>NC_065592.1:14520091-14870091 GCF_024542745.1 Macaca thibetana thibetana
ATTATATGCTAAATAAGGGGTGGATTATTCATGAGTTTTCCTGGAAAGGGGCAGGCAATTCACGGAACCAAGGGTTCCTCCCCCTTTTAGACCATATAGGGTAACTTCCTGACGTCGCCGTGGCATCTGTAAACTGTCATGGCGTTGGTAGGAATCTCTTAGTCTGCGAATGCATTAGAATGAGTGTATAATGAGTAGGGATGACAATCAGAGGTCATTTTCGTTGCCATCTTGGTTTTGGTGGGTTTTGGCCAGCTTCTTTACCACAACCTGTTTTATCAGCAAGGGCTTTACGACCTTGTGCCAACTAACTAACCTCCTGGGAATGCAGTCCAGGAGGTCTCAGCCTTATTTTACCCAGCCCCTGTTCAAGATGGAGTCACTCTGGTTTGAATGCCTCTCACATTTTCATTTTTTTCTCTTGGTCATTTGTCTTCATTTTACTGTGATTTTTTTTTTATCAGGTTTTTGGTTCACTTTTCCATTGGCTTTCTAAAATGTTTTATTGATCCAATGATCTCTTCTAGGTTTAAAGATAACAACTGTTTTCTGTCCAAGCAACATAAAAAAAAAAAAAAAAAAAAAAAAAAAAAAAAAAAGGCCAGGTGCGGTGACTCATGCCTGTGTAATCCCAGCACTTTGGGAGGCCCAGGCAGGCGGATCACCTGAGGCCAGGAGTTCAAGACCAGCTTGGCCAACACGGCAAAACCCCATCTCTACTAAAAATACAAAAAATTAGCCAGGCGTGGTGGTGGGCTCCTGTAACCCCAGCTACTTGGAAGGCTGGGAGGCAGGAGAATTGCTTGAACCCGGGAGGCAGAGGCTGCAGTGAGCCGAGATCGCGCCATTGCACTCCACCGTGGGCAGCAAGAGCAAAACTCCATCTCAAAAAAAGGATGAGTTCATGTCCTTTGTAGGGACATGGATGCAGCTGGAAACCATCATTCTCAGCAAACTATCGCAAGAACAGAAAACCAAACACCGCATGTTCTCACTCATAGGTGAGAATTGAACAATGAGAACACTTGGACACAGGAAGGGGAACATCACATACCAGGGCCTGTTGTGGGGTGGGAGGAGGGGGGAGGGATAGCATTAGGAGATTTACCTAACGTAAATGACGAGTTAATGGGTGCAGCACACCAACATGGCACATGTATACATATGTAACAAACCTGCACGTTGTGCACATGTACCCTAGAACTTAAAGTGTAATAAAAAATAAATTTAAACAAAAAAGAAAGAAAATAAAAGAAATAGAAAAAAAAAAAGGCTCATGCCTGTAATCCCAGCACTTTGGGAGGCTGAGGAGGGTGGCACACTTGAGCCCAGGAGTTTGAGACCAGTCTGGGCAACAGAACGAAAACACAACTCTACAAAAAACACAAAAATTAGGCCGGGCGCGGTGGCTCTAGCCTGTAATCCCAGCACTTTGGGAGGCCGAGACGGGCGGATCACGAGGTCAGGAGATCGAGACCATCCTGGCGAACACGGTGAAACCCCGTCTCTACATAAAAAGTACAAAAAAAGTAGCTGGGCGAGGTGGCGGGCGCCTGTAGTCCCAGCTACTCGGGAGCCTGAGGCAGGAGAATGGCGTGAACCCGGGAGGCGGAGCTTGCAGTGAGCTGAGATCTGGCCACTGCACTCCAGCCTGGGCGACACAGCGAGACTCCGTCTCAAAAAAAAAAAAAAAAAAAAAAAAAAAACACAAAAATTAGCTGGGCATGGTGGCACACACCTGTAAGTCCCAGCTATTTGGGAGGTTGAGGTGGGAGGACCACTTGAGCCTGGGAAGTGGAGGTTGCAGTGAGCCAAGATCGTGCCACTGCACTCCAGCCTGGGCAACAGAATGAGACTTTGTCTCAAAAGAACAAAACACATAGCTGAGGGCAATGGCTCATTCCTGTAATCCCAGCACTTTGGGAGGCCGAGGCAGACGGATCACTTGAGGTCAGGAGTTCAAGACCAGCCTGGCAAACATGGTGAAACCCAGTCTCCACTAAAAATACAAAAATCAGCTGGGTTTGGTGGCAGGCACCTGTAATCCCAGCTATGCAGGAGACTGAGGCAGGAGAATTGCTTGAACCCAGGAGGTGGAGGGTTTTTTTTTTGAGACAGTGTCTCCCTCTGTCGCCCAGGCTGGAGTACAATGGTGCGATCTTGGCTCACTGCAACCTCTGCCTCCTGGGTTCAAGCCATTCTACCGCCTCAGCCTTCTGAGCAGCTGGGATTGCAGGCACGCGTCACCACGCCAGGCTAATTTTGGTATTTTTAGTAGAGACGGGGCTTCACCATGTTGGTCAGGTTCGTCTCGAATGCCTAACCTCGTGATCCGCCCACCTTGGCCTCCCAAAGTGCTGGGATTACAGGCGTGAGCCACCACGCCCAGCCTAATGCGGGAGGCGGAGGTTGTGGTGAGCCAAGATTGTACCACTGCACTCCAGCCTGGGCAACAAGAGCAAGACTCCATCTCAAAAACAGAAAAACGCAAACAGTAAAAACAAAAAAACTAGTTCAAAAATGAAACAAAAACTAAAAAAAAAAAAAAAAAAAGCACTTAAAAAGACCAACTTCCCTGAGCCTCATGTTGTCAGGCCACTCTCCTCTGCCCATTTACTCCAGGTGGCCTCACAGGTGATGCTCCTTGGTCTCTTTCCTCTAGTTCTAGGTCTACCCCAGGCAACTTTATGTGCCATCATCTGGGAGCAGTTAAAGTAAGTATACGTCTATGGTCTCCGACAAATGACAAGTCCCCTTTCTCAGGTTCAAATCCTGTGTTCAGGGGGCAGGAGATGGGTACCTCACTGGCAGCCTATTTTCCAAGAACTCCCTGACCCTAGATGTCTGGTGAGTTTCGGCCCCTTCTGTTGCAATCTGTCAGCTGCCCACTTCTGGAGAATTCTGGTTAGCTCAGTCAGCAGGCTGTGACTTCACCAGATACTATCCTTCATGTCTTAGTTTGAGCTTTCTCCAAAACAGAGCCTGAGACAAGGACTTGGGGACTGGGAGTTTAGTAACACCAGGAAACTGGAGCAAGGGAGAAGGAGGAATGAGCTAGGGGAGGAGCAGTGCCAAGAAAGGTTGTGTTAGGGTGTGTTATTGGACTGGGCAAATGAAGGTCGACCTTAGCTGGGGACTCCCCAAGGAACTTTATTTCATTTTTTGTCCTTTTTTTTTTTTTTTTTTTTTTTTTTCCTTTTTGTGGAGAACAGGTTCTCACTATATTGCCCAGGCAGGTCTTGAACTCCTGGGCTCAAGCTATCCTCCTACCTCCGCCTCCCTAAGAGCTGGGATTACAGGCATGAGCCACCGCACCCGGCCCAAGGAACTTTATAGAACGCACCTGAGAACTGTGTCTTGCTAGGATCAGAAAACAAGAGCCCAAAATGAAGGCCTCAGAAGCAAAAGTTTTTTTTCTTTTCTCTCTCTCTCTCTTTTTTTTTTTTTTTTTTTTTGAGACAGAGTCTTACTTTATCTCCCAGGCTGGTATGCAGTGGCATCATCTTGGCAGCTCACTGCACCTTCCACCTCCCAGGTTCAAGCAATTCCCATGCCTCAGCCTCCTGAGTTGCTGGGATTACAGATTTACAGATGTCACCACTATGCCTGGCTATTTTTTGTATTTTTAGTAGAGATGGGGTTTCACCACGTTGGCCAGGCTGGTCTTGAACTCCTGACCTAAGGTGATCCGCCTGCCATGGCCTCCCAAAGTGCTGGGATTACAGGCCTAAGCACCCCCAGCAAAATTTTTTCTCTGGCTTTCTTCTGCCCTTCTGTCTCTGAGTCCCATTCTCCCCCAAGGCTAGCCATAAAAACTAGAATCCTTCTTCCCTAAGGCGGTTTATAGAAACCAGAACCCTCTTTCCCCTAAGCCAACCATAAAACCTTAAAAACATTACTCCAACTTTCCATCTGCTTTCTATGTAAAAATGGGCCATAAAGAAATGATCTGACTTACCTTGTTTGGCTTGTAGGTCATAAGATCCCCATTCCAGAGGGAGTCCTGTCCCATACTCAGAAGGAAGGAACGCTGTTCAGAGAGGGCAAGAAGAATCTAGACAGACAGGCTGTTCAGAGACGGCAAGAAGAATCTAGACAGACAGGCGCTGCTGGATTTCCCCACTCCATCTGTTAGCATTTGATCAATCCCTTTTTGTCCAATCATATTTCTACATGGCTGTCCATACTTGGTTGAATTTAAACATAAAAATGGACAAATTCCCTGGTAGACTAGGGTCTTCATTCTGAAGGCTCCGTGTACCTGTGAATAACATTTGTGTGCCTTTTCTCCAATTAATCTAATTTATCTGAGTTGATTTTTCAGTGAACCTTCAAAGCGGGAAGGGGAACTCTTTCCTTGGCCTCCACAGTCTCTACAGGACAGCTGACAGAGACAGACATTTGTCCACTGGTTCCCCAACAACCTCCCAGCACCTTTGTTGGCTGAAAGTTGACCACAAGACAGTTAACTCTCCGGACTTTCCAGCTGCCTTGGAAAAACCCTAAGGGTCCACCCCAGCTGCAGTCGAAATTAGAGGTGGGTTAAGCAGATCTGGTGTGTGCCAGAAATAGCACTGGTTGCATTGTACTTTTTTAAATATGTAAATACCTCAACCACATACTAACAAAAACATACGTGTTGTATTTGGGGTAGATTCATGCCCGAAGGAGTCTGGGACCTCAGAAATACGGTGTGTGGGGAAGGAAGGGCTAGAAGCTGGTCCACACGGGAAGAAGGTCTCCAGGGTACAAGACTGTGTCAGACTCAGATGAGGATGGGACACAGAGTGTGAGGAAATGGAGTGGCTTGGCCGGCAGTGGCCCTGGCTGCGAGGCAGCTGAGGATGCTGACCTAGCTTTAAAGGGCTGGGCAGGCTGACCTGAAGTGGAGACAACAGTGTTCCCAACCCGGGGTGATCAGGGAAGGCGAGGGCCACCTGTCCCATGAGAACAAGGCATCCACAAACATACAAAAAATATACATAAGGATGTTCATCTTAGTGGTAACTATTCTAGTGATTCAGAACTGTAAGCTGGGCATTGATTACAAATCATGGTGTGATCATTAAAAAGAGTCATTTACAGGAATGACAGAAGACAGAGGGCATACGGAACTGCACTGGGTGAAATCCAGGCTGTGGGAAAGTCTACCACCAAGTGGCGTTGACCAGTGTTCCTCTACAGGCTGCTTTTTTTTTTTTTTTTTTTTTTTGAGACTGAGTCTCTGTCACCCAGATTGAAGTGCAATGGCGTGATCTCAGCTCACTGCAACCTCTGCCTCCTGAGTTCAAGCAATTCTCCTGCCTCAGTCTCTTGAGTAGCTGGAATTACAGGCTCCCACCATCATGCCCAGCTAATTTTTGTATTTTTAGTAGAGACGGGGTTTTACCATTTTGGCCAGGCTGGTCTTGAACTCCTGACCTCAGGTGATCCACCCGCCTCAGCCTCCCAAAGTGCTGGGATTACAGGCGTGAGCCACTGCTCCCGGCTACAGGCTGCTTTTAAGGAAAAGAACAAGATAGAGGGAGAACCTGTAGACTAAAACAATTTAAAAGACACCCCAATTTTTTAAAAAGGCCAGAACTAAACTGTAGTGTCTAAGTATGTCCACTTGATTAATAAAGCTACAAAGAAATGCAAAGAAGCAATTGGCACAAACATCAAGATAGTGGGTTATATTTTGGGGAGTGAGTGGGGAGCTGTGGCGACTAGGCAGGAAGCAGGGAAGTCTTCAGGAGGCTGTGGAAGTTCTCAATCTTGAATCAGGTAGTGGTTACAAGGGTGTTTGTTTACTACAGTTCGTAAAGCTATACATTTATTTTAGGAGATGAAATAAAAATAGGTAAAGATGTTGTAGAAGAATGTTAAATAACATGAAAAATGCTTGCCCATATCATTATGGGAAAAGGCAGGTTGAAAATCGTTAAGTATACTATGATGCCACTTTGTGGGTGGGTGGATGGATGGATGGATGGATGGATGGATGGATGGATGGATAGCTAGGTAAGTAGGTAAATGGATAGATGAATGGATGGATGGATGAATGGATGGATAGATGGATGGATGGGTAGACGGATAGACAGATAGACAGGTAGGTAGGTAGATGGATGGATGAATGGATGATCGAAAGGATGGATGGATAGATGATAGATAGATAAATATAGAGATAGATAGATAGAGATAGAGATAGATAGATAGATAGATAGATAGATAGATAGATAGATAGATAGACAGACAGATAGATGTAAAAAATGATCATGGAGGAAAATACACCAAGATGTTACTAGTAGTTAATGTTTGGAAGTAGGCTTTTTCTGACTTTTTTTTCTTTTACCATTCTGTGCCATGTGAATCTTGTACAGTGGATATTTTTGTTTCTCATGAATCACTTAAATAAATGTACTTTAATTTATTTTAATCTTTAAAAAATGGCATTTGGGGCTGGGCATGGTGGCTCACACCTGTAATCCCAGCACTTGGGGGAGGCCAAGGAGGGTGGATCACCTGAGGCTAGGAGTTTGAGACCAGCCTGGCCAACATGGTGAAACCCCATCTCTACTAAAAATACAAAATTAGCCAGGCATTGTGGCGCATGCCTGTAGTCCCAGCTACTTGGGAGGCTGAGGCAGGAGGATTGCAACCTCCGTCAAGAGGTTGCAGTGAGCCAAGATCGCCCCACTGCATTCCAACCTGGGTGACAGAGTGAGACTCAGTGTCAAAGAAAAAGAAAGAAAGAAAGAAAGAAAGAAAGAAAGAAAGAAAGAAAGAAAGAAAGAAAGAAGAAGGAGGGAAGGAAGGAAAGAAAGAGAGAGGAAAGAGGAAAGAAAAAAGAAGGAAAGAGAGAAAGAGAAAGAGAGAGGAAAGAAGAAAGAAAAAAAGAAAGAGAAAGAAAGAAAAGAAAGAAAGAAGGAAAGGAAGAAAAACAAAGGCAGAAAAGCACTTGGAGCACTCGGAAGAAAGCAGCAGGTGCACAGCCTTCTTCA
Organism: Macaca thibetana thibetana; assembly: GCF_024542745.1. Taxonomy (NCBI): domain Eukaryota; kingdom Metazoa; phylum Chordata; class Mammalia; order Primates; family Cercopithecidae; genus Macaca; species Macaca thibetana. Next base: position 14,527,075 of record NC_065592.1, read on the forward strand.
CTCTTACAGCCATTCTTCCCTAACACACTGAAAAGGCTTTCACACCCCCTAATACTCCCAGAATTATGAACTAAGAGTAGACCCCTCATTTTTAAAAGGTCTGACTCTTTTGGTAGTGGTATTAATGTTGATTCAGGAGAGAACATTGAAATAAATAGCTCATGGGAAATACCATGGTACTCTTAAGAGTTTCCGGCCCTGGCAGGGTCCGAGGCGCATTCGACACAGGTTGATGCCAGGATCCAGCAGACGCCTGGGAGTATCCCTGAGGCTGGATCGAGAACCTGGCTGGGTGTGGTGAGACTGGGTCCACCCTTTGACTCTGCCAGGGACGCAGGACTCCTCGGGGACTCTGGTCAGAGGAGGCCTTTGCTGGTCAGAGTAGGGAAGGAAGTGGGCGGGTTTCCTCCCTGGGCGAGAGGAGATAGAGACGGGGTGTACCTCAGGAGCCACAGCCTCATCACCCCCAGGACAGCCCACCTTCCTGCCCTGCACATCCTCTGAGGCCCCCAGGCTGAGTGAACAGCACCGCCAGCCCAGGACCCCAGACCAGAGTTGGGACACATCCTTGACTCGCCCCTCTCCCCTCTTTCCCAGCATCCCATTCATGCCACGCCCATCTCTCAGGGTCTCCCATTTGTCTCCATCCCAAGCTGCTTCTTGTTGTTGTTTGTTTGTTTTTGAGACAGGGTCTCACTCTGTCACCCAGGCTGGAGTGCAGTTACGTGATCTCAGTTCACTGAAACCTCTGCCTCCTGGGCTCAAGTGATCCTCCTGTCTTTGCCTCCTGAGTAGCTGGGACCACACCATGAGCCACCACATCTGGCTAACTTTTTTGATCTTTTTTTTTTTTTGAGATGGAGTCTCGCTTTGTCGCCCAGGCTGGGCGACAGAAAATCACGTGCTCAGGGAGGAAGCCGTGGCACCGAGGTTGGGAATGCCCTTCATTGGAAGACACCTCTGGGCAGCATCTGTCTTGCTCACAAGGCACTGGAGTGCAGTGGCGCAATCTCGGCTCACTGCCAGCTCAAGCTCCGCCTCCCAGGTTCACACCATTCTCCTGCCTCAGCCTCCCGGGTAGCTGGGACTACAGGCACCCGCCACCATGCCCGGCTGATTTTTTTGCATTTTTAGTAGACACGGGGTTTCACCATGTTGGCCAGGACAGTCTCAATCTCCTGACCTCATGATCCACCCACCTCGGCCTCCCAAAGTGCTGGGATTACAGGTGTGAGCCACCGCACCCGGCCTTTGATTTTTTTTTTTTTTTAAAGATGGGGTCCCACTATGTTGCCTAGGCTGGTCTCGGACTCCGGGCCTCAGGCAATCCTCCAGCCTCAGCCTGCCGAAGTGCTGAGATTACAGGCATGAGCCACTGCCCCCAGCCTCCAAGTTACTTTTCCTGTCCAGCTCTCAGCCCTCGATGATGCTCACTGCTGTGGCTGCTCCAGAATGGACAACGCATGCCCCCTAGGGATCCCGATAGAGTGCATGCTCACCGCCTCCAGGCACGGTGCTGAGCACTTTGCCCGTATCAATGCCTTTCATTCTCACAACCACATGAGGCAGATGCTATTAGGACCCCATTTTCCAGAGGAAGACCTTGAGGCCCAGGGCTCACCTGTCAATTGCCCGATGTCACAGTGACATTAGTGATGAAGACAGGACTCAAACACAGACAGCCTGGATCCAGAGTCAGCCCAAAAGCTCCACCCCAGGCTTGGAGACAGAAAATGAGAGATCTGGAATCAGACAGATCTCTCACAGCAGCTGCCTGCAAGCTGCATGGCCTTAGGACATTCAATCACCCCACATCTCACTCTCTCTCTCTCTCTCTCTCTCTCTCTCTCTGTCTCTCTCGACTGAGTCTTGCTCTGTTCCCCAGTCTGGAGTGCAGTGGTGCGACCTCGGCTCACTGCAAACTCCGCCTCCCAGGTTCCAGCGATTCTCGTGCCTCAGCCTTTCCAGTAGCTGGGATTACAGGTGTGTGCCACCATGTCTGGCTAATTTTTGTATTTTTAGTAGAGATGGGGTTTTACCATGTTGGCCAGGCTGGGCTCGAACTCCTAACCTCAAGTGATCTGCCCGCCTTGGCCTCCCAAAGTGCTGGGATTACAGGCGTGCGCCACCGTGTCTGGCCTCACCCCATCTCTTGAGTCTCAGTATGCATGGTGTCGGTGCTGATCTTGCCTTGGGCTGCGGAGAAGGGAGGAGGAAACTGTGCACATAAAGGGCTTCCACCGTGCTTGGCACAGGATGGCGCTCAGTGAGTGTGAGCTACTATCTCATCGATGACTCCCCCTCCCACCTCCGTCTCCACTCCCATGTACCACCCAGCAGGCTGAGTCATCTTCCTAAAATGCCATCTTGGTCCCTTAATTATTCCCTGATGAAAACCTTCCACATCTCTCCAAGGTGCCTCGTTGCTTTCAAGATAAAATGCTTTCTCTTGACCCCGGGATTCCGGGCCTTCCTGACATGACCGGCTCATTCCCCGCCCTCTCCTCTCATGCCTCACCCCCTCCCCTCCTGCTCCTGGTCCTCACTTGCCTTTCTCTGATGAGCCAGGCCCCTCAATGCCCTTGTCTCTGCACATGCTGTTCCCATGCCCCGGGAAGCAATCCTCCACCACGCCCAGCAGGCTATCTGCTGCTCATACCTCCTCAAGTTCAAGGTCGCCACCTTTATTGCTTCTCTTCTCTCCCTGCAGGCAGATCAGCCAACACGCTCCCCTCCACTCCTGCCTTGTAATGTCTTTTACTATTCTTCTTGCCATGTCAGCTGCAGTTGGGTTTTCTGTGTCCCCTACTAGAATATGTGCTTCTTGGCCAGGCGCGGTGGCTCACACCTGTAATCCCAACACTTTGAGGGGCTGAGGCAGGTGGATCACTTGGGGCCAGGAGTTCGAGACCAGCCTGTCCAACATGGTGAACCCCCATCTCTATTAAAAATACAAAAATTAGGCCAGGCACGGTGGCGCATGCTTGTAATCCCAGTTACTTGGGAGGCTGAGGCAGGAGAATTGCTTGAACCCGGGAGGTGGAAGTTGCAATGAGCTGAGATCACACCACTGTACTCCAGCCTGGGCAACAGAGCAAGACTCCATCTCAAAAAAAAAAAAAAAAAAAGAATATAAGCTCTTTGAGGCTGAGATCATATGCAAATGAGGTTGGAAGTTCCAAGTAGCCCTAATCCCAGAGTCTCTAGATGCTCTCTAGCATTTCTGTCTGCCTAGAAGTCCTGGGGACAGAAAAGCACGTGCTCAGGGAAGAAGCCATGGCACCGAGGTTGGGAATGCCCTTCATTGGAAGACACCTCTGGGCAGCATCTGTCTCGCTCACAAGGCCCCTTTCTCTCAAAACTGCTTTTCCACCCAGATGCAAACCATCTCCCCTGGACACAGCTGATGAGACTATAGTTGGTGGCCCCAAATGACCTGGTCTCAGCATAGAATCACAAAGACACAAAACCCAGCCATGACACAGTAATTTTAAAAGAATCTCAGGGCAGGCGTGGTGGCTCACGCCTGTAATCTCAGCACTTTGGGAGGCTGAGGCGGGTGGATCATTTGAGGTCAGGAAATTGAGACCAGACCCACCAACATGGTGAAACCCTGTCTCCACTAAAAAAAAAAAAAAAAAAAAAAAAACACACACACACACACACATGCACACACAAATTAGCCGTGCATGATAGAGTGTGCCTGGAATCCCAGCTACTCGGGAGGCTGAGGCAGGGGAATCGCTTGAACCCAGGGGCAGAGATTGTAGTGAGCCGAGTGCACACCACTGCACTCCAGCCTGGGCGACAGAGTGAAACTCCGTCTCAGACAACAAAACTAAACTAAACTAAACTAAACTAAACTAAACTAAACTAAACTAAACTATACTCAGCCTTTACTTGAATTTCGAGACTGTTGACAAGGGGTCCAGGTTAGAACTCACCACAGTGTCTTCCCCTGCTCCCCTCTGCTTCCCCATCTCTCACCCCACATCTGCCCACCGCCTTTCACACACGGAATCCCCACGTTCCCCCTTCCCTTATTGTTTTGCTCTTCCTTCTTCCTTTATCTCAGTTCTTCATCGCATTGATTTTAGCCTCTCTCCTCTTGCCCTCCCCTTTCCTCCCTCTCTGGGCTCCTGCCTCTCTATGCCTTTCCTCCAATTCATCACAACTCAGGAGGTGGGAGCCCAGGTAGCAAAGGGTGGATGGAGTGGGGGGCAGGGTAGGGAATGTACATGACGTTGGCACATGAATAAATATGGTACCCAATCTGCACATAAGGGACTGGTCCATGAGCACCCAGCACTACCTTCTATTATTCTTATTCCCAAGTCTCTCACACAATTTGCATATCATTACCATATTCATCCTCCACTCTTGCAGCAATCCTGTGTCACCTGCATAGACTCCAGCACGCGGAATGACCCCGGAGGTACGTGTACACACAAGCACATGCACCCGGGCACACATGTCCACACATGGACAGTGTCCAGCAGCACACAGGCGTGAGCCCCATGAGAAAAGCTTCACTCGTGCAGACAAGGGAAAGGAGCGCCACCCCGCAGCTCCCCAGTGTGGTCCTCCATGACCCCTGGCTTCCCCTATCCTTCTGCACCACAGCCTGCCTTGCTCCACCCTCTCCCTCCTGCATAGTCTTTCTTTGTGCCCTTTCCTAAACTCAGCTCTGCCACCAGGCTCTGCAGGGACCTTGTTATTTTTACAGCTTTAGGGAGCAAACTCTTGGAGAGAAGAGATGGCTTTGCTAAGAGGGTAGGTGCCTAATGCCCTGCGTCACTGCCAGCCCAGCTCCCAAGGGGCAAGCTTTCCCCGGCTCAGCTGCGATGGTGGCTCTAGTCAGCCAGGACCAGCCTGGGGGCTGCCCAAGGGACCTTCCTGGCAAATTGGCCCAGTGCTACTGCCCAGTCTCCCCTCATGGACGGGAATACCCTGGGCTGGCTCTGGGCTCTGAACCAGAAAAGCCCACAGACCAGCACCCAGCGGGAGGGGATTCTGCATCAGCGATGGGGGCAGATCCTGAAATTCTTGTTTGACATCTCCCTTTAGGGCAGGCAGCTTCAGGGCTTTGTTCATCGGTAAGGATCAGAGGACTTGCAGGGTGGGCCACGGGACCAAGGGGCCTACGCAGGAGGCTGGAGGGAGAGGGACTAGTCCTGGAGCTCTTGGCACCAGAGAGAGGGAGCGAGAGGGAGGACGTGGAGCTTGGGGAGAAAATGACAGAAGCAGAGCATGTCTTATGATGGTGAAGTTGCTGTCAGGGGCAGAGGCCAGGGAAGACCACCTCCTAGACCCATGTTCATCTTGCCCCTGCCTTTTTTTTTTTTTTGAGATAGGGTGTCACTCTGTCTCCCAGGCTGGAGTGCAGTGGCATGATCTCCACTCACTGCAACCTCTGCCTCCCTGGTTCAAGCGATTCTCCTGCCTTGGCCTCCTAAAGTGCTGAGATTACAGGCGTGAGCCACTGCGCCCGGCCCATCTTGCCCTCTTGTTCCTTCCTCCGTCATCTCCCACCTATAAACTTGCCAAGATAGCCAAAGGGTTCCTCCGACGCCTCGCACTAACTTCCATCCACTCTATGTTCTTCCTGGCTGTCTGATATCTGGCTGGAAAGACCCAATGTGACCTCAGATGTTCCCCCTGCAGGGTCCCTTTCTTGCTTTCTCACCTCGCAGCCTCCTGGGCCTCTGGGCCTCTGCCAAGAGTTGTTGACAAGATTAGGAACCTTGGAGTCCTTGTCTGTGCAAGGAGTGTCTCCGGGGAAAGCCAGGGGGCACCTTTCCTGGCACAGGGCTTGGGGAGCAGCCTCCAAGGGCTCCCCCAACACGCCCACCCTCTTTCTGTTGCAGAGTAGGAATGTTGATTTCAGCGCAAATAACTCATTATTTTGCTTTCCAGATCAGAAAGCCCCAAATGTGGAGTTAATTCCCCATTCTGACTTAAGGCTAGTGCCAGTCAGAACTGGGAGTTTTTCTTAATACCCACTAGGCACCATTGTTTCCATCACAGGGTTAGTTAGTCCCCAAGAGCCTCCAGCCCAGGGAGGCTGCTCTGGGCGGAAAGTCCAGAGACCCAGATTTTGAATCTTCATTTGCCATCAACCATCTGCGTGAGCTCCGCTAGACAAGGCCCTTTCTCTCTCCGGACCTCGGTTTTCCCATCTGCAAAATGAGCAGGTGAACCTGGATGATCACCAAAGTCCTTTCCGGCTGGCTCAAAGTTTCCACGCCATTCTGTGGTGCTGACATTGTGTAACACCCAACAACGGTCTAGCATGATGTTCTAAGTCATTCCATGACATTTACAGCTATCTGCAGCATTCTATGACATCCATTGACATTTACAAGAATTCACAATACCCTGTGACATTCTTTGTGACATTCCAGAGCATTTTATGACATTCCTGGACATCCTATAGCACTCTGGCATTCTAGTCACGATATTCTGTGGCATTCTGTGACATTTAAATTTATACCATGTAGATTTGTCTCTCTTCCAAGGGGCCTCCCTGGTATCACTGGAGAAGCCACATCCCCGCCCCAGGACTCCTCACCCTAAAGCTCCTCCTGCCCACACTGTGTGACCGCTCTGTGGTCAGAAGTTCTTGAACTTGGGCCTCTAGAGCCAGGTGGCCACTCAAGGATCTTGATCTGGGCTTTGGGGTTGGGATGGAGGGAAACTCTCCCACAACAGCGGTCTCCCCAGGGTATTTTGCACCTAAAGAAATCATTTTCCCCTCCCCCACTGCCACCAGAGTATTCCAATAAATGGCTGTTACCTTCAGGATAAGGGTTTCCCTTGGCATAGTGTTGAGTTTAAGCATACCAGATATTTGAAAAATTTCGACCTACAGGAACAGCAATTTTATTTTATTTTATTTTTTACTTTTTTTTTGAGATGGAGTCTCACTCTGTCACCCAGGCTGGAGTGCAGTGGGGTGATCTCAGCTCATTGCAGCCTCTGCCTCCCCAGGTTCAAGCGATTCTCCTGCCTCAGCCTCCCAAGTAGCTGGGATTACAGGCACGTGCCACCACGCCCAGCTAATTTTTAGTAGAGCCAGGGTTTCACCATGTTGGCCTGGCTGGTCTCGAATTCCTGACCTCAAGTGATCCACCTGCCTTGGCCTCCCAAAGTGCTGGGATTACAGGCTTGAGCCACTGTGCCTGGCCATGGGAACAGCAATTTTATGTGGTTCAACCTAATACAGCAGAAAGAATGTGGGAATTTCCTTCTGCTGTATTAGGTTGAACCATATACAATTTGGGAATCAGATGGCCCTGGGGCAAATACTGGTACTGTCATTTGTTAGCTGTGAAACTTGGGGCAACCTCAACCGGCCTCACTTTCCTCATCCATCAATGGAGATAATCATTGGTTATTTTTCAAGGGGTTGCAGAGAACTCAGGGAAATGCCGGGGGTGAAGAGGAATGCCTAGAGTCTGGAACAGAATAAGAAGGCTCCGGGTCTTTCTTCCTCCTTTTTCCCTTTTCCCTTCCCTTTTTCCCCTTCTCTTCCCTCCTTTTTCCCCATTCTCCCTTTCCCTAGAACAACAGTGAAACAATCCATGGGCAAAATGGCGCCAGCTGAAAAAGAGAGCCTGGGCATGGGTCTTGGCTGCGTCCTCCTCGCGGTTCACCCTGGAGGATGCAGTTCTGTTCTGTGGGCCTCAGCGTTCCCATCTGTAGAATGGGCTGGAAGACCATGAGATCAACTAGGAAGGCCCTTCCGGCTCTGATGGCCTGGGCTTCCCCAGCTGCGGGAGCAGGAGGATGACAGAACAAGGAATCTTCAAGTCTGGTCGGGCAAGAATTGGGGAGCAAGGGGTCACCAAAGATAGTCTTTGAGGACAGGGCACTAGAAAGTGGCTTAAAGTCAGTGGAGGAGGCAAGACCTAAAGAAGTGCTTCTTTCTAAGCATTGAGGGATGATGACTTGGTTGTAATGCTGCTGCTCCACAGAATTTTAGAACGACCCCGCAGATCTCCGCTAACGTGGGTGGGCAGATGCCCCACCGGTGGGCCGCATCCTCTCCAGCCCTCCAGGCCCCTGCGGGAAGGACCCAGGCTACTGTGGAAACCTTAAGAGACTGCGCCCCCTGGTGTCAGAATGCAGTCATTGCAGCACGTGGCTTCCTGCCTGGGGAGGCAGCTTCTCACCTGCAGACCAGGACTCTACCCTAGCCAGCAAGTTTCCTTCCAAGAGGAGGCTGGGGAGCAGCGTTTGGGAAGAAGGTGGCTTAAGTTGGCGCAAGCCTGTAGGACTGAAGGCTGGTAAGGACCCTTCATTAACCTCTTGAGCAAACATTTATTGAGCACCTACTATGTGCCCAGCAGTGTGTTGGGCCCTTGGATCCAGCTTTGAATAAGACAAAACTCTTGCTTGGCAAGAAGTCCACACAATCCAGGACTCTCGGACTGGCTGAGGACCTACTATGTGCCCAGGTCTTATCCCCCAGACTCTTCAAAACAACCGTGGAGGTGAGAATTATCATCTCCATTTTATTTATTTATTTTATTTTTTGAGACTGAGTCTCACTCTGTTGCCCAGACTGGAGAACAGTGGTGCGATCTTGTCTCACTGCAACCTCTGTCTCCCAGGTTCAAGCAATTCTCCTGCCTCAGCCTCTCCAAGTAGCTGGGGTTACAGGTGCGTGCCATTATGCCCAGATAATTTTTGTATTTTTGGTAGAGACGGGGTTTCACCATGTTGCCCAGGCTGGTCTCAAACTCCTGACCTCAGGTGATCCACCCACCTCGACCTCCCAAAGTGCTGGGATTACAGGTGTGAGCCACCGAGACTGGCCTCATCTCCATTTTACAGGTGGGTAAACTGAGGCCTGAGTCCACACAAGTGTAAGGGGCAGAGCTGGGATCTGGACCATCAGACTTGGATCTGGGCCATCTAGAGTATCCCATCACACAAGGTTCATGTAGCAGAAAGCATCTGCCTCTTCAAGCAAGTCACTCGCCTCCTCTGGGACATGGAGCCAGTGAGGTGCCTGGAGGATTACACAAGGTAGGGGGTGTCCTGATGCCCTTGCCCTATGCCCAGGGAGACCTCCTTCCAAAGAGTGGGGGTTGCTCCCCGGAAGTGGGCATCCTGGGGCTCCGGGCATTGTTCTCATTGTCTGGCCCTCCTCTTTGTCTCAGGAGCATCCTGGGCTTGCTTCTCCCCAGGCAGAGCCGAGGGCCAGCTGCCTGGAGAGCAGGGCCTGCCGGCCGCAGGCTCATTAGGGCCCTCGCAGACGCCCCTCTCCCGGGACTCCCCACCCAGGGTCTGAGGGGGAGTTTGACAGGAGTCTAAAAATAGCTGCTGTTTTGTTCCTTTGTTGGAGGGGAGGGGCTGGCAGAGGGATTCGGGCTCCTCTTAATGACCAACCCACCAAGAACAAAGGCTTTTCTTTGCATTGGCTCTGCTTCCAGCAGCAGCAGGCCCCGGCTCCAGCCTCATCCTTGGGGCTCGCGTGGAACCCAAGCCACTCCTGAAGAGCCAGCTTGAGGGCAAAGGCAGGTCCAGGCCTCTGACCAGGGCAGCCCCAGCCCAGGCTGACCGGCAGGCACATGGTGGGCAGTGGGGTCTGTGGGCAGGGCTCTGCGGGGGAGGGGTCTGCATGTGACACTGTGTGTGATGTCAGATCCCCTGGCAAGGCTGATGGAGTGTGGGATGGCAAATGACCGTGCGTGGCTGGTTGTAGGCAGGTGACTCTGTGGGACTGTGTGTGACTGTGCCTGGGACACTGTGTGGTTGTGTGAAGGCGACACCATGAGGGACTGTGTGGACCCTGCTGTGGAAATTGCATGACTGTGCCTGTGACACTGTGCGATGAGACTGGGCATGAGCAGGTGAGATCGTGAATGACTGTGTGGCTGTGCAGGTGACAGCATGAGTGAGTGTTGGCTGTTCATAGTGAGACTCGCTAATGGGCAGGAGACGTTGTACCTGTTGGATTGACATGGGGTGATGGGGCTGACGGTACAGGGGACACTCTGTGTGACTCTGTGACTGTATTGGTAACACTGGGAGGTGGGGCTAATCGTGCAGGTGACATCGTAAGTGGCCCTAGGACTGTGTGCAGGTGATCATGACTAAACAAATGTCAGGAAACTGGTAGCTCCCAGAGCCCGTCAGGCGCCTGGAACAGCTTCCGGCCCTCTTCTCACCTCCCCTTCTCTGGGGCAGCTCATGGGGCTCTCCCTTGGATGGCTCCACCTGCCTCGCCTGCCGTTCACCTGCCACCTGTGTCTCTAGGCGTCCCTCTCTGCATCATCGGATTCAGGGGACAAGGCCTCCCACCACCCAGCACGGGAGCTGCACTTGGGAGAATAACTGGAGCAAAAGCAAACACACCACAGTCCTGCTGGGACCTGCCCAGGAGAAAGGAGGCCAGAGGGGAGCCCGGGGGTGGCTGGGAGGGCTGCAGCTTGATCTGTAATGTTTGGTTCATTTTTTTTTTTTTTTTTTTTTTTTTTTTTGAGACGGAGTCTCGCTCTGTCGCCCAGGCTGGAGTGCAGTGGCTGGGTCTCAGCTCACTGCAAGCTCCGCCTCCCGGGTTCACGCCATTCTCCTGCCTCAGCCTCCCGAGTAGCTGGGACTACAGGCGCCCGCCACCTCGCCCGGCTAGTTTTTTGTATTTTTAGTAGAGACGGGGTTTCACCATGTTAGCCAGGATGGTCTCGATCTCCTGACCTTGTGATCCGCCCGTCTCGGCCTCCCAAAGTGCTGGGATTACAGGCTTGAGCCACCGCGCCCGGCCTGTTTGGTTCATTTTTAAAAGGGAGAACACATGCCTATATATTTGCTGTGAATCTAGGTGGAATGATTATGTGTGATTATTATACTATTCTCTTGATTTTTGTGAATTTCTAATCTTTCAAAATAATGAACAAAAGCAAAACATGCTGATGATAGAATTTGTTATACACAAAAGTTAACATTGACTTCGTGTCAGGTGCTGTGCTCAATGATTTACATGGGTTATTTCACTGAATATTTACCATTGCCCTAGGAAGGAGGTCCTATTGCCATCCCCCATTGTATGGATGGGGAAACTGAGGCTCAGAGGGATTTATTAACTTGCCCTCCAACACACAGCTGGTAAGTGGTAGATCCAGGATTCCTAACCCAGACTTGCCTACCAATGATAATTTTCAGACATATTCCTCCACCACCTGATACTTCCTCCTTCTCTCTCCTCCTTCAATGCTTTTAGCAAAAAAAGAGAGATAAATACAGTTTTAAAAATAAAAATAAAACCAATAGAGTAAAACATCTCTCTCTAGGAATCCTCTCTGCTGGATTCCTCACAGCATGGTGTCTGGGATCCAAAAGTGAGCATCCTAAGAGAACCATTTGATAACCACTGTTATCAAGTGATCATAGATCCTTTCAGATGTTTTCTAGTTACATGTGCGAGCGCGCACGCGCGCGCGCGCGTGTGTGTGTGTGTGTGTGTAGCTCGCAGGATCACAAATGTTATTCACATTACAATTTGGAAATGTGGATAAATGTTGTTTCTTTATTTTGTCTTCTTGAGCCCCGCAGCCATTGGTCAGTGGGAACAATAGAACACTTTCCTCTGTGTGTGGATTCCATTTGTCCAATCCACTCATCTAAATTTGTCCTTCTTGTAGTTCCTGATCTCCCCAGATAGCTCCCTTGTCTCGCTTCTCTCCAGTGGTTGTGCCTGGATGCTCAGAGGGACGTGTGGCTTAGGTGGCTGTATTCGTCCATTCTTATGCTGCTATGAAGAAATACCCAAGACTGGGTGATTTCTAAAGAAAAGAGATTTAATTGACTCACAGTTCTGCATGGCTGGGAGGCCTCAGGAAACTTACAATCCTGGTGGAAGACACCTCTTCACAGGGTGGCAGGAGAGAGAATGAGTGCCAAGTGAAGGGGGTAAAAGCCACTGATAAACCATCACCCTCATGATTCAGTTATCTTCCACTGTCTCCCTCCTGTGACACTTGGGGGTTATGGGAACTACAATTCAAGATGAGATTTGAGTGTGGACCCAACCAAAACATATCAGTGGCCTTCTGTGGGAGAGGAAGAGTTGGGCCCATAAGCTCAGAGCCACCATCTGCCTTCTCTGGCCTCTGGGACTGTGTCCCTCTCCCTGGTTGCCATGTGCCCTACAAGTGTTCAGACTGAAGGCTAAGGGTACTGTAATTTCTCATCCTCCATTCAGGCCATAGCCCAAAAGTCCCCCCCAGCTTCCCTCTGGCCTGAGGTCATCCTCTCTTGCCTCGCAGTGGCCCTGGCTCTTACCACTACCTCTACATCACATAGGAAAGCTTCAAGTCTCCCAAAGTGCTGGAATTATGGGAGTGAGCCACTGTGCCTGGCCTATTTCATTTTTTTTTTTTTTTAATAGTGCTACAGTATACCAGAGTATAGATATACCAAAATTTAGTATCCATATTTCCTCTGAACAAAAGCTTTGAGTCTCCCTCTGCTGGCTGCCACTGCTACTAGGGGACTGAGCCAAGTGCCCCATGTGTTAACAATCAATCCTAATAATAAATCAACCCAAAATGTAATGGCTTCAAACAGCAGTCATCATGTAATATATCTCCTGATTCCTCTGAGCTGGGAATTTGGTGAGGGGGAGTTGGCTGGGCAGTTCTGGCAGAGTTGCTCCTGAGGTTTTAGTAAAATGTCAGCAGGGCTGCAAATGATCTGCAGGCTGGACTGGGCTGGAGGATCCATTTTAAGTTGGCTCCCTCATATTTTTGGCAAGCTAGCATGGACTATTAGCTCCTCTCTGTGGGGGCCTCTCCACAGAGCAACTTGAGCTTCCTCACAGCATGGTGTCTGGGATCCAAAAGTGAGCATCCTAAGAGAACCAGGCAGAAGCTACGTTTTCCTTATGACATCATCTTGAGGTCACATAACATCACTTCTGCCATATTGTGGCCACAAGGGTGAACGCTGACTCAGTGTAAAAGAAGACTGTCAAGAACTGTTTAGGGCGAGAGATTTTACCATACTTGCAAGCTAACAAATTAGCCTGCCACAGCTTCATGGATGCTGGTAGAAGACATGTGGCTCCAGGGTCTGACACAAAGGACAGTTCATGGTTCACAGCAATAGCAGCAGCCAGAGTATCAGCATTTTCTCATTGGTTTCCAAGCCTAAATTCCCACAGATCAACATGAAGAGCCCTAGAAATCCTGGGTACACACAGTGGATTGTGTTACAGGAGAGGAACCCCAAGTTTAGGAGGCCCAAGCCTTCTCTAAAGGGCAGTGAGCATGCCTGTTTTTGGCTTTAGAGGGAGAGACTCTGGCTATCTTTCAAGGCTGTTTGCACCAGAAAGAAATTATCCAAAGATGCCACAAAACATGGGCTGTGGTAGCCAGACTCCAAGATGGCCATTATTGGTCACCTTCTTGGGTATTCCTTGCTATAGATTTAATTGTGTCCCCCTAAATTCATATGTTGGAGTCCTAACCCCCAATGTGACTGTATTTGAAGGCAGGGCTTTCTGGAGGTAATTAAGGTTAAATGAGGTCAGAAGGCTGGGGCCCTAATCCAACCAGATTGGTGGCCTTATAAGAAGAAGAAGCAATCTCCCTCTCATTCTCTCTTCCACCATGTGAGGACCCAGTGAGAAGGTGGCCATCTGCAAGCCAGGAAGAGAGCCCTCATCAGCAACCAAATTGTCTGGCACCTTGACCTTGAACTGACAGCCTCCAGCATTGTGAGAAATAAAGTTCTGTTGTTTATGCCACCCAGTCTATGGCAATTTGCTATGGCAGCTTGAACTGATTGAGACCTCTCACATTCTGGCATGATTTGTGAGCAAGGCATGACTGCCCTTTGCTCTGGACTATCTTTTCAAGGCAGATGGATGGTTCCCTGATGCATTATTGCATACTCAGAAAATATTTTTATAACCACATTAATACTTTTCAAAATATTAAGCCCATTCACACACAGTTTTTTTTCAGAAACAAAAATGGGGTTGTCTAACACATTGCTTTCTCTTTTCTTTTCTTGCCTTTTTTTTTTTAATTTTTTGAGACGGAGCCTCACTCTGTTGCCCAAGCTGGAGTGACTTGGCACGATCTCAGCTCACCACAACCTCCACCTCCCGGGTTCAAGCAATTCTCCTGCCTCAGCCTCCCAAGTAGCTGGGATTACAGGCACCTACCACCACTCCCAGCTAATTTTTGTATTTTTAGTAGAGACGAGGTTTCACCGTGTTGGCCAGGCTGGTCTCGAACTCCTGACCTTAGGTGATCCACACACCTTGGCCTCCCAAAGTGCTGGGATTACAGACATGAGCCACCGTGCCCAGCCTCTTTTTTTTTTTTTTAACCTGCTACCTTAAACTATTAAGGGTTAATAACATTGTTTTTAATTTTTCTTTTTATATTAGAAAATGTGTTATGAATTGTGTAGATTCTCTGTCCATACTACAGATCTATTCCATTCTTTTTCTTTCTTTCTTTCTTTTTTCTTTTTGAGACAGAGTCTTACTCTGTCACCCAGCCTGGAGAGCAGTGGTGCAATCTTGGCTCATTGCAACCTCTGCCTCCTGGGTTCAAGCAATTCTCTTGCCTCAGCCTCCCAAGTAGCTGGGATTGAAGGTATCTGCCACCATGCCCAGCTAATTTTTGTATTTTTAGTAGAGATGGGGTTTCGCCATCTTGGCCAGGCTGGTCTCGAACTCCTGACCTCAGGTGATCTACCTGCCTCAGCCTCCCAAAGTGCTGGGATTACAGGTGGCCTGGCCTACCTCATTTTTTAAAATAGTGCTATAGTATTCCAGAGTATAGATATACCAAAATTTAGTCATCCTTATTTCCTCTAAACAACATTTGTTTCTAAATATTATGTTGGTGCAGAAGTAATTGCGGTTTTTGCCATTACTTTGGCACCAACGTAATTACTTTTTTACATTAGTGATTCTTTAGGGAATGACCTTACAGACATATCTTTGCATGCATGTGCTAGTGATTGTGCAAATCGATTTTCACAAGTGAAATTGCTTGGGTATAGGATGTGCACTGTAATCCCCAAATCTGTCAATTTTGATAGGTATTATTAAACTGTCCCCTCCCCTCCAATATCAATTTATATTCCCTCCCACAGCATGTGAGTGTGCTCAGTTCCCCACACCCTCTTTGTCGTTGAATATTACATTTTTTAGTTTAGTAAACCTGTTGGGCAAAAAGTGATTGTATCACGTTTTAATTTTCATTGTTACTCGACAGTTTAAGCTTTCTTCATCTATTTACGGGCTTTTGGTGATATTTCTTTTTGAAATACTTGACAATATGTCTAGCCCATTTACTATCAGGTTGTTATTATTTTCTTATTTGTTTGCAGGAACTCTTTGCATGTCATAGATATTACTCTTAGTCTGTAATATAAATTATAGATAATTATTTCTAGTAAATTTGTGTCTTTTTTTTTTTTTTTTTTTTTTTTGAGGCAGAGTCTCACTCTGTCACCCAGGCTGGAGTGCAGTGGCGCGATCTTGGCTCACTGAAACCTCTGCCTCCTGGGTTCCCGCCATTCTTCTGCCTCAGCCTCCTGAGTAGCTGGGACTACCTGCGCCTGCCATCACGCCAGGCTAATTTTTTGTATTTTTTTTTTTTTTAGTAGAGACGGGGTTTCGCCGCATTAGCCGGGATGATCTCGAACTCCTGACCTCGTGATCTGCCCACCTCGGCCTCCCAAAGTGCTGGGATTACAGACATGAGCCAGCACGCCCAACCAATTTGTGTGTCTTTTAAATGTATTTGATTCCTTTCGCTGCACAGAAATCTTTCATTTTTATAGAGTTGGTTTATAGAGTTGGAATTGGATTTTCTTTCTTTCTTCTTTCTTTCTTTCTTTCTTTCTTTCTTTCTTTCTTTCTTTCTTTCTTTCTTTCTTTCTTTCTTTCTTTCTTTCCTTTCTCTTTCTTTCTCTTTCTCTCTTTCTTCTTTCTTTCTCTCTCTTTCTTTTTTTCTTTTTCTTTTTTTTTTTGACAGAGTCTTGCTCTGTCACCTAGGTTGGAGTACAGTGGTGTGATGTCGGCTCACTGCAACCTCTGCCTCTTGGGTTCAAGTGATTCTCCCACCTTACCCTCCTGAATAGCTGGGATTACAGGTGTGTATCACTGTGCCTAACTACTTTTTTTTGTATTCTTAGCAGAAACGGGGTTTTGCCATGTTGTCCAGGCTGGTCTTGAACTCCTGTCCTCAAGCAATCCACCCACCTCAGCCTCCCAAAGTGCTGGGATTACAGACATGAACCACCGTGCCTGGCCGAGTTGGATTTTCTGGATAACTTCTGAGTTCTTGCAAAAGCCTGTTACGGAGCATAGATAATAACCCTTTTAGTAAAGGTGGTCTTGCTCTCTGAGCATCATCTGAAGGTGCAAGTGGTTTGAGGTCCTGAGACTGCAGCCGAAGGAGGCCACCTGGCGTGGGGGAGGGCAGCATCTCAGAGGGTAATTGATGGAGGCAGCAGGGGCCCCAGTTATATTTTTTGAACAAAACAAGCTGAACTCCCGGGAGCAGTTCCCTTTGGAGGGGCAAAGCTTCTTAAGGAGCCCCATGGGGGAGCCCGAGAGGAGCTGCCCTGTGATACTTGGCTGTCTGGGAGCCTGTAAGAGGAACCGCGTGTACCGACAACTATCAGTCTCTGCCCTCGGTCTGGCTTCAGCAGCATACACTCACAGCCACACGCAGCCATTCCTACCCAGAAGCATGCACATGTGAAACACATGAAACAATGCACACACCTACATGGGCATACGTGCATACACACATACCCATATTCTCAAATGGTTACACATGCACGTTTACGGATGCCCACAAGGACAAGGCACCTGCACATGTGTGCACAAATACACTCAGATAAGTGTGCAGGCCCATTCAAGCGATGCAGTGTGAACACGTACCCAAATGTGCACACCAGCTGTCTCAGCCAGGACCCCAGCAGGGAAAGATCAGCACAAACAAGGTGGGGAAAACATTATCAAGGGGCCATTTACAAAGGCGAAGGGAAGGCTAAGGGAGACCCCCAAAGCCACAGTGAAGCACCTGGGGGCTGGCCATAGCAGAGAGTGCTAGGCCTGAAGGGTCCAGGGGAGTGAGCAATTGCAGGAGCTGGTAAGAGTTGTGGCTTTGCGGAGAGAGATGCCACCCGAGCCACATCCCCATGGGGAAGGAGCCAACCTGCCCCATCCCTCCCTGCCCTCTGATCTCCTGGCCAAGCCTCTCATTGGTTGAACCCAGACAACAAGGAGCCTGACTGATGTGCTGCGCAGCGTCAGCCTCCTTGGGGCCCAGAGCAGGGCAGAGGGTAGATCTGGGGGGCAGACAGAGAAGATACCCCTGCACTTATGGCGATCCCCATCAGTGCACGGTGACGCGGACACCCCGAGAGAGATGCCTGATGCACACATAGCCACGTGCGCACTGAATCGCCTGCATGCAATTGAAAGCTGTGTGCATACTACCACAAAAGCCCAGTGGCCCATGTATGCTTAAGAGGAAGGCTGAAATCAACACCCTCCACTAGCAAAGGCTGGGCCTGAGATGAGCCACCTCCCCCTGGCCACCTCCTCCCATGCCCCCAACACCCCCAGAGCCTTTTGTTAATCTTGGCAAAGGCCACATCCCAGCGAAACAACGGGCTGGCCAGGCCTGCACAAATCACTGGCTGTTTGGGAACGTTTCAGAGGCCTGCCTGAGTGACAGCTGAATTGAATCCAGATTGGGCGACGCAGGCACTCCTGGAGGCAGAGCTGGGAGGTCTCCATCTCTGACTGACTCTCACCCCACACAGGCCCCTCCTGATCCCACTGACTCCCCTAAAGGGGCATCCAGCTTAAGCTAGAGCAGCTGAGTCCCCTTCACTCCATTCAAAGCCTTGCCCCCCACCCCCATATAGTGCACCCCCAAATTCTATCCATTGTACTTTCTAAGCCCACTGCTGCCAACATCCCAGTCCGGGTTGCCTCTTCTTTGGCCTGGAGGCCTGCGGGAGTCCCAGGGAGCTGCCACTCTCAGCCAAAGGGATCTTTCTGAAATGTAAATCAAATCATTTTCTTCTCCTTCAGAGCTTTCAATGGCTTTCCAAACACTCCTCCAGATAAAGTCCCAGCTTATCTCCCAGAATCTTGCACCATCTGGTCCCTGACCCCATCCCCAGCTTCCCTGTTCACCAGCCACCCTCTCCATTCCAAGCTCTCAGTCCTCTAGGTGCCCCCAGGCAGCACGTGTTGCTGTCTCTGCTGATAAGCCTTTTCCCCAATGCTTCATCTACTGACTCTATGCAAACTAGAGCTCCTCAAACTTACTGTAGGGTAGGACCAGGTTGTTTTTTAATTCCAATCCATTGTGGATCTATGTTTTTGCAGAACAGCAATAAAAATGAGGTACTCAAACAAGAAATTAAAAAATGAAGTGAGGTATACTCTTGGATAATAGCTGAGCAGTTTCTTATAAAGTTAAACATTCACTTACCATATGACCCAGCAAGAGAAATGAAAACACATGTCCATGCAAAAGGCTGTATATGAATATTTTCAGTGGTTTTCTTTATAATTGCCAAAACCTAGAAACAACTCAACTGTCCTTCAATGGCAAATGGATAAGCAAACTGTGGTACATCCATACAAGGGAATACTATTCAGCATTGAAAAGGAAAGAATTGTTGATACATGCAACATGGATGGCTCTCAAACACATTATGCTAAGTGAAGGGAGCGAGACTCCAGAGATTATATTCTGTATGATGACATTTTGGGAAAAAGAAAAACAAAAAACGATAGGGACAGAAAACAGATCGGTGGCTGCCAGGGGCTAATTTGAGGGGAGGGGGGAAATGATGGCAAAGGAGCATGAGGAACTTTGAGAAGCATGGGGTTGTTCTGTGTCTTGGTTGTGCTGGGGGTCACATGACTGTACAAGGTTGTCAACATTGATAGAACTACACACTCCAAAGGGTGAGTTTTAATGCATGTAAATTATATGCCAATAAATCTGACTTTAAAAAATACAGATGAAATTCCCTTTTTAATTGTGGTAGTATATGCAAACATAAATTTTCCATTTGTTCTAACCTTTATTTTAGGTTCAGGGGTATGTGTAAAGATTTGTTACATAGGTAAACTCTTGTCATGGGGGTTTGTTGTACAGATTATTTCATCACCCAGGTATTAAGCTCAGTACCCAATAGTTATCTTTCCTGTTCCTCTCCCTCCTCCCACCCTCCCGCCTAGAGTAGACCCCAATGTCTTTTGTTCCATTCTTTGTATTCATGTGTTCTCATCATTTAGCTCCCATTTACAAGTGAGAACATGTGGTATTTGGTTTTCTGTTCCTGTGTGAGTTTGCTAAAGATAATGGCCTCAAGCTCCATCCGTGTTCCGGCAAAATACATGATCTCATTCTTTTTTATGGCTGCATAGTGTTCCATGATGTATATGTATCACATTTTCTCTCTCTGATCTGTCACTGATGGACATTTAGGTTGACTCCATGTCCTTGCTATTGTGAACAGTGTTGCAATGAACATACGCATGCATGTGTCTTTATGGTGGAACAATTTATATTCCTCTGGTTATATACCCAGTAGTGAGATTACTGGGTCAAGTGGTAGTTCCACTTTTAGCTCTTTGAGGAATTGCCATACTGCTTTCCACCATGGCCTCCTGGGTTCAAGCGATTCTCTTGCCTCAGCCTCCCGAGTAGTTGGGACTACAGGCATGCACCACCATGTCCAGCTAATTTTTTTGTATTTTTAGTAGAGAATTTTTTGTGTTTTTTGTATTTTTAGTTTCACCATGTTAGTCAGGCTGGTCTCAAACTCCTGACCTCGTGATCCGCCCACCTCGGCCTCCCAAAGTGCTGGGATTACAGGCATGAACCATCATGCGCAGCCCAACCCCTTTTAAGCGGACAATTCAGTGGCCTTAAGTACATTCACATTGTTTTGCAACCATCACCCATCCTTTTCCACCATCCTAAACTGAAACTCTCCCTATTAAACATTAATTCCCCATGGCCCTCTTCCTCCAGTCCCTTGCAACCATCCTCTACTTTCTGTCTCCATGGATTTGACTGTTCTAGGTACTTCATGTGGATGTAACCATATAGTATGCCCTTTTGTGACTGGCTTCTTTCACTTAGCTTCATGTTTTCAAGGTCCATCCCTGTTGTAACACGTGACAATACTTTGTTCTTTTCTAAGGCTGAATAATATTCCATTGTACACATATACCACATTTGGTTTATGCATTCATCTGCCAAGGGACATTTGAGTTGTTTCTGCCAGTTGACTATTGTGAATAATACTGCTATGAATACTGGTGTATGAATACAGGCCCCATATTTTTAAAAGTATTAGATTCAACAAATATCAAATCACCTTGTCAATTTTCTAAGCACTTACTCTTAATTTTGCTGTCCATCTCCCTGGTCTGACTTTTGAGTAACAGCTGGCCTGGTCCCTGGGCTGGCCAGAATCTACCTTTCCTGAGCCCATAGACTGGATTTACTCCCTTCTCCCATCTCACCCTACACTTCCCTGGGCTGCACCACACCCTGCTGTGTGGCCTGCTTGGAATCTGGAGCTCCCAGGGGTTGGCCTAGCTCAGCGTCTCCTCTGTTTGCAACCTTGGGGTTGGGATCAGGC
Source organism: Macaca thibetana thibetana (assembly GCF_024542745.1). Lineage (NCBI taxonomy): Eukaryota > Metazoa > Chordata > Mammalia > Primates > Cercopithecidae > Macaca > Macaca thibetana. The sequence goes on from NC_065592.1 coordinate 14,547,739, forward strand.
TCAGGTAAGGGGCTTAGAGAACATGCAACCGAGTGGCTCCTCCTGTGTCCAATGGGACAGTCAGGTAGGAGGGCTTGAGCCCACATCTGTGTGACTCCAAATCCCTGCAACCAAGTGCAATCCTCTCGCATCCAGTGGGACATTCGGGGAGGAGGACTGGAACCCACATCTGTGTGACTCCAAATCCCTGCTCCTCGCTGAAAGGTACATGCCGTAGCCATAGCCCCCTTGTCCCCTGGCTTCTGAGTCAGAGGCAGGATGCAGGGCCTGCCCCTCTCTAGCCGTCATGCTCAGGATTCTTGCAGAAGTTTCCACCCTCTGCCAAGGTCAAGATAGAGTCACCTAGTCAAGAAGAACTAAGTGTTACTCACCTTGTGTTGGCTCCTGGGCTGAGAGCTGGGGATACACAAGTGAGCCATGGATGATCATGGCTACTAATATGTGTGTTCGTATATATGTGCATGCATATGTACCACATATATGTTAACTGTGTGGGGGGGCTGTTGCTATGTGTGTGTCAGTGTTCCAGATAAGTCCAAATTTGATTTTTTTTTGAGAGAATAATTGTCCCTTTTCAAAGACCAAGAATCAGCAGAGGAGGTTTTAAAGAGTGTTGTGAGCTTCAATCTCATTCGTCATGGCTACCCAGGACCCTGAACTTCCAGAGGATCGTGAAAAGTTAAAAAAAAAAAAAAAAAAAAAAAAAGCTGAAATAAAGACATGCCCATGCTGACACACATGTGCTTGTGCATAAACACACCAGACTATGCACTTAACCCCAGACTGGCTCATAACACATCTTAGATAGGCATATAAACCCATAGACAACCACATACCCCCGTACCCACAAACACACACAAAACTAATCATAAATGCTGATATTTATTGTTTCTGATAGATCAGCCACTGTGTTAAGTATGCTAAACACAGTACATTGCTCTATTTAATCTTTTTACAAAAATCAATAAAGATGGGCATTATAATTTTCATCCCCATTTTACAGATGGGGAAAATAAGGTTTAGCGAAATGAAGTGACTTGCCCAAAGCCAAAGAGCTGGGAAGTGGTTGAGCTGGGATTTGAACCCCAGTGGGTGTAAGTAGAAGGCCGGAGTGCATACACTATTTGTTAACACACAATTGCATACATCACATGCCTGTGAATTTACACAGCAATCACATGTACTGACACATTGATATACACATATAGTCACACGGACTCACAGGGACACCTCCCACTGGCATACTGTGCACAGAGACATAGACACACATATACACATAAACACATAGTCTGATATTACCAGACTCAGAGACACACGTAGTAATGTAGACCACATGCAGTTGCATACACTGGGTTGACTGATACGAATGTGCAGAGCTAGGTCCTACACTTAGATCTGAGTCTTGGCACAGACTTCCCTCCCCTCTCTGCCTGCCCTGTCCCTTCTCAGCAGGCAAGAGCTTGGGGTTGGGCAGTGCTGTGTTGATCCCTGCCAGCTGATGGCTCAGATCCTCCAGGGACAGGCTGCTGCCTCCCGCTCCCATGCAGCAGGTAAGTGGAGGAAAGGCTGAGCTCAGGAAGCCTCCAGGTGTCCAGCACAATGGTGCTCCCTAGCTCTGGTTCATGCCTCCTGCTGCTCCTGGCTCCCTCTCCAGCCATAGGTGTGGATTATGGATGTGGTGGCCCACCCCCGACTACCTCTCCTGCCTCATCTTCCATTTATCCCCCAACCCAAGACATCCCATGCCACAATGCACGCGGAGCACAGAGCAACAATCCCTACTTCTCCAGCCTAGGGGTAAGGAAGGCTTCCTGAGGGAAGGGGTGTCTCCACTGGGCTCTTAACCTGAAGGTTGAATAGGAATTATTCAGACAATTCAGAGAAGAAGAGAGCTGTAGCCAGAGGGCAGCATGTGCAAAGTCCCAGAAGTGAGAGACAATAACATCTTCGGGGACTTGCAATTGATTCGTTTTGATCGGAGGGGAACAAAAAGGATTGTAGAGTGATCACTCTTGATTAGGGGCTGCTGTGTGCTCTGCAAGACTGGGCCTTTCTATTAGGGGGTAGGGGTGAGCTCAGAACTACAGAGGCCCAGGGCAGCTGCCACAGCAGCCACCAGACCACGAAGCACAGCCACCGATGCCATCTCGGACCTCAAGACACTGGCTCACTACTCTGGGGCCCCTGGGCAGCCCAGGGCTTGTTTGGCCAACTCACTGGCCAAGCTTGCCCTCATGAGCCAGGCCAATGGCACTGCAGGGTGGATATTCCTAATCCCATTCTTCAAATGAGGAAATCAAGATTTGCAGAGGTGACTTTTTAAAGCAAGGATATGATTTGTCCAGAGCTGGCCATGCAAAAAATACTTCCTTTGGGAGTAACTGGAAAAGTAGCCTGGCAGGATGGTCCCAGGACCGGGGAGAGGTAGGGTGAGCTAGAGAGACTGAGGGGACTAGGAAAGTGAGACTCAAGGACTTTGAGGCCAGATTCCCTTGGTTGAGAGTGAATCTCTGCTCCTCTGATCTCCATGGCACTCTTCACTTTGCTTCATGCCACTCTCAGCTCCAGCCCCCTCTCTGAGAGTCCAGAGTCTCCCATGTCCATGTAGACAGCCCCAAATAAATCTCAGAATCCCAGAAAATACCATTGAGTTTTATGAGTCCGAAATAATTTCTCTGTGAGGCAGGTTTATGGCTTCAAGCATGGTGACTCCACCCTTAATGAAACAGAAGGAACTCCCTGCTGGGCTTCTGCCCAGCCTCCAGCTCAGGCCTTCACCTGAGCCCTAGATCTTTGGCCCTCCAAGGGGCGACAGACCTCTGGTCGGGAGAGAATGAGTGCAGGATCAGGGATTATACAGACCACGTTTTCATCCTAGCTCTGCCCCATTACCAGCTCTGTGGCCTTAGATAAGTCCTTTCCCCTATCTGGGTCTTCACATGTCAGAATGGGATGATGTAACCACCTCAAGGCAGTAATAAGGTTGTAATAAAGTTACAAGGTTGTAATAAAGACTAAATGAGAAAACGGATGGAAATGGCCAAGCACCATGCTTGGCTCTTAGTAAAGGTTCTAAAACCAGATAGTGATTTTTAGGTAGTTCCATATTTTCTGTGGGAAAAAATATGAATTCTTTAGTTTGCAATTCAAGGATCCTCTAAATGGGGCCTCAGCCCCACTCTTCAGACTCATCTTGCCCACGGCAGGGAGTGGGCCCAGCAGTGAGCCCAGGGAGCAGGTGCTGCTAGACATCAATTGAGCAGCACCCCTGGAGGAGAGGGATGGAGGCCACTGATGCCCCATAGCCTGTGCTGCTCCGAAAGGGCTCCAGGATGGGGGACCAGACCTTGTGGGTGGAGGCTTCTCTGGCTCCATCTTAGGTGACCTGTGCGACACTTCCTCCTCTTTCTCAGCTAGGGCTGCCACCATCTCCCCCAACCAAAGCCTTGGCCATGCTTTGAAGGCAGGCATGTGGCTGGAAGTGAACAATACACTTCATTTTCCAGTCTCCTACTCCCAGTGCTGACAGAGGCCTACAAATCAGCCTGTCACAGGACTTGGCTCAATATCACTTGTGTTTGATTATTGTCCTAGAGAAATCCTTGGTGGATTCCTTGCCCTGCTAAGAATGTGAGGTGGGAAAACTTTGAAGACATGTGGAGACAGCATGGAAGAAGAGCTAGATCGCTAGCCAGATAATTCCAAGTTCAAGTTCCAGTTCTACTGCCATGTGCACTTGGACAAGATGCTCTCTATCACCGATCTTCAGTCTCTGCATCTGTAAAATGGGTGGATTAGTCCGTTTTCATGCTGCTGATAAAGACATACCAAATACTGGGTAATTTATAAAGGAAAGAGGTTTAATTGACTCACAGTTCCACATGGGTAGGGAGGCCTCACAATTATGGTGGAAGGCAAGGGAGAGCAAAGTGATGTCTTACATGGTGGCAGGCAAAGAAAGAGAGCTTGTATAGGGAAACTCCCCTTTATAAAACTATCAGATCTCGTGAGACTCGTTCGCTATCATGAGAACAGCACAGGAAAGACCTGCTCTTATGATTCAATTACCTCCCACTGGGTCCCTCCCATGACACATGGGAATTATGGGAGCTACAATTCAAGATGAGATTTGAGTGGGGACACAGCCAAACCATATCAGTAGGGTAAAGGATGACTGTGCTGCAAATTCATCGGGCACACTAAATGAGATGATACATGCACAGCATTGGAATGGTGCCTGGCATACAGCAGACACGCTTGATCAATGTCTGCCTCTCCCGGCTGTTAGCACTAGCACCCAGGACAGCTCCCCGGTCCCTGCCTGGCTGCTGTCCGCGGTGCTGATAAAATATTACAGTCTCTACCATTCTCCCCTGTGCCCGCAAGTTCATCGGCCTCTGTGACATTCTCAGAGGTGTCAGAGATCAAGGGGGTGGTGTGCATGCTACTTTCACAATTTTCTGTTAGACATTTTTCAATAGGCTCAAAATATAGTTGTAGAATGAAGGCTATCGTTCCCGTGGTGGGTAGATTTTGTTTCTTTTTCCTCCTGTATATTTCACTGAATGCCCTTTGTGTTGGGTCCAAGACCCCAAGCTTAACAAGTATAGTTATACTAAAAACAAGGACAAAACGGAATAATATTTATTGGCAACTTGTTGTTAACCAAGCCCTCCCATCACTCCAGTCTCATAAACCATTGTCCAGAAATCTAAGCTTTGTCAACAGCACGTGAAACATTCTTGCTTCCTCTTCTTCCTTTTCATTTCTGGTAATCTGTAGCAGGAAGGGATAGGATAAGCAGCAGGCTTCCCACATCTCTTAGCTCCTACCTTTTACTCCAGGAAGAGAGGTGGTCAGAACTGCCATGATTCTCAGCACTTCTTCCAGCAGGACGAGTCAGGTGCACACACAGAAGAAAAGGAGCATGGAACTTAGAGTTGGATTTGAATCCCAGTTGGACTAAATTCCTGTATTTGAATCCCAGCTCTGTCACTCACTAGTTCAGTGACTTCAGCAACTTCTTTTGAGACAGAGTCTCGCTGTGTCACCCAGGCTGCAGTGCAATGGTGCAATCTCAGCTCACTGTAACCTCCGCCTCCTGGATTCAAGCAATTCTCCTGCCTCAGCCTCCCAAGTAACTGGGATTGCAGGCGCATGCCACCACACCCAGCTAATTTTTTTTTTTTTTTTTTTTTTTTGTATTTTAGTAGAGACAGGGTTTCACCATGTTTCCCAGGCTGGTTTCGAACTTCTGAGCTCAGGCAATGCACCCGCCTTGGCCTCCCAAAGTGCCAGGATTACACATGTGAGACATTGCACCTGGCCAAGCCTCATTTTCTCACCTATACAGTGAGGTTAATAATTGTACCTCATCTATAGGGCTATCAGGAGAACCAAAGGAGAGGTTGCTCCTGAAGTGTCAACAATATCCCAGTAAATGCTCCATAAAGTGGTAGCTATTATCATTTCAGGCATCAGGGAGACATTTTGTGTCTTCCTATGAAGTCAGCTGCGGGCTCCTTAACGCTGGGGGCTCTCCCATGAGGCCCGGTTTCTCTCCCACTCCCATGGGCCGTTGTACCTCAGCAACTCTGGTTTGATTTGAGGCCAGCTCTTCTGAATCTCATAGAGTTTGGGTTTGAATGCTGGATCAGTGCTGACTCGCTGCGGCTCTTTCAGCATATCCTTGAACCTGTCTAGCCTTAGTTTTCTCATCAGTAAAATGGTGATGATAGTATCCCCATCCTCGTGAGGCTGTTGCAAGGAGAAAGGTCTTAGCACAGATGCCATGGCAAATGTCCATCACTGATTAGCCATTATTGTGGTTCTCGGTTTCCTGATTTTTATTTCCACTATCCTTTCCTGATTTTTGTTTCCGCTGTCCTTTTCTAGGGATGCTCTGCCCCCTCTCTGACAAGTTGGAGATTAGAGGGTCATACCTTAAGCTACTGTCACCTCTTTGGAAGCAGAGTAAACACTTGTGTTTGGAGCCCACCTAGTGTACCTCATGTGGGGAAAACATACAGGGAGCATGTCCTGTGTTTGCTGCGACCAGGCCTCTGGGAGTCTTTATCTCATATCTTAGGTTGGGATCCTCAGTGGAATGTTCAGCCTCTGTGGTTGTCCTTGTTGTGTGTGTATGTGTGTGTGTGTATGTGTGCGTGCGTAAGATTGTGTGCATGTATTCCTGTGAGTGTGGGAATAGGTGTGTCACATTACTGTGACTTTCATGAAAGTGAACATGTAACTGAGTTTGTAAGAATTTGTGCAAATTAGAAATGGTGGTGTGTGTATGGCTGTGTATGTGTGTGGCGGGGGTGTAGCTGTTAGACAGGATGTCAACTCTTCAGCCATCTGCAGGTGTGGGGGTCCTGGGCAATTCAAGAGGTTGCTGACTTCTAGCACTTGACACTCTGAGCAGTACCCTCCGCCTGTTGTTTTAGGAATAACCATGCTTCAGTGATTTCAAATCCTGCTTGCTCAGAATTTTCCACAATCTGACTCAGGTGAGGGATTATGAAAAAGTTGGCCAAGCACACCAATAATACTGAAAAGATGATTAGTTTTTCAAACAAAAAGTTTTCCAGGACTCTAAAAACCACTTGGTTTGGACCCCCTCGTTTACAGCGAGTGCCCAGAGTACCCAATCACCAGTGATTTTTTTTTTTTTTTTTTGAGACGAGGTTTTACTCTTGTTGCCCAGGCTGGAGTGCAATGGCGTGATCTCAGCTCACTGCAGCCTCTGCCTCCCGGGTTCAAGCGATTCTCCTGCCTCAGCCTCTCTAGTAACTGGGATTACAGGCATGCACCACCATGCTCAGCTAATTTTGTATTTTTGGTAGGGAGGGGGTTTCTCCATGTTGGTCAGGCTGGTCTCGAACTCCCAACCTCAGGTGATCTGCCCCCGTCAGCCTCCCAACGTGCTGGGATTACAGACGTGAACCATTGCACCAGGCCACCAGTGATTCTTATCTGTTCATTAAAGCAACTCTCCTAAGGGACTGTGTCTCAACAATAAAGGGCTAGTCATTATTTTGCATTAGTCTGAAAGCAATAAAATTTTTGCAATGTTCCATAATTCTGACTTATCACTAATTCACAAACACCACCCCCCATAACAAATCAGGAAAGTTCTATTATTTAGTAGCAATATGTACTACACTCAAGGGAAATAATTTCTATATCACCATTTAGAATTCTATAACAATAACATAACATCATATACTCCCTTCATCAGAACAGAGCAGAGTTTTTTCGAAGCAAGTAACCACCCATTGTTTTATCTCGTTCCCATAACAGGGCAGGGGCTATGATGTCCATTGTCCTTAGGGAAATGAATGCTTATAGTGAAGTGAGCTGCAAACCAGGCTCACAAAGCCACCTGGCCAAGGTGCCCAGAATGAACTCCAGTGGATCTCTGTGGCCTCTGTTTCCCAAGACACAGTGAGTTGCCTCTAGAAAAAGCCAGAAGGGGCCAAGCACAGTGGCTCATGCCTGTAATCCTAGTACTTTGGGAGGGCGGAGTGGGTGGATTGCCTGAGTTCAGGAGTTCGAGACCAGACTGGGCAATATGGTGAAACCCCATCTCTACTAAAATACAAAAAAATTAGCCAGACGTGGTGGCATATGTCTGTAGTCCCAGCTACTTGGGAGGCTGAGGCAGGAGAATCGCTTGAACCCAGGAGGCAGAGGTTGCAGTGAGCCAAGATCACTTCACTGCACTCCAGCACAAGACTCTGTCAAAAGAAAGAAAGAAAGAGAGAGAGACAGAGAAAGAGAAAAGAAGAAAGAAAGAAGGAAAGAAAGAAAGAAAGAAGAAAGAAAGAAAGAAGAAAGAAAGAAAGAAAGAAAGAAAGAAAGAAAGAAGAAAGAAAAAGAAAGAAAGAAAGAAGAAAAAGAAAGAAAGAAGGAAGGAAGGAAGGAAGGAAGGAAGGAAGGAAGGAAGGAAGGAAGGAAGGAAGGAAGGAGAAAAGAAAAAGCCAGAAGGAACTCTCACCCTTGGCTGTGGAGCAGGAAAGATTTCACAGTTCTGGGCAGTTTGTCATTTCATCCACCCCAGGGTGTTGTTTCAGAAGATAGTAAGAGGCAGAGAGGTTTGGCAACAGGAAGAAATTCGTCACCAACCTGTTTCTTCCCTGCCTCCTTTTGGTTCTTTCGCCTCTCCTCAGACATATCCTAAACACCTACTGTGTGCCAGGGCTGTGCCGAGCGCACACAGAGATCCAGGGTGGGTCTGAACTCAAAAACCTCACACTCGAATGAGAAAGGTGGAGACATAAAAAACAGTGATTCAAACCCAGCTTGACCACTGAAGCAGGCAGGGTGGTGCAGGGGACTGTCAGAGGCCAGGAAAGGTGGCTAGTGCAACTCTGTCTCTACTAAAAATACAAAAAGTAGCCAGGTGTGGTGACATACGCCTGTAATCCAGCTACTCTGGAGGCTGAGGCACAAGAATCATTTGAGCCTGAGAGGAGGACATTGTGGTGAGCCAAGATCACACCACTGCCCTCCAGCCTGGGCAACAGAGCAAGAGAAGAGAAACAAAGGGAAGAGAAAGAAGAGAGGAGAGGAGAGGAGAGGAGGAAGATGTAGGGATCCAAACACAGTGGACAGTGCACGCCAGGCTGAAGATTCTAGATTTTTCCTAAAGGCATCCATGCAGTACCATAACAAATTTCAAGTGAAAGAGCAACAGGTTTCTAACTACAGGTACCCGAAAGAAAAAACAAGCTAGCAAGGTCACATACAAATCTTAGGAGTGGCTCCCTGTGGCCTCCAGCACATGGAAATGGCTCCAGAGAAGACCATGCGGCAGAGAGGTATACACAGGCTGTGCAGTCAAACAGATCTGGGTTTGAATTTTAGCTCCATTATTTTATTCATGCATTCATTGATTCCATCAGCTAACAAATATTTCCTGAACACCTACTAGGTGCCATGCACTGCTCGAGGCACTGGGGATACATCAGTGACCAAAATGTGAAGCCCTTGCTCCCCGAGACCTTGCATCCTGCCGTATCCAGTGAACAAACTCATTAACGTGTAACATGCCAGATGGTGCTGAGTGCCACAGAGGGAAATAGAGCAGGGAAAGGGACACAGAGAGAAGGAGGGATGCTTTTTTAGACAAGGTGGTCAAGGATTTCTTGAGGTCAGGAGTTCGAGACCAGCCTGGCCACATTTCAGTCACTGATGTATTCCTGGTGCCCTGAAGTGAAGCAGAAACGTGGAGGCAGTGAGAAACTGATCTGTGGCAATGTCCCAGGCAATGGGAATAGCAGGGCTAAGGCTTGGAGGCATCATGAACTTGTCATTGCTTGAGGAATGGAAGGAGCCAACCAGCCAGAGAGCAAGGGAGGGAGGGTGACAGCAGATGAGGCAGGAAGGGTCGTGTCACAGTGGGCCTTGCCAGCTATGTTGGCGGCGGTGGTGGATGGGCTCAGAGCCGATTTCCAGCCCCTTCCAGAGGGCTGAGGCCAAAGAACCAGAAGCCACAGTTCCCAGACATTGCTGGTGACGTGGACCTAGAATGCCCACTGCAGCAGTAGGGATGAACCCCTGACCAGGCAGGCTGAGGAGGAAAAGGGAGAGGAGGAGACGAAACAGCAGCTCCTTGAGTTCTTCCAGGAATGTTTGCTGAGGCCGGATGCGGTGGCTCACACCTGTAATCCCAGCACTTTGGAAGGCTGAGGTGGGTGGATTTCTTGAGGTCAGGAGTTCGAGACCAGCCTGGCCCACATGGTGAAACACCATCTCTACTAAAAATACAACAAAGACAAAAAATAGCCGAGTGTGGTGGCACATGCTTGTAATCCCAGCAACTCAGGAGGCTGAGGAAAGAGAATTGCTTGAACCCGGGAGGCGGAGGTTGCAGTGAGCCGAGATCACGCCATAGCACTCCAGCCCGGGAGACAGAGCAAGACTCTGTTTGAAAAAAAAAAAAAAAGGAGAAGAAGAATTTTTGCTGAAAAGGAGATCAAATAAATGGATGGCCCCTGGAGGGACATGTGGGGTCACAGGAAGGCTTTCTTCCAGAGGACATCAAGGCATGTTTGTACGATGATGGAATGCATCTAGTGGAGGGAGACAGTGATGGTTCAGGAAGGAGAGGAGATCATGGCAGACAGCAAATTACTGCTGGGTAAGAGGAGAGTTTTGGGGCATTTCCAGGCCGTGAGCAGTAAAGGTAGTGAACAGGTGGATCGGCTGATGCAGGAAGGCTTGAGGGCCCAATGGTGTGCAGGGGCTGTCTCAGAAAAGCAAATGGCAGCCAGGCACATTGACTCACGCCTATAATTCCAGCACTTTGAGATGCCGAGGCGGGTGGATCACCTGAGGTCAGGAGTTCAAGACCAGCCTGGCCAACAAGGTGAAACCCTGTCTCTACCAAAAATACAAAATTAGCTGGGTGCAGTGGCACATGCCTGTAATCCCAGCTACTCAGGAGGCTGAGACAGGAGAATGGCTTGGACTCAGGAAGTGGAAGTTGCAGTGAGCCGAGATCACACCACCGCACTCCAGCCTGGGTGAGACAGAGTGAGACTCCATCTAAAAAGAAGAAGAAGAAGAAGAAGAAGAAGAAGAAGAAGAAGAAGAAGAAGAAGAAGAAGAAGAAGAAGAAGAAGAAGAAGAAGAAGAAGAAGAGGAGGAGGAGGAGGAAGAGGAAAACAAATGGCTAAATTTTCAGGACTTATGTTAGCTAGTTATGAAACCATTGGCAGCTTGAGTCAGGCTAAGGTGGAAACATTTACATCATGGAAATTGGCAAATGCTACAAATCAGGGCCTTTTATTCCAGTGAGCCTGTTGTTTTTTTTTGTTTGTTTGAGACAGTTCTCTCTCTGTCACCCAGGCTGGAGTGCAGTGGTGTGATCATGGTTGCGGCCTCGCCTTCCTAGGCTCAATCAATCCTCCCACCTCACCCTCCCATGTAGCTGGGACTACAGGTGTGTGCCACCATGCCCAGCTAATTTTTGTATTTTTTGTAGAGATGGGGTTTTTGCCATGTTGCCCAGGCTGGTCTTAAACTCCTGGGCGCAAGCGATCCTCCCACCTTGGTCTCCCAAAGTGCTGGGATTACAGGCGTGAGCCACTGTGCCCAGCCTAAGCCAGTTGTGAAACATTTATGTTCTCAGTGAAGTAAGAAGATGAGGCCAGGTGCAGTGGCTCAGGCCTGTAATTCCAGCGCTTTGGAAGGCTGAGGCAGGAGGGTTGCCTGAGCCCAGGAGGGTGAGACCAGCCTGAGCAACAAAGGGAGACCCTGTCTCTGCAAAAAAAAAATTAAAAATTAACTGGGCATGGTGGCGTGTGCCTGTAGTCCCAGATACTCTAGAGGCTGAAGCGGGAGAATTGCTTGAGCCCAAGAGGTCGAGGATGCAGTGAGCTATGATTGTGTCACTGGACTTCAGCCTGGGTGACAGCGTGAGACCCTGCCTCAAAAAAAAAAAAAAAAAAAAAAAAAAAGAAGAAGAAGATAAGGTTACCACCTGAGCACGAGGAGGAGAAGAGAGACATCTGAAGAGAAAGATAAAGGTATACAATAGTCATCTGGGAGTCACAGAGGAGTCATCTGGGAGTCACAGAAGAGTCATCTTCGTCAGGAAGGTTTCTGAGTAGCCAGATGGGGTTGAGAGCCCACTTCCTAGTCAAAGTTCCCTGGGCAAATTTCTTGGCCACTTTGAGCCTCAGTTTGCATGTCTGTAAACTTGGAGTCCTAATTCCTATTTTGCGAGTTTACTGGGAGCATAGAGTAGGGCACCTAAAGCACCTGCCCAGTGAAGGAAAAAGGGGCTGGCTGAGCTGTGTTCTGGGCCTCTGGGATTTGTGAAGGAAGGAAAACCCCAGAATGGCTCTTGCTTTTGGCCACTGGGGAGCTTGGCTGGGCCCCACCCTTCCCCCAGCCATCCTCCTCTGTGAACTGGAATGGGGGGAGCCCAGCTCCAGGTCCAGGACACATTCCCCCGACTTCCCCCATCTACATATTTATCACAATACAGCAACTGCATAATTTAAAGCAGTGTTAAAAAATATTCCAATGTGTTATGTGATTTTGCATTCCTGGGTGAAGAAAAATTGCTGCAAGAAGGTGGTTAATTATTTCAAAAGACAAATTCCATGAAATAAAATAAAAATAGACTTCTTGTCCAGAGAGAAAGCGAGAAAAAAAGGAGGGGGAGAAATGAGGCATGTTCCCTTCGGAATAGAATATGGTTGCTTCTTCAAGTGGTGAGTGAGGCAGACCTCCCTGAGCCCCTGTCACCTGCCAGGAGAGCAGGAGACAAGGGGCAGGGAAGCAGGAAGCAGGGGGAGCAGTCGGGAGGCTGTGTCTGCCTGGAAGTTGGCAGCGCCCGGACAAGAGAGGGAGTGTGATGATGAGGGAAATGGCTAAGGTGAGGAAAGAGGTGAGGTGGCACCGCCAGGCATTGGTAAACGTGGGCATGGAGGGGAGGGAGGAGGCAAGAGATCTTCTTATTGAAGGGAATGGTGAATGGCGGGGCCTTTTGTTGGTGTCCTTGATAAACTCCAAGAAAAATCATTCTCTTCCCTCCCTGAGTCCTGATCAATTTAAGAAACAAAATCAAGACTTATGAAAGCCAATGTCACCTTAGTTCTTGATCCAGGCCAGGGATAGGACACAGGCTTGGATGACAGGCAAATGGGCCCATTGCTGAACCCCAGCAGAGGACACACGTAACCCCCTGGGATCCTGCCCAGGAAACTTCAATGACGTAAAGGAGCAAAGGAGAATTCCCGCTCTCTGTGGGCAGTGCCGAGCTCAGCATATTCTTCCCAAATTCACCAATCAGAGTCACTCAGGCATGACCTCCACAACATGTTTCGTGGAAATGGGAGACCCGCAGGGCAAGCAGGTTTGGGGACAGTGATTAATTCAAATTTGGCTGTGGGAGGCTGTGGTGCTGTGGCACCAAGGCAGGAAAGGTCCACTTGGCCCTTAGACACATCAGCCTGGAACTTGCAAGAGACCCAGAGACATTTGTGCCAAAGCTTATGAGTTTCCCTCCCACTTGCCCTTTCTATGACTTACTTTCTTTTCTTTCTTTCTTTCTTTCTTTTCTTTCTCTCTCTCTCTTTCTTTCTTTCTCTCTTTCTTCTTTTCTTTCTTTCTTTCTTCTTTTTCTTTCTTCTTTCTTTTCTTTCTTTCTTCTTTCTTTCTCTTCCTTCCTTCCTCTCTCTCTCCTTTTCTCTCTCTCTCCCTCCTCCCTTCCCTTTCCTTCCCTTCCCTTCTTCCTTTCTTCCTTCTTCCTTCTTCTTCCTTCTCCCTCCCTCCCTCCCTCCCTCCCTCCCTCCTTCCTTCCTTCCTTCCTTCCTTCCTTCCTTCCTCTCTCTCTCCCTCCTCCCTTCCCTTTCCTTCCCTTCCCTTCTTCTTTCCTTCCGTCTTCCTTCTTCCTTCTCCTTCCTTCTCTTTCCTTCTCCTTCCTTCTCTTTCCTTCTCCTTCCTTCCTTCCTTCCTTCCTTCCTTCCTTCCTTCTCAGGCAAGGGTCTGGCCCTGTTGCCTGGGCTGGAGTGCAGTAGCACAATCACAGCTCACTGCAGCCTTGAACTGGGTTCAAGCGATTCTCCCACCTTGGCCCCCTGAGTAGCTGGGACAACACGATGCCTGGCTTCTATGTGATTTCTTGAGCTTTAAGGCAGTGCCAGGTACTTTGCATAAATATTCTGGATGCACAGTTACTCCTTGCACAGCCTACATGCCTCCTCTGGGGAGCCTTCCTGGCTTTTTCCTCTGTATACATCTGGTACCCACACCCCCTTCTCTCTCCCTCACTGCATGACTCTCACTATGTTGTAATGACCATGTGTCGCTTGCCCACTGGCTCCCCACTCTGATTCTTCTCTATTCCCTTTTCCTGGCGCAGAGGAGGAGTCTGTGAGAGTTTGTTGAATGAATGAACGGAGTTAATCATCAGAGGAGAGGGGGAGATGAGCCCTTTTCTTTATGACAGCAACCGTGATGTCATTGTCAGCATCACTTTTCTTTCTATAATCAGATGGTCTCTCACTGGGCACAGACTCGTTTGCTCTTCCTTGGGTAGGGGTGGGTTCACATCCCAGTCTCTCCCCCACCTCACAGGGATGGCCTCAGGCAGGTGACCTTGGTCAGCGTTCCTTAACCGTATTGTGATCAGTGGCATGTGGCAGGCCATTTGTAATGATGTAATGAGGTAGGGGAAAGTGCTTCTAGGAGATAAGGCCGCAGCTGGGAGCTGGCTGGCCTGCGAGGGTGCAGACACCCTTCCTGGGGAAACACTGCATCTTTATCAAGGAAAACTCCCCCATGGGCCTGTTTGGTCAGGCAGTGCCTCTGGGCAGGACCGGGAGGAGTTCAGACAGCTAAGAGTCAAATGGCCTTACCTCTAAAGGGAGTTCAGAGCTGCTCATGGGCACTATGGAAGAGGAGAAAGACCCAGAGGGAGACCCGCTGCAGCCAAGGAGGCTGCATAGAGGCAGTCGGTGAGTTCTCCACGGTGGGAGGGTCTGATGTGTGTTCCGGAGGGATCAGGGCTGACTTCCATGCAGAGCTGCTGCCTGCTCAGCTCGGGGGTTCCCCACTGTTTCCTTTGTCACCTGTTACACTCAGCAGCCTTCAGCGAGTTGTTTAATGGGGCATGAAGGAAGAGAGATGGCCATGCAGGGTGCCAGGCTGTGCCCAGCAGCCTGGAGAGTGGTGGCCTAGGAGGGAGCTGGGTAGTAAGACTTGGGGCCACGGGAGAAATGGGTGTAGTTTGGGTTTGAGGCCACCCCCTTCTCCAAATAGAGCTAATCAAAGTGAGAAGGTGACCTCGTGGGGCAAGGCCAATGCTGGGGTAGAAGCAGAAGGGAGGCTAGGTCCTGCTGTTTGTGGACCAGGGGTGCAGTGTTTTTAGATATTGAGGGTAATGGTGATCCCCAAATCATGAAGGCCTTGGGGGCCCATGGGCAGCACTAATAATGTCACATGCCAGATGATGTAGGGTCACCTCTGTCATGACATCATTCCTACTTACTTGCTATCTGTTTGGTTTTTTGAGTAGAAGATGAAAAGGGGTGACATTTCAGCCAGGGCCTGCGTGTGCCAGGTTCCTGTGTCATGCCATGGGTCACGTATGTGACAGTGGAAAAAGGTCCTATCTCACAGGCGTGGACATAGACAGCAGACTGGACTGGTGTGGACAATGGACAGGGTTCTGCCATCTCCTGGGGCCCTGAGAGGCACGTACTTATCCAGTCCCTGCAGACCAGGAGGTGTGAGAGCGACAAAATCTTACTCACTGCGGGTATTGGTGTTGCACACCCCGAGACTACAAAGAAGTAAACTCCTTGCCCTCGAGGGGTGACTGGCATAGTGTGCAGCTCTGAGAGGTATAAAGATGGGGGGTATGAAGATCTGCAGGGAGTGCAGGTCTGTGTGTGGGTATGCATTTCTGTGGGGGGTGTAGATAGATCTGTGTTGTGAGAAAGGTAAGATTGCCAGCCTGAGAGGGGTTCTGTGATTACTATTGTGTGTGGGCACCCACACAACACTGTGTTTGTGGTTAGTGAGAGTGCTGGGTGTGTATTGTGCGGTTGTTCAAGGCGGGATGTGATGTGTTTATGGGACGGTGAGTGGGCCAGGTGTACTTACACGTGGGTGGTGGTTACACCTATGTGCTTGAGGTCACTCATTTACAGGTGTAGTTTTGTGTGTGTTTAGGCTATAATTGGAGGGTCCGGGAGTATACGAGTCTGTGTGTGTGTGTGTGTGTGTGTGTGTGTGTGGTTAGTGCACCTTTGACGATGCATTACTAACCATGAGACCTTGGACAAGTTACTTAACCCCTCTGTGCCTCAGTTTCCTCATCAGGGGGATGGTGAGTACCCACCTCATAGGGTGTTGCGAAGATTCAATGCAATGGTGTGTGTAGAGCACTTGGAACAGTGCCTGACACGTGGTGAGCGCTCCATGAACACTTGCCATTGTCGTTACTGATATGTGAGCCTGCATAGATGAGCATGTGTGTGTCGAACCCCCTTGCAGGAGTGCGAGTGCCCAGTCTCGGGGGGTGATTCCTGGGACAGGGAAGTCAGACGCAGAAGGATGGCAGCCCCGAGCCCTGTGGTGAGCATGAAGCCAAAGCAGCTGAGGCTAGACCCAGGCCCAACTCCTCTCCACTGCCTCCCAGGGACACCAAGGGCCATCTTGGTTCCAGGGGCCATCCTGTCTCCTGCCCCTGCCACCTACCCAAAGATCTGACGGGAGGTGGGGGCTGGAGGCAGACAAGCCGAGAGACCCATCCCTCCTGCGCTGCAACCTGACAGCTGTGGCCCAATTAAAACCAACAGTTCACAGGTGTTCCTGGTAATGACTCACGCACAAAAAGCTCCACTCCCTTTAGGGCTCTTTAAAAAAAATTTAGAGCTCTTTAAATTTTATTCACCCACAACATCAAACCCAGGGAGGAAGTCATAAAAGAAGATGGGGGAGGAGGGGCACTGCACACACGTGTGTGTGCACACGCTTGCTCACGCATAGACACATACATTGTACACGTACCGATAATCGGCACACCCATTCGCACCCCTTGGCCACTCCAATACACACTGTCACACATACACGCATTCCCAAACATCCACACGCCCAGACACGTGCTCAAACACACAAACACATCCAGGCACATGCCATCCAAATCCACACCCACCAACACATAACCCCCAGGGTGACCACACACCTAGCACAAGCCCACATATGCCTTGACTGTATTGGCTTCCTATTACTACATCACAAATTACCACAAACTTGGTGGCTTCCAATAACATGTATTTCTCATCTCACAGTTTTTGCCGGTCAGGAGTCTGGGTGTGACTAAGCTGAGACCTCTCCTGGGGGTCTCATTGGCTGCAGTCGAGGAGATGGGTGGGCTGCATTTCATCTGGAGGCTCTACTGGGGAAAACTCCCCTTCCAAACTCACTCAGGCTGTTGGCAGAATTCATCTCTTTGTGGCTGCATGGCTCAGGGCCACGTTTTTTCTTTCTTTCTTTCTTTCTTTCTTTTTTTTTTTACTGGCTGGTGGCTGAAAGCTACTTGAATTTCCTGACCCTGTGGACTTTTTTCATGTGGCCAGTAGCTTCCTCAGCGAGGAGAATTTCTCTAGTTCGTGGCAGCAAGACAGTGTCATGTATATACATACATGTGTGTCTGTACATGTACATGGGTATGTGTGCCTGTGTGTGTGTGTGGTATCCTAATCACCTTTGCCATCTTCTTTTGGTTAGAAGTCGGAGTCACACACTCAAAGGCAGGAGATGATGCAGGTGTGAATGCCGGTTCTCCCCTTGGTCTGTCTGCAACACCAGCTCCCGTGCCTGGATCACACCGCGGATGCACACGCTTGAAGATCATGTGCCACAGAAGCTCGTTTGCCTACCCTTTCACCAACTCTGGTCCATGCACTCAGCAGCCTTCAGGCCACCCTTGAACGTTCCACAGAGCCTCCACAGACAGGGGAGTCCCTGATAGTAAAAATACGTCGTGGGCCAGACAACCTCCAAAACAAAGCAAAGCCACGGCCTCGAGTCCTCTGCCTCTGTTACCACCGCTTGCAGCCTTTTCTGGCTTCCAGCTACAGGTCCTCCCTTGTCCCCACCTCTCCCCCACCTACTGCTCACAGTCCCGGCATCCACATGGGCTTTGTCCCTCGACTCCACCCCTGGTCCTAGAATGAATCTGATGTCCACTCCCACTCCCAGCCCCAGCCCCACAGGGTCCCTACTGGGTCTCATCACAGCCTGGACACGACCTAGTGGGACTGGCTGTTCCTGTTAAGGTAAAATTCACAACACTTTGTAAATTTCCAGCACTTGCACCATCCCCCATAGCTTCAGCACAGATCAGTGCTTTTGTGTCTTTGGCAAGTTTATTTGATTGTTTGAAAATGTTGATTAACAATGCAGGATCAGTCGGGCACAGTGGTTCACCCTTGTAAACTCAGCACGCACTTTGGGAGGCCAAGGCAGGAGGATCTCTTGAGCCCAGGAGTTCAAGACCAGGCTGGGAAACATACTGAAAACCTGTTTCTACAAAAATATATATATATATATATAGGATTGCTTGAGCCCGGAGGTTGAGGCTGCAGTGAGCTGAGATCACACCACTGCACTCCAGCCTGAACGACAGAGGAAGACCTTGTCTCAAAACAAAAACAAATGAAAAAACAGTGCAGAACCCTGTGGCACATCACTAGAGACCTCTCCAAAGGCTGATCTCCTGGGAGGAAATGGCAGAGGTTCTGGAGCCCTGGGAAGTGGAGTGTTGTTGGGCAAGTCCTTCCGCTTCTCTGAGGCTCAGTTCCCTGGTTTATGAGATGTGAATAAGAATTACGCTTAGTATCAATAAAGCTAAACTATCTATCTATCCTGTGACCTGACAGTTTCACTTCCAAGTATCATCACCACAGAAATGCACACAGGTGTCCATCAAAGCACAGTTCTAGAATGTTCACGGCAGGACTATTCATAACAGTAGCAACGGAAAACAAAATGCGTGTCCATCCAAACAGAATGGAGACACACATTGTGGAACATTCACTCCATCCAGCAACAACAAAAACATGGACTTTACTGTGCATCAACATGGGTGATCTCATCATGCTGAGGGGAAGAGGCCTCATATGAAAGGGAACACACACTGTGATTCCATTCAGAAGGCGTTAAAAATAGGCAATGCCAAGCTATGGTGTTAGAAGTCAGGGTGAGAAGCGAGGCAGTGACTCACACCTGTAATCCCAGCACATTGGGAGGCTGAGACAGGCAGATTGCTAGAGCCCAGGAATTCAAGACCAGCCTGGGCAACATGGCGAAACCCCATTTCTACAAAAAAAAAAAAAGAAAGAAAATTAGCCAGGCATAGTGGCACACCTGTGGTCCCAGCTACTTGGGAGGCTAAGGTGGGAGGATCTCTTGAGCCTGGGATGTTGAGGCTGCAGTGAGCTATGATCACACTACTGCACTCCAGCCTAGATGACAGAGTGAGACCCTGTCTTTAAAAAAAAAAAAAAAAAAAAAAAAAAAAAAGTCAGGACAGCAGCCGCCCTTGGGGAGATGGTGACCAGGAAGGTGACACGGGGATTCAGGTTACAGACTGTGTTCAATTTGAGAAAAGCTATTGAGCTATGCACCCAGGATTTGTGCACTTTTCTGTACCTGTGTTTTACTTCAATTAAAAAAAAAACAAAACTTCCAGAATAACAAAAGAATGCCTCATGCCTGATTTGCACCTGGTACATCATAGCCACTATGTTAAGCCTAGCTGTTTTCTTCACCTTTCTGAAGAATGTTCTGCTTCACGAGGGGGCAGAAAGGAAACCAGAATGGTCCGTCTAGTGTTAGCATTGGCCTTGCACCAAGCAGTGGTCTCCAGGTTGTCTCTCTCCCCAGACACACTGTGAAGCATCTTTGGTTTGGTTCTAAACATTTTTCACAAGCTTTGCCTTTTATTCGGCCTTTAAACCTTCAAACCCACATTCCAACCCTCCCCTGCTCCTCGGGAATTCTTCCTAATGATGCTCCTCCATCCGCCCCAAAAGCTCTGGGCATTCGCAGTCTCCGGCTGTCCCTCCTCTCCTCGTCCGTCCCTCACAGTTGGATTGTCAGAATTTCCTCTCTGAGATTCTGCTATCCCATGCATCCTGCAACTTCATCATCAGCCTCTGCTTTCCTGTGGATCCTCCGATATCCACTCTTCCAAAAACTGTGAGACCAGGCAGACCCAGGCGCTGCCGGAGATGAGGGGACACTCAGGCACCTGTGTGCCAGTGGGCTCACCAGGCCTAGGGGGATAAAATCCAGTAACGACTTTGGAGCTGACCAGTGGGCCCGATAAACCAGGACTCACACATTTGAATTAAAAATGGAGATGAGGACAGGTGCGGTGGCTCACGCCTGTAGTCCCAGCATTTTGGGAGGCCAAGGCGGGTGGATCACCTGAGGTGAGGAGTTCAAGACCAGCCTGGCCAACATGGTGAAACCTGTCTCCACTAAAAATACAAAAATTAGCTGAGTGTGGTGGTGGACACCTGTAATCCCAGCTACTTGGGAGGCTGAGACAGGAGAATCACTGGAACCCACGAGGCGGAGGTTGCAGTGAGCCGAGACTGCACCACTGCATTCCAGCCTGGGTCACAGAGCGAAACTCTATCTCAAAAAAAAAAAAAAAAAAAAAAAAAAAATGAGGTGAAAGCTGTTGGAGTTCCGCTTGGTAGAAGAAGAGACTTGCAGTCCCTCAGCTCTGGAGCCAGGTGATAGTGACAACAGGAGCAAAGCTGGGATGAGTTGACGTGGAACAGGGGTCAGCAAATTTTTCTCTGTAAAAGACCAGATGGTAAATATTTTGGGCTTTGCTAACAAAACAATCTACACTTGTGCTAACAAAACAACCCCTAACGGTTGGGGTTCTGTTCTAATAAAACTACAGTGCCGTTATTGACAAGACAGGCTTGGTTTGCTGGCTCCTGACATGGAAGATAGCCCAGGCTTTGAGAAGCTCCTTGGGCCTCTTGGTGCTGTGAAAACAGCAGGCCTAGAATCCTTTTGTGAGATTAACAAAATCATACCACCTGCTTCCTCTTGGTAATGAGAATTCATCTCAGAATCCCTTCCCTGTTCAGCCACCCTGGCAACGAAGGGATTCAGGTGGACTCCAAATGTGAAAGGTTGGCCTTCTCCAGGGGTCATTCCCATCACCATACAGAGTGGTGACCCCAAAATAATGAATTGGCCCCACACCACCAAGACCACAGATGGAATTCCCATGGACTCCTTCTGTCAGTTTCCTGCATCCCTGGCTTCTTCTGTGGCTTCATGATCCTAACACAGATCCTCATCACTCCTTTCCTGGACAATTGCAGTGGCTGACACTGGTTCTTCCTGTCACATGCTTTCTTCCTCTATGTCACTACTGGAATAGTCTTCCCTAAATCCAGCCATGCCATGCCTCCAAAACCTTCCATGGCTCCCCATGGCCTATTTGTAAAGCCCATACTCCTTGGCTTAGTGTAGCAGAATTTACTACTTGCCTGCCCAGTCTCCTTCCATTTCTGGGACTCCTGTCCTACCTCTAGAAACTTCTCCTAATCTCCTACTCTCAACACATACACACACACACCGACACACACACACGTATACTCACACTCATCATTCCACCCGAGATGGTAGCATGAGCAACCTTGATGGTCAATACAACCCCACCCTGAGCCACAGTTGATTGGCCCAGGGCTGGACAAGGGCTCAAGCCAGATCAGTCAGAGGCCTTCCCTGGAGCTTTGGATTTGGAACAGAAACAAGAGACCAAGCTCTCTGGATAGCTGGCTCTTAGGTCATGAAAACTCGAGTGGCCTTATTGGCCATGTTCTGTCATGTGGACCCAGGAGAAGAAAAAGCCAGGTGTCAGACAGGAAGGGGAGCAGAGCAGGAGCCCAGAGAGAAGCACAGCATGGGATAGAGTCCACCAGCTCCAGCACCAGGTGTGTCCTTAGTGAGCCAGCTGGATCCTTTGCCTCACCTCCACTTGGATACAGCTTTCCACAGGTGGCTCCTATGACTTCTGGTAGCAGCCAGGGGTGAAATGTCCATTGTTTAACAGTTAGGCCTGTGGCCCTGATAATCAGTGCCATTGGCCCTGGGTAAGGTCCCAAAGGTCTCCTCATGGTCAGGTCATTAGCCCTTTAGTTGCTGGAGAGCAGAGAGGTCCAGACATCCCAGGGGAAGGCCACAGTGGCCTGGTGTCAGGGTTGGCAGTGATGGGCTCTCCAGGGACTTGGGCCAGCAACTTATGTACCAACTGAACTGAAGTGTTATAATATCTTAAGAAGATGTCAGCTGAAATGAGTCCTGATTGCCAGCAGAACTGACCTGTGCAGCCCAGTTCATCACACTCTGACTCCTCCTGTAGTGGTCTGCTTGGGCTTTCGTAACAAAATACCATAGGCTGGGGGGCTTAAACAACAGAACTTCATTTATCACTGTTCCGGAGGCTGGGAAGTCCAAAACAAAGGTGACAGTCAATTTGGTTCCTGGTGAGGGCTCTCTTCCTGGCTTGCAGACAGCCTCCTTCTTGCTGTATTCTCACATGGGACATACACAGAGAGAGATTTTTAATAAGGGCATTAATCCCATCATGAGGGCCCCCGTGACCTCATCAAACCCTATTATCTTCCCAAGGGTCAATCTCCAAATATCATCATATTCTGAATTAGAACTACATCTGAATTTGGAGGAACACGAACATTCAGTCCATAGCATCACCCTAACTTCAACATTCACTCAACAAACATCTATGAGTACCAATTCTGTGCCGGGTGCTGGGGCATCAGTGGTGTTGACGACAGCACTGGCCTCTGCCTTCCGCCTCCTTCATGCAGCTGTGCTGGTCTGGTCACCAATTTCTCAGTATGCCCCCAAGTGAGGCCATTCCCTCTGGGATGTCCCTTCCTTTCTTCTCTGACCTGTTAAAGTCACCAGGCCCCAGGTGGGGCACAATGACTCATGCCTGTAATCTCAGCACTTTGGGAGGCTGAGGTGGGTGGATCACTTGAGGACAGGAGTTCTAAACCAGCCTGGCCCATACAGTGAAATTCTGTCTCTACTAAAAAAAATACCAAAAATTAGCCGGGTGTGGTGGCAGGCACCTGTAATCCCAGCTACTCAGGAGGATGAGGCAGGAGAATCACTTGAACCTGGGAAGCAGAGGTTGCAGTGAACTGAGATCGCACCTTTGCACTCCAGCCTGGGTGACAGAATGAGCCTCTGTCTTAAAAAACAAAACAAAACAACACAGCAACAACAAAAAGACACCAGGCCCCAAAACTCCTCCTCCCATCAGAAACCTCAGACCCCCGCAGTCCGTGTGGACCCTCCCTTTGCCACTTTTATTCCTGCCGCTGCACCCAGGTCTTGCTCTCCCATGATCTACCGTGCACCCACAGAACTGTACCCCCAGTAGATCTGTGTGTCTGCCTCCCCACTTGAGCACTGCACATAGTAGAGGCTTAACGGACCTTCTGATGGGTTGCAAGTGATTCAGTTGTATTCTGCAGGTGTGCTTTGCTGATGGCAGCTTGGTGAGCAGAAGGGACAAATAGAATGAGTGGTAATCCTACAAGGCAAAGCTGATTACATCTCTCCCCCTTTAAACTTTTCACTACTTTTCCCATCCATTTACCCCAGGATAAAGGTCAAGGTCAAGCCCCATAACCTTAAGGGTCAATCAGCTGCTTCCTGACCTGTGCCCTTCCTACAGTTTCAGCTTCACCTGGAAACTCCAACTACCCCAAATTACCAGCCTTGGCTCCCATCCCTTGCCTCTGAGCCTTGGCATGTGCTATTCCTTCTGCCAGCATCATTTCCGCAGCACCCTCCCCTTTCTTCTGGCTAACACTCAGCTTCCTCCAGGAAGTTGGTCCTGATTCCCTCCCACCTGCACTCCCAAAGGCCGGTCCATAGGGCCATGTACTTCTCTTGTCAAACATTGATCACTGTCATCATCTGTTTAGCTGTCATAAGGGCTATGTAGGCAGCAACTGCCTCTGGTCAGCCTAACTTGGTACCCGCAGGCCCTACTAGAGTGCCTAGAAGTGGCCTGCGGACCACCAGCCCTGGCGGCATCATGGGCAGTGCTGTTAGAAATGCAGCTTCTAGACCGGGTACAGTGGCTCATGCCTGTAATCCCAGCACTTTGGGAGGCCGAAGCAGGTGGATCACCTGAGGTCAGGAGTTCAAGACTAGCCTGACCAACATGGCGAAACCCTGTCTCTACTAATATTACAAAATTAGCCAGGTGTGGTGGTGCATGTCTATAATCCCAGCTACTCCGGAGGCTAGGCAGGAGAATTGCTTGAACCCGGGAGGCAGAGGTTGCGGTGAGCCGAGATTGCACCATTGCCTCCAGCCTGGGTAACAAGAGTGAAACTCCGTCTCAGGAAAGCAAGCAAGCAAGCAAGCAAGCAAGCAAGAAAATAGGAAAGAGAGAGGAAAGGAAGGAAGGAAGGAAGGAAGGAAGGAAGGAAGGAAGGAAGGAAGGAAGGAAGGAAGGAAGGGAGGGAGGGAGGGAGGGAGGGAGGGGAAAGAAAGAAAGAAGGAAAGGAAGAAATAAGGAAAGAAAGAAAGAAAGAAAGAAAGAAAGAAAGAAAGAAAGAAAGAAAGAAAGAAAGAAAGAAAGAAAGAAAGAAAGAAAGAAAAGAAAGAAGAAAGAGAGGAGAAAGAAAGAAGAAGAAAGAGAGAGAGACAGAAAGAGGAAGAAAGAGAAAGAGACAGAAAGAGAAAGAAAGAGAGAGAGAAGGAGAAAGAAAGAAGAAGAAGGAAAGAGGAAGGAAGGAAGGAAGGAAGGAAGGAAGGAAGGAAAAGAAAAGGAAAGAAAGGGAAGGGAAGGGAAAGAAAGAAAGAGAAAGGCAGCTCCTGGCCGGGCATGGTGACTCACACCTGTAATCCTGGCACTTTGGGAGGCCAAGGCGGGCAGATCACTTGAGGTCAGGAGTTAAAGACCAGCATGATGAAACCCCGACTCTAGTATAAATATAAAAATTAGCTGGGTGTGGTGGTGTGTGCCTGTAATCCCAACTACTCAGGAGGCTGGGGTAGGAGAATCACTTGAACCCAGGAGGTGGAGGTTGCAGTGAGCCAAGATTGTACCACTGCACTCCAGGCTGAGTGACAAAGTGAGACTCTGTCTCAAAAATAAATAAATAAATAAATAAATAAATAAATAAATGCAGCTCCTAGCAACCCGGCACCCCCTCCCACCTACTCCGCTATAATCTGTTATTTAACAAATCCCAGGGGACTTGTGTACACGTAAATCTGAGAAGCACTTATCTAGGTCAGTGGTTCTCAAACTTATTTGCACATTGAAATCACCTGGGGAATTTTAAAAACTACTGATGCCTGGGTCCCACCCACAGAGATTCTGATGTATTTGACCTGGGGAAGGGCTTGCATGTCTGGGTTATTTTAAAGTTCTCCATGTGATCCTAATGCACAGGAGGGCTTAAAAAAAAAAAAAAGAAAGAAAGAAAAAAGAAAAAGCACCTAGTCTAGTGCTTGGTAAATACCCATTGAATAAATGAGCCTACGTGTCTTGAGCATTTTATATAATCCCAACCACCACCCTGTGAGTGCGAATTAGTATCGTCCCCATTTCAGAGAGTGGGGGGGTGAGGCTCCGGTGGAGGAAGAATTGCAGAAAGTAAGCGGCAGAGTGCAAAGCCCGTGTCCTTTGTCCTGCTCTGAGCTGCCTCCCTGGACAAGGACAGAGTCCCCAGGAATGAGACTCAGCTCCATCCTGGCTCCTCCTCTCTGAACAGGCAGAAGCCCCTGTAGGCGCCTGGGAAAACAAGCCCCTTGGGGCACCGGGAGGCAAAACACACATAAATAAAACTTGAACCCCAGTGCCCGCTGTGAAGATTAGGCATATATTTATAAAAATCACCAGAGCTACCGTTCCTCGGTTTCGTGTTTCATTTACGGCGAACACAAATAGCTTTAGCACGAATATCTGGAATCAAAACAGAGCCGCAGGTTCCGGAGCATCTGTGCCATAGGAGGTGCAGCGTGCACTGGGATAATTTTAGCCGAATGTGTTATAAACAAGATCTGCAGAACCGCGCGGCGGGCTGAGTTTTGAAAACTTAGGATTCTAAATGTATAAATTGTTTGGAACATTTA
Source organism: Macaca thibetana thibetana (assembly GCF_024542745.1). Lineage (NCBI taxonomy): Eukaryota > Metazoa > Chordata > Mammalia > Primates > Cercopithecidae > Macaca > Macaca thibetana. The sequence continues at coordinate 14,573,431 of NC_065592.1, forward strand.
ACATCTAGTCATTAAGCAGTCACCCCCTTGCCCTCCGTTTTCAGCGAGAAGCTTGCAGCACGGCAGCCTCCAGCTGACACCCCCTTCCCGGGTATTAAATAGGGACCACTAGGCTGTGATACACACACACGCACACGCACACACACACGCAGGCACACACCAGCTGGTCCAGATCGTTCCTTGGAAGGCAGGAGCAGCACCGAGGCAAAACATCCGTTCACCGCTGTGCTGCAAAGAACGTTTCTCGGGGACTGAGGCCTTTTTTTTCCTATCAAATTTTTTAAGCCAGTCTTACACCTCAGGTTCCAAACACCCCCGAGAATGGAGGGAGGGGGGTAGAAAGGCAGGGAGGGAAGAAGGGAGGCACTGGGATGCTTATATATTATCATGTAATCTGCACTGAAACCTACACGGGTAAAGACAGTGTCCCCTTTTCACAGGGGATAAAATTGAGGCTGAAAAAAGTGACATGCCCAAACCAAAGAGCTGTCAGAAGGCACAGATGAGGCCAGGCACAGTGGCTCACACCTGTAATCCCAGCACTTTGGGAGGCCAGGAGTTCGAGACCAGCTTGGTCAACATGATGAAACCCCATCTCTACTAAAAATACAAAAATGAGCTGGACATGGTATTGCACACCTGTAATCCCAGTGACTTGGGAAGCTGAGGCACGAGAATCACTTGAACCCAGGAGGCGGAGGCTGCAGTGAGTCAGGATCAGGCCACTGCCCTCCAGCCTGGGCAACAGAGAGACTGTCTCCAAAAAAATAAATAAAAAAAGGAGGGTAGGCACAGATGAGATTTCAACAGAAAGGGAAACTGTTTAAATGGCAGCTATATGGCAGACAGGGCATCTTGATATTCACCTGAGTTGTTTTTTTTTGGGATACCTAGAATCCTTCTTTTTCAAAGAAGGATTTTTCAAAGATTAAACAATATCTTTGGAGTCACAGCACTATATGTGCATAGTAACAACTCAAATAGTACACAAAAGGTTGTGATCAAAACACATTGCTCTCATCCTGCCCCATCCTATGCCCATCCAACCTGGGAAAAGCAACTTAAAAAAGAAAAAAGCCAGGCACAGGGGCTCATGACTGTAATCCCAGCACTTTGGGAGGCTGAGGCAGGAGTATCACTTGAGTCTGGGAGTTGAAGACCAGCCTGGGCAACATGGTGAAACCCCGTATCTACAAAAAAAAAAAAAAATATATATATATATATATACACACACACACACACACACACATATACACATACAAAAATTAGCCAGGCATGGTGATGCACACTTGTGGTCCCAGCTTCTTGGGAGGTTATGCAGGGAGGATCACCTAAGCCTGGGGAGATCGAGGCTGCAGTGATGCATGTTCACGCCACTGCACTCCAGCCTGGGTGACAGAGTGAGACCTTGTCTCAAAAACAAGAAAAAAAACTGCTATTTGCCTCTCTAACTCTCTGGTGGGTAACTATTGCACTAGTCAACTTGCTGTTCTGGTGGGTAACTAGTTCTAGTTAATTTGCTGTTCTTACATAATATCAACCCCATGATCTGAAAGATGGGAATATAGCTCAGTCTACCTTTCTTGTTTTCCTCCCAATGTTTGAAATTTAAAAGTTATATTTATTCATTCATTCATTCATTCACTCATTCATTCATTCATTTTTTGAGACGGGATCCCACTCTGTCACTCAGGGTGGAGTGCAGGTGGCATGATTTCGGTTCACCACAGCCTCAACCTTCTGGGCTCCCACTTCAGCCTCCTGAGTAAAAAATTATTTTTAAACCTTCTATTTGTTACTTACAAAATTTTAAGTGATATGTAAATGATTTACTTAAACCATTGCTTCTTGTTCACAACTCCTCAAACCCGGGAGGCAGAAGTTGCGGTGAGCCAAGATCACATCATTGCATTCCAGCCTGGGCAACAAGAGCAAAACTCCATCTCAAAAAAAAAAAAAAAAAAAAAAAAACTTGACTCACCATTTTGAAAGTGAGGATTTTTGCACTCCTACCCTTTTGTCTTCCTGTCAGCTGCATTTATTTTTGCATTGTGCAGGTCACTAGTATTTATGTTCTGATCATCAGCTACAACCAACACTTCCATGCTTTGTCCATAGTTTGACTCCAAACGTTTATGTTATTATGACTGTTTAAATATTAACTTTGCTGAGTCAAGTAATACCTTAGGATTCTATTTCTTCTCTTAAAATCAAATGTCAGGACCCCTGAGTAAATGATAAGAAACTCTTCCTAGCATTGTGGTCAAATTGATGCTCTTTTCTTATGCTTTATCAAACACTCAAAACATTGACACACTTTAGTTTGCTTTGTATTTGGACCATGTATTTGGACTTTCTTACACACTTTTGTTTTTCCTGGAGTTTCTAATTGCCCTTCTTTTCCTTCTTACACTGTTTTATTTTGGAGACTGAGTCTCGCTTTGTCACCCAGGCTGGAGTGCAGTGGTATGATCACGGCTCACCACAACCTCTGCCTCCCAGGTTCAAGCAATTCTGCCCCAGCCTCCCAAGTAGCTGGCATTACAGGTGCGCACAACCATGCCTGGCTAATTTTGATATTTTTTAGTAGAGATGGGGTTTCACCATGTTGACCAGGCTGGTCTCGAACACCTGACCTCAAGTGGTCTGCCCACTTCAGCCTCCCAAAGTGTAGCGATTACAGGCGTGAACCACTGTGCCTGGCCATCTTTTATTTCTTATACTTTATTGTACCTTCAAATTTTTCAAATTTTCTGTGACTCCACTACTTAATCATGTCTCCCATTTCCTTGGACACTTCCCTTTCTGACCCATCCATTCTCTTACTGCCTCCTGGACAAGCTGTTTTCTAACCCTGCAATCTCACTGTCATCCTGGGACTTTCCATCATTGTGGTCTTGGGTTGGACCCAGTATTTCTGAATCCTGTATCTTCCTCTTTCTTGGTTTATTGTTTTATTTTGCTAGAATACAACTTCAGATAAGCCATTAAAAGGGGGTACATGAAAAGTAAATTTTCTGTATCGCTGCATGTTTGAAAATATTCTCTCCCTCACCTTTGACTGATGGTGATGGTTAAAGAATCTAAGTTGAAAATCATTTTCCCTAAGAATGTTACAAGTATTCATCCTCCATCCTTTAGAACCCAGTGTTGCTGGGATGGCTAGAGCTAGTCTGACTCAATGCCTTCGTTGGCTGATTTCTTCTCTCTTTGAACATTTTTAGGATTTCCTCTTTACCCTGATCTTTCATGAAGATGTGTCCAGGTAAAGATGTATTCTCTCATTGTGCTGGGTACCTGGTGGGTCCTTTCAATGTAAAGACTGTCTTTCAGCTCTGGGGAATTCTCTTGCTGGTTCTTTGGCTATTTCCTCCTCTCCATTTTCTGCTCACTCTTTCTACGGCTCAAGATGGTCCAGGTAGAGCTCATCTTTGACATTGTGACCTACATTCTGGAAGACATCTTCAACTTTGTTTCAGGCTTTCCAACTTTTTTTCCTACAGTCATAGTTTTAATCCTTCAGAATTATCTCTTGTCTCCTGATCACTTTCCATGAAAACCTGTCTTTGTTTTATGGCTATAACATTTTCTAATATAATCCTCTGCTCTCTGAATTAGTTCTATTTCCTCCCAGGTCAATTTTTTCTGCTGAGCTTGATCTTTGTCTTTCATGATGCGGATTCCCTTCATATACCTGCAGCTCCTTGGGCATTTGTTCATATTTACAAAAGAACTGGGCATCTGGTGTGGGTTTCTTCTGCTGTTTTGTAAGGAGAGTTAGTTTTCTGCTAGGCCTCTCACCAACTGAAGATTTTGACTGTGTGGTCTGTGTTGGGTGGGATGAGCAGTGCAACTGACAGGCTTCGTTTCAGGTAAGTATGCCAAAAGCCAGCTGTATATCAGGTCCCCCACATGCCAGAAAGAGGAGACCTTCATTTTGAGTCATGAAAATGCATACTGGGAGTCTTAACTTTGCCAGGCAACTTGCTCACTCTCTTTAGAGAAGAGCTTTCTGCTTTTTAGCCTTGGTGTAAAAGCTGCAGCCTGCTTTCAACACAAGGTAAGGGATGGGGCCAGAGAGACAGTCCTAACCCCTCGTACAGACCTGCAGGTAATGCCCTGTCCTCAGCCCCTCCTTCCCTTCTGCACTCCACCAAAGCTGCCAGTTCTAGGGCAGAATCTTCCCGTGGGCCTCTACTCCCACCTCCCCTGTGACCCTCCTGGAGTGAATTCTAGGCTGGGCCCATTCCATCAGCAGCCCACTCCCATCTGTTTTCTACCTTTCACACATTTGCTGAAATCTCTTGTTTCAACAGAAAGATGGTGAAACCACCATCCCCCACATTTGTTCCTGGGGACTTATTCCTTTTTTAACTTCTCCACTTTTATTTTGGTGGTGCATCAGGAGCAATGGGAGACAAAGCCTGGGCCTGCTGGTCTATCTTGAATTGGGAGTGCCGAATGCCTGGATTCCAATAGCAGTGACTGGTGGGCACCTCATTTCACAGATTTTAAATAGTAATGAGTTTACATGAAAATAAAGTAGTTTTGTATAAGGTAACTTAAAATCATACAATTTACACGAAGCAAATGACTTTCCACTAAATGGTACTGCCTTTACAGAATTTAAATAGATTTAAAGTAGGTTCTAAATTCGAATGGCTGCTGGTAACTACATTTAAAAGATGGCTTTGAATTCCTTACCATGGCCACCTCTCACAATGACCCAATGAGTCATTGCCAACCCTTTGCGGATGAGAAAACGGAAGATTAGAGAGATTGAATGACTTGCTCAAGGACACATAGTCAGGAAGTAGCATCTCCCAGGTAAGTTTCCGGGATTTAGCAGGGCTGAGGTCAGGATGGAATCTGGAAGATAAACTTCAATCTAAGAGGGCTTTAACCTATAAACGGGAGAAAATATTTGTAAATCATACATTTCATAGTAAATTTGTATCCAAAATATATAAAAATCTCTACAACTCAATAGTAAAAAGACAAATAACTCAATGAAAAACTGGGCAAAGGACCAGGTGCAGTGGCTCTAGCCTGTAATCCTAGAACTTTGGGAGACCAAGGCTGGCAGACTGCTTGAGCCCAGGAGTCAAAGACCAGCCTGGGAACTACAGCAAAACCCCATCTCTACAAAAAAGATAAAAATTAGCCAGGCAGGGTGGCACGAACCTATAGTCCCAGCTACTCAGGAGGCTGAGGTGGGAGGATCACTTGAACCTGGGAGGTCGAGGCTGCAGTGAGCCGAGATGGAGCCACTGCACTCCAGCCTGGACAACAGAGTTAGACCCTGTCTCAAAAAAAGAAAAAAGAAAAACGTGGACAAAGGATCTGAATAGATATTTCTTCAAAGAAGTTATACAATGACCATTATATGAATTCTATCTCAATAAAAGTGGTTTTTAAAAGAAAAGAAAGAGGAAAACTAGTTGGGAATAAAAAGAGGTAATAAAACCAGAATATCATGGCCGTGGTTCAGTGATGGGATGGATGGAAAGGGGAGAACCGGGGTCAGCTGAGGTAGGGGTGGGGACAAGAGAGTCCTTATCAGGAGTAGGGAGGTGGGTGCACAGGGGGAGACAGGACCAAGAGGACAAGTCCATGAGCCATTTTAACAGTTACCCTCATCCTTTGGGTGGCTGCACCTGACTTAGAGTGGCAGTAATCCTTGCGTTATGGAGTCTGTGCCCAACTCTCCCCAGGCTGGGGCAGGATATGGTCCTCTCCTGGGAAAGCTCCTCCTACCCTCACCCACCCCTACCTCCCAAGAACAGGCTCCACTTTTTTTTTTTTTTTTTTTTTTTTTGAGATGGAGTCTCTCTCTGTTGCCCAGGCTGGAGTGGCACAGTCTCAGCTCACTGCAACCTCCACCTCCCAGGTTCAAGTGATTCTCCTGCCTCAGCCTTCTGAATAGCTGGGATTACATTACAGATGTAAGCCACCATGCCTGGCTAAGTTTTGTATTTTTAGTAGAGACGGGGTTTCACCATGTTGGCCAGGCTGGTCTCGAACTCCTGACTTCAAGTGATCTGCTTGCCTTAGCCTCCCAAAGTGCTGGGATTATAGGCGTGAGCCACCGCACCCAGCCAGGCTCCTCTTATAGTAACAGTTAACATTCATGGTAGGCACTGGGATAAACTCTTAACAAATTGTGTTTGCTTTTGAGACCGGATCTCGTCTGTCATCCAGCCTGGAGCGCAGTGGTCCAATCACAGCTCATTGCGGGTTTGACCTCCTGGGCTCAAGTGATCCTCTCACCTCAGCCTCCCAAGTAGCTGGTACCACAGGCATGCACCACCATGCCTGGCTAATTTTTTATTTTTGTGTTTTGTAGAAACGGGGTCTTTTTATGTTGCCCAGACTGGTCTCAGACTCCTGGCCTCAAGGGCTCCTCCCATCTCAGCCTCCCAAAGTGCTGGGATTACAGGTGTGAGCCACTGCGCTAGGCCAATATATACTTTTTATTATAGAAAATTTTAAACACGCACAAAAGTAGACAAGATGGTCTAATGACCCCACTATGTACCTATGCCAGCTTCAACAGCTATCAATGTTTTTCTAATTCGTTTCATGTATGCAATCCATACCACCACGTGTTCAACTCTGTGCTTACATATGTGATCTTGTGGAATCCTTAGAACAAGCCCATGAAGTGAGTGCTCCACTTAACCCCATTTTTCAGATGAGGACACTGAGGCTCAAAGAGATAAGGTCACTTTCCTATAGAGGTAGGAATGCTGGAATTCAAATACAGGACCCTTTGATTCCAGATCCTGAGTGTTGTTGTTTGAGATAGCTTCGCACTGTCACCCAAACAGGAGTGCAGTGGTGTGGTCTCAGCTCACCACAACCTCCACCTCCCAGGTTCAAGCAATTCTCATGCCCCAGCCTCCCGTGTAGCTGGCATTACAGGCACGCACCACCATGCCTGGTTGATTTTTGTGTGTGTTTTTTTTTTTTAGTAGAGACAGGGTTTCACCATATTGGCCAGGCTGGTCTCGAACTCCTGACCTCAACTGATCTGCCTGCCTCAACCTCCCAAAGTGCTGGGATTACAGGTGTGAGCCATCATGCCCAGCCCGGATTCTGTGTTTTCATACTATCCTCAGCTGCTTGCCAAAGAAGGAAAAAGAAGGATAAAGAAGGATGTTCCCATGTTCCCACCAGCAAACCCCAATCTCAACACTCTGCCTCTTGCCATCCCCCTTCGCCAGAAATGGGGCTGTTTGACTCATCTTGGAATGAGTGTTGAACCAGGGAGGCTAAGAGCTGCCTGTGCCAGGATGGAAAGCCTGAAGTAGGTGTTCTGCTACAGCTAACTGTGACCTTGGGCAGGTCACTGTCTCTCACTTAACTTCAGGTTTCTCCTCTGTCAAACGGAAATAAGACTAACTCATCAAATCATTGTTGGGTTTCAAGAATACAAAAAATGAAAAATGCCTGGCACACGTTAGGTGCTCTGCAAATGGCAGCCATTACTTCTTTTTTTTTTAACAACAGGAATGTCGTATTGACGTTTTGGATGAGTCTGCAGGCAAATCTAAGTGCAGCAGTTAGGGTGGGGCAGGGGGTAGGCAGAGTAGGGAGAGCCAAACCCATCTGGGAGGAGCCCTGTTTGGTTGGGGTGGAGACTCTTTAGAAGTCCAGAGATCTTGTCCTTTTTTTTTTTTTTTTTTTTTTTTTTTTTTGACAGAATATTGTTTTGTCGTCCAAGCTGGAGTGCAGTGGTGCGACCTCAGCTCACTGCAACCTCTGCCTCCTGGGTTCAAGTGATTCTCCTGCCTCAGCCTCCCAAGTAGCTGGTATTACAGGCCTATGCCACCACACCAGGCTAATTTTCGCATTTTTGTATAGACGGGGTTTCACCATGTTGCCTAGGCTGGTCTTGAACTCCTGACCTTGGCCTCCCAAAGTGCTGACATTACAGGCGTGAGCCTCTGCACCCGGCCTCATATCTTATCCCTTCTTTAGTGTCTCAGTGATTGTAAGCCCCCAGCACTGGGAATTCAGGATGTCCTGTTCCAGACTGCATTACAGCACTGGCTCTGCAATAATAATGACTATAAATAATGGCTGCCATAACCTAGGCCTTCACTACGTGCCTGACCCTGGGGCTTACTCTGGCTAATAGAATGCACTAGAAGTGACATTTTGTGATTCCCATGCTAAGCCTTAAGAGATCTGCAGCTTCTACCTTCACTTCTTGAAATGCCCTTCCTTGGAATCCAGCCACCATACTGTGAGGAAGCTCAGGCAGTCATGTGGAGAGGTCCATGTGGAAGAAAACAGAGGTCCCTGGCCTGTAGCTCAGGCAAAGATTCCAGGTGCATCCACTGTCAGCTCTGTAAGCGAGGTGATTTTGGATAGCCCATGCCTCTCAGGACCCCAGCTTACACTACGTAGAGCAGGATTATTACCTGGTCAACCCATAGCATAATGAGAAAGAGAAAATAGTTGATTTTCAAAGCATAAATTTGGGGGCTGGTTGTCATGCAGCAATAGGTATTTAAAACATCCCATTTTAATGATGTGGAAACAGAGGCTCGGAGTAGATAAGTAACATACCCAGGGTCATAGCTAGGATTCATGGAATCTGGATTCAATTCAAATTCTGCCTAACTTCTTTTCTTTTTCCTTTATTTTTGCTACTGGCAGGATCAACCAGGTAAGGCCTACCTAACTTCAAAACCTGGGGTTGGCTGGGCAAGGAGGCTCATGCCTGTAATCCCAGCACTTTGAGAGGCCAAGGTGGGAGGATTGCTTAAGCCTAGGAGTTTGAGACTAGCTGGGGCAATATAGTGAGACCCCTGTCTCTACCAAAAAAAAAAAAAAAAAAATCTGAAGATTAGCCGAGCATGGTGGCACATGCATGTAGTCCCAGTTACTTGGGAGGCTGAGGTGGGAGGATTGCTTAAGCCTGGGAGGCAGAGGTTGCAGTGAGCCAAGACTGTGTCACTGCACTCCATCCTGGGAGACAGAGCAAGACCCTGTCTCAATAAAAATTAAAACATAAAATAATTTTTTAAAAAACCTACTGTCTTCTGAGAGCAAGATATTGCCTCTACTGTTTAGTCTTTGGAACAGCCTAGGGCTGGATGACACAACACCCATTTCAGAGAAGAAACAGACCCAGACAGAAAGAAGAAAGATCCGATTCTATGCATGGGGGCCCGAAGCTTGTCCTCCACCCCAATAGCCACACTCCTACCTGAATGCATATGTGACAAGCAGCCGTCTATCTGTGTCTCTCTGGAAGTCTGTGTATCTGTGAGCATGTGATGTATGTGTGTGCTGTCATGGTGGCGTGTATTGATATGTACCTGTGATGTGATTGTGTGCTGGGGGGGAGCCTGTATAGCCTGTGGCATGTGTTCGTCTGTGCTTTTGTGCGTGTGTGAGAGGGTGTGGTATACACGGAGGCCCGTCTGTGTGAGTGGTGTGGGTGTGTGAGCGTGCATGTGCGGGATGTGTGTGAGATGGGTGGCGTATGGCACAGTGTGCGTTCCAGGAGAGGAGACCCGGTGCCTGGTCTCGGGCGTGTTTTCCCTCCTCGAGCATCCCAGCATCTTGCTGACACTGATCTGGGTCTGGGAACATCTTTCCTGAATAAACATGATGTCATTTCCATTCCATTCAGCCTGCGCCGGGACAGCTGCTGTCAGCATCACTGAGGGAAATGCCACCTCGGCCCTGACAGCTGCCACTTGGCACACTTTGTAGAGAGCTTCTCCGGGAAGGAAAAAACCAGCCAGTCATGCAGATGCTATTTAAAGTATGTTGCATCTTGATGAGAAATGTAGAGGAAGCTAGAGTGTGCTGGGGGCGGGGAGAGTAGCTCAGGACCCTGGGCTGGGGGTGGGGAAGGCTTGGGTGACCAAGATACAGGGTCCATGTATCTCAAGCTAAATCTATTCCTACCTTCCATTTTACAGATGAGGAAACTGAGGCCAAGACAGGCGCAGGGGCTGGCCCAAGGTCAGAGAGCAAGTCAGAATTGCAGAATATGAGAGCAGGACATCATGATCAAAATCTTCAAATCTAACGCCCATATTGTACCAATGGAGAAACTTCGACCCAGAAAGAAGAAGCAATTTGCCCGCTTCCGTGCAGGAAATCAGTGGCAGAGCTGGGATCTGAGCCCAGGTCTGAGGCATGGGTATTTGATCTTTGGCTTGAACACACTAACCATCTCTGTCTTGCATACAGTAGGAGCTAAAGAAATATTTGTTAAATGACTCATATTGCTTTGGATAACTTAGAAGTGCACTGAATTGTTCCATCCTCTTCCCTGCCTTTCAGATCCAGGAGCACCATGTGTCTGCCCCATGCTGCTGCTCTGGGGGCGTCCCCCATGCTGGAATTGGTTTCTACTCCACCAGGAAGTATGTAAGTTGCTCCCGGTCAGAGAAGGGGACTTATCACTCTTTTAAGTTGGTGCCTTGAGAATTCAGCAAACCTAGGCCTAAGTTTGACCCCTACTGTCTAGCTAATCTCTCTACCCTGGCCAAACTCCTAACTGTCATTTAAGGCTTTTTATCCTTCCGCCCCTTTCTACCTTTTCTTGCTCATCCCCAGCATCCAACTCAGAACCTGAAACAGAACAGGTTCGGAAGGAATGTTTATTGAATGAATGCCCTGCATAGTGACTCACTAATGGGCCCTGGCCCAGAAAGCCAGCCTGTCCCCCGAGAAGCAAAAGGAAAGAATGACACCAGTGTGACATTGAGTTCCAGGCTAATTAGAAACCAACCTCTAGTAATTCATAAGATTCAGCCAAGTTTGTCTTTAAGATCTTACCTCCATCCTTTCCGGGCCACCTCACCTTCCCACTATCATACCCAGGCCTGCTGCCTCTCTGATGCGTAAATCACCCGCCAGGCTCTCTCTCGGGGGCCCAAGGCTCTAATATATTTCTCCCTTAACCTCCAGAGAAATTCTTTTACTCTAATTGAGACCGATTGTCTTGAATGTTGGGAAAGCAACCTGATTAAACATGTTCATAATGACACCTGAAGGACTTGTATGCCATCCAACTTTCTTAGAGATGTTGGCAAAAATGGAAGAAGGAGAGAAGGAAGGAGTTGAGAAATAGTGCTAATAATGAGATTTAACAATAAAGCAGGATTGGAAGTGAACTCAGACAAGAAGCACTTTCCTAATGTTTACAAAAGCTTTGAGGCTGGGTGTGGTGGTTCACGCCTGTAATCCCAGTACTTTGGGAGGCTGAGGTGGGTGGATCACTTGAGGTCATGGGTTCGAGACCAGCCTGGGCAGCATGGTGAAACCCTGTCTCTACTAAAAACACAAAAATTCATCAGGTGTGGTGGCGAGCACTATAATCCCAGCTACTTGGGAGGCTGAGGGAGGAGAACTGCTTGAACCCAGCAGGCAGACGTTGCAGTGAGCTGCGATCTCCCCATTGCACTCCAGCCGGCACAAAAGAGGGAGACTCTGTCTCAAAACAAACAAACAAACAAACAACTTTGAATGGCCCGAAATATGCATAATGGATTCCCTGTGGTTCCGTTACTCTCTGTCATTCTGTCTGGCTGCTTTAGCATATTCCTGCTGTTTGACATCACTCTGATAGAAACCAGCTTTGTGGATATGTAAAATTTAGATGCTTATGTTTAACTTATTAAAAGCATGCATTGTATTTATTTTACTTTTGATGTATTGAAAGCATAGCATAGGCAAGGCTGGGCACGTTGGCTCACACCTGTAATCCTAGCACTTTGGGAGGCCGAGACGGGTGGATCACCTGAGGTCAGGAGTTCGAGACCAGCCTGGCCAACATGGTGAAAACTTGTCTTTACTAAAAATACAAAAATTAGCCAGGCATGATGATGCGTGCCTGTAATTCCAGCTACTCAGGAAGCTGAGGCAGGAGAATCACTTCAACCTGGGAGGTGGAGCTTGCAGTGGGCCAAGATCACACCATTGCACTCCAGCCTGGGTGACAGAGCAGGACTCCATCTAAAAAAAAAAAAAAAAAAAAAAAAAAAAAAAAAAAAAAAAAGAAAGAAAGAAAGAAAAAAGAAAAAGAAGAAAGTTATTTGCTTTTATCGAAGTCTGACATGTACGCTGATGGTGCGCAAACAATGGTGGTTACACAGATCCAGGCAGTGGCACCAAACTGCACTAACAATCATTGCATCCTTCGCCACCACACACATTTAACACTGTGGTTTTAAAAAAAATACCCTGATGAATCGATACATATTATGACTATTATTAAACCCTAGACACTTCTTTTTACTACACTGTGTGAAAAATTGGGAAGTAGCACATAAAGCCCTTCTGTTGCAAATTTCAATACAATGGTTGTCTCAATAAAAAGCACTTGTGTGATTATTTGAATTGTAGCTGAACCACCCACTTCTTTCCTAGAACAACACTTGCGCTTGAAAGCATGACTAACAGATAAATTTGGGTTAATCAAACTTTGGTATTTGGCAGACATTTTCTCAAAAGTCAAAGAAGTGAGCCTGTCACTTTAAGGAAATCAACTATTGGTATTCATTGCCAACAATAAAATTTGAGGTTTCAAGAGAAAACTGAGTTTGATAACTTCTTTATACCTAAAGACTGATGAGATATTGTCAAGTGTGATTTTTTAAAATATTGTCTATTGGGATGTGTCAGTATTTGGAAAATCTGCATAGTTCAGTAAACTAATATTTTCCAAATGACAATTCATGATGTGAAATCATGCATAAGTGAAAGATCCATTCAGAGTGCAAAGTGGATTTCATGGGACAGTATGAAAAGTTTATTGATAGGATTCAGAGTCTACATTGCAACTAACGTTGAAAAGGCTACTTATCAAGTGTTGGTGTACTATCAAAGTATAACATCCATAACTGTCTTAAAAAGTTAGGAAAATACTCCTCCCTTTTCCAACTACATATTTGCATGAGACCACATTTTTTTCCATATACTTCAATCAAAACAACATATCACAACAGACTGAATGCCACAGCAAGTATAAGAATCGAGTTTTCTTCTACTAAGCAAAACATCAGAGAGATTTGCAAAAATGTAAAACAATACCACACTTCTCACTAAACTATTGTTTTGGAAAATGTTGTTTTTCGTAAGAATTGGGCTTTTTATGTTAGCAGGTAATGGATTGTTCTTTTTCAATAAATAAATGCTTTTTTTTTTTTTTTGAGACAGAGCCTCCCGAGTAGCTGGGACTACAGGCACCACCACACGTGGCTATTTTTTGTATTTTTAGTAGAGATGGTGTTTCACCATGTTGGCCAGGCTGGTCTTGAACTGCTGACCTCTAGTAATCCACCCACCTCGGCCTCCTAAAGTGTTGAGATTACAGGGGTGAGTCACCATACCCGGTCAATAAATACATATTTTAAAGTTTTTAGTTTTAATTGTTAATATTGTAAATATCAATGAATATATACAACATGAATACAAACTCTTTGACCTGTAATACATTTTATAAGTGTAGAGGGGTTCGGAGACCAAATGTCTGAGATCCACTGAACAGGGTAATTATCTCCATTTTATAAAGAGAGAAGCTGAGGTTCAGGGAGGCAAAGTGACTTCTCATCAATCACCCAAACAGTGGATGGCAAACCCTGATTCCAAAGCCCATGTTCTTCCCCACTGCGCTCTGCTTTTTAGTTTGACTCTCAAGCATCATTGCAACAAATGCAGGAATCCTGCTTTGCAGCTTTCAAAGGGCTTTCTCTTCCATTATCTGCTCTGATTATCGCAACAGCCTGGAAAGGTTGAAATTATTTACATTCTTTCTGAATAGACAGGGATACTGAGGCTCAGAGAGGTGTAATGTGTTTGCCCAAGACCCCACTGGAAGGAAGAGAACTGGGATTTGAGCCAGGCTGATCTGACTATAGAATTTGCCTTCTCCAGGACATTCTGTGGTGACTGAATGGACGTACCATTCGCACAGGTCTTCGTGCAATCACTTGTTGAAAACACGTTGTTTCAGGTCACCCTGTGTTATTTATTTGAAACGTGCTTGATAATTGGAGTCAGGTCGTGCTTAATAATTGGAGTCAGGTCGGTTTAGAAATCTTATATACAGGGAAATTCTAGTGCATTTAGAGAGTGTGGAGAGATTACAAATGTCGGGTTAAAACATCGTAACTACTTTCGTCTCCTAGAACCATGGGCTGATTTCTAACCACTCAAACAAATTAACTTTCCTACACTGAGTGATTCATGTGCTAAAAAACATAATGTTCATGTCATTTGTCTTAGTTTGGACTCCTCAAGACAGTGATTTGGTTTCAAATGATTTATTTGGGAGATGGTGCCAGGAAGCATGGTGAGAAAGAGAAGTGAGACTGGGAAAGGAACAAAGTTGACAAAGGATATGGTGATTCAGGGTGACCACTGTGGATAACTGGGGCTTAAGACCACTGAGGATCCGCCAGAGACTGCATAGGACATGCCTCGAAAGTGTCCAGCTGATAAGCAAGGAAGCTGGGGTATTTATTCACTAGTTCCTGTTCTTTTTGAGACAGGGTCTCACTTTGTTGCTCAGCAAGTGCAGTGGCATGATCACTGCTCACTGCAGCCTCAACCTCCCGGGCTCAAACAATCCTCCCACCTCAGCCTCCCAAGTAGCTGGGACTACAGGCACAGGTCACCATGCTCAGATTATTTATTTATTTACTTACTTATTTATTGTAGAGATGGGGGTCTCTCCATGTTGCCCAGGCTGGTCTTGAACTTCTGGCCTCAAGTGATCCTGCCTTGGCCTCCCAAAGTGCTGGAATTATAAGGATGAGCCACCACCTCTGGCCTCATCCTTCATTTCTGAGGACTGTTCTGGGGAAATAACCCTCCAGAACTCCCAACGGCTCACAGGTGGGCCGAGCATCCCCAGAGAGCTTCCACAGGTGGGGAGATACAGGGAGCTCCTGCTTATAGGGAGATGTCTACAGGTGATCTTGGGGTTAGCCTAAAGAGAGAAGCAGAGTGTCCACCGCAGGTGCTGCAGCCCCATGGCCACACCTTTCACATTTGACAAATCCTTGTAGGAGTCCCTCTATGCCAGGCCCTGTCTTGGGCACTGAAGCTGCAGAGACAAGCGACCAACGCAAGCCTTGCCCTTGTGACATTATCTTGGGCTGACCTCTCTTTCTGCACCCTATTGAGAAAGAAGAATGGATCCTGATGTTCTCACAATAACAACCCATGTTGGTTGAGTGAAGTAACATGAAGCATTTAGAAGCTGAAAGACTTATTTTTTTCTTAGATGAGACTAACATGGACCTATGCCTGGCATTTTATTTAACAGATATGTGTATAAGGTTAAAAGTTCAATTAAAACAAAAGACGGAGAAGAGAAGAGGGGCTCCGGGAAAAGGGCAGAAGGAACACAGTAGATGCATAGGAGGCTTGCATCATGATAGGAATTGCAGCTTTTTTGTTGTTGTTGTTGTTGTAGACATTGCAAGATTTTGCAAATTGTAAGAAAGCCAATGGTGACAATCGTGTTGATAAAAGCAATAGCTACCAGGCGCTTTGAACACATGATGTCATTTGATTCACATGACAACCCTGATGGTTGGGGACTGTTAGCTCCATTTTACAGACAGGGAAACTGAGACTCAGAGAGGTGCAGTGTCTTGATCAAAGACACGGCTGGCTTAAAAGTCAAGTCTTTCTAAATCCAACGTCCTGAATCTTTTCACCAAGTCAAATAGCGAAGGGGAAGAGTGAAAAAAGGAAGAGGAAATGGCTAGGAGCAAGAGGAAGAGGAAGATGAAGGGAATGAGAGGAATAAGGGCAGAAAGGGAGAAGCTGTAGGGAGGGAGCCACCTATTACCTAACGAGTGTCTTCACCCCATCTAGGAAGAAGCACCCCTCTGGGCCCTTGCAGTCCCCTAAGCTTGGCCACAGTTGAATCGTGGTGTAAAGGAAAGGGCACTCCGTCTTGGTGATGGCTGAAGCTCTTAGCAGGGTGAACAGATTGGCAAGCAGAGTGACAGCTGGTTTTCAGGTGCTCTTCCCCCCCTCACTTGGCAACATTGAGCAGGGACATGAATCAGAAGAGGGAAAAAAAAAGCACGGTTTGAAGGTTCAACAGGAAGTAGGAGAGTTCCTCACAGGGTCTGTTTTTGGAGCTCCCACAAGTAGAATCATGAAGTCTCTCGGTGTCTGGAAGTGACAGGAGAGCATTTTTGGCCCAAGAATTTGGCAGAGAAGAACCAGACAGCCTCTTATCATTCACACTTCTATCTTCCATCCTTCTTATTCATCTACCCTTCCATCCACCCACTCATTCATGCTTCCCTCTTCTACCGCCCGTCCAGGCATGTATCCAGTCCATTCATTTATTCAATTACTCAAAATACTCTTGGAACCCAGTCTGTGCAAGACACTCTGTTGGATTCTGGAGACCCAGAGGTGACTCAGTTAAGATCCCTGTCCTCTCAGAGCTGACGGTCTGGTGGGGGAGACAGACATAGTCAAGAATGACTCCAAGAGAAAATGCAAATCATCAGGATCTTCAAAGAGATGCAAACCATAGACACTAGAAGCAAAGGAGAGGAGTAAGGAGGAGGAGAAAGAAGAGGAGGAGGAGAAAGGGAGGAAGAAAAAGAACAAGGAGAAGGGAGAAAGAAGGAGAAGGAGGGGGAGGAAGAAGGAGAAGGAGGGGGAGGAAAGGGAGGAAGAGGAGGAAGAGGGGAGGAAGAAGGAGAAAGAGAGGAAGAAGGAGAATGATTATACATATATATCACACTCTTAGAGGAATCATATGAGGGCAGCAAGATACGGGAGAACTATATGAAGGAGGTAATGTCTGGACTGGGCTTTGAAAAATGAGTAGGATTTATTAGGGAAATGCAAATCAAAACCACAATGGGGCCTGGGCGCGCTGGCTCACGCCTGTAATCCCAACACTTCAGGAGGCCAAGGAGGGTGGATCACTTGAGG
This sequence comes from Macaca thibetana thibetana, assembly GCF_024542745.1. Classification (NCBI taxonomy): domain Eukaryota; kingdom Metazoa; phylum Chordata; class Mammalia; order Primates; family Cercopithecidae; genus Macaca; species Macaca thibetana. The sequence continues at coordinate 14,590,378 of NC_065592.1, forward strand.
TCAGGAGTTCGAGACTAGCCTGTTAAACATGGTGAAACCCCGTCTCTACTAAAAATACAAAAATTAGCCTGGCGTGGTGGTGGGCACCTGTAATCCCCGCTACTCAGGAGGCTGAGACAGGAGAATCACTTGAACCCAGGAGGCAGAGGATGCAGTGAGCTGAGACTGCGTCATTGCACTCCAACCTGGGAGACAAGAGTGAAACTCTGTAAAAAACAAACAAACAAACAAACAAACAAAAAACCCACAACAACCCCCTTGGAGTGCTCACATCCATTAGAATGGCTACTATCAAAAGAAAAAAAAAACCTCAAAATGAAACAAAAGAGAAAATAACAAGTGTTGGCAAGGATGTGGCACACTGGTGCACTGTTGGTGGGAATGTGAAATGGTGTAGCCATCATGGAAAAGAGTACGGCAGTTCCTCAGAAAACTAATAATAGAATAGCATAGCATCCAGCAACTCCACTTCTTGCTATGTACCCAAAAGAATTGAAAGCAGGGTCTCAAAAAGATATCTGTATACTCATGTTCACAGCAGTATTATTCACAAAACCAAAATGTGAAAACAACCCAAGCATCCATCAACAGTTGAATGACTAAACAAAATGTAGTATATACATACAATGGAATATTCTTCAGCCTTAAAAATGAAGGGAGCTGGGCACGGTGCCTCATGCCTGTAGTCCCAGCACTTTGGGAGGCCAAGGTGGGTGGATTGTTTAAGCCCAGGAGTTTGAGACCAGCCTGGCCAACATGGTGAAACCCTTTCTCTAGGAATAATGCAAAAACTATCCAAGAATGATGGTGCACACCTGTAGTTCCAGCTACTCGGGAGGCTGAGGTGGGAGGGTCACTGGAGCCTGGGAGGTCAAGGCTGCAGTGAGCTGTTATCACGCCACTGCACTCCAGCTTGGGTGAGAGTAAGACCTTGTCTCAAAAAATAAAAATAAAAATGAAGGAACCCCTGACCCACGCTACAACATGGGTGAACTTGGAGGATATTCTGCTACGGGAAACAGCCAGTCACAAAAAAATAAATACTATGTGATCCTACTTACATGAGGTTCCTATATTACTGAAATTTGTAGGCACAGAAAGTAAAATGGTCGCTGCCAGGGACTCGGGGAGAGGAGAATGGGGAACTTTTCAGTGTTGACAGAGGCATTACTTTGGCAAAATGAAAAGAGGTTCAGTTTTCCAAGAGATCCATTGCACAAGAATGTGAATGTACTCAACGCTACTGAACTATACACTTAAAAATGGTTAAGATGGTAAATTTTATGTTATGTACATTTTACCAAAATAAAAAAATGGGCAGGATTTAGACATATGGAGATGGGGAAGAAGTAAATTCCAGGCAGAGAGAACATGTTGAGAAAGTCATGGAGGTGAGCAAGATAAAACCAAGAGGCGGGAAGAGAAAGGCTCCATTTGCCTGCGGCATAGAAAAGAAGGAAGAGGCTTGGATAAGACACAGCTTCCTTAAGGACCTGGGTGGACGACAGAAAGAGAACTTAGATGGAATTGAGGAGAACGCATGTATAGGATGGATGACTTAATGAAGAAGACATAGCATCCACCACTTCTCAGAGACCCTGCAAGGCACCACCTGGAGCCCTCATCAAGTCATATTAATTTTCTAATCTGCAAGATGGTGATGATAAGACCTGCCTCATGAGGCTGTTTGTGAACATCAGTGGTGATTATGGCTGGGAAAGGGCTTTTTATGCCAGAAAGTCCTGAAGAAGAATAGCCATTGTTATTACTGTGTAGAACAGCTAAGCCCAAAGCAAAAATTAGAGTCTGGTTGGTTGTGGAACTGCTAGACTGGTCGTCTTTAGCATGAGTTAGAAATTGTGGAAGTTTTAGTACTGGGTTCATGATTGTCGAAAATAAGTTATTCTGTTTTTTGTTTGTTTTTGGTTGTATTTTGTTTTTTGTTTGTTTTGTTTGTTTCTGTGTTTTGAGATAGTCTCGCTCTGTTACTCAGGCTGGAGTGCAGTGGCGCGATCTCAGCTCATTGGAACCTCCACCTCCCAGGTTCAAGCAATTCTGCCTCAACCTCCCAGGTAGCTGTGATTACAGGAACCCACCAGCTTGCCCGGCTCATTTTTTGTGTGTTTAGTAGAGACGGGGTTTTGTTATATTGACCAGGCTGGTCTCAAACTCCTGACTTCAGGTGATCCATCCGCCTCAGCCTCCCAAAGTGCTGGCATTACAGGTGTGAGCCACCACACCTGGCCAGAAGAAGTTATTTTAGATGTAGAAGAGCCTAGAGAAGGGAGTGTGGTGGTACAAAGACCTCGTGGTGAAAGGGATGGTTTTGAGTCATGCACTAGTCAGCTATTGACTGCATAACAAACAGTTCCCAAACTCAATGGCAAATAAGAAGTGCTTGCTTCTTACTCATGAGCCTGTGGCTGTGCTATGGGATTTTCTGGGGTTGGCTGGGTTTGGCTCTAGGCTTCAGGTCAGGTTCAAGTCAGCTCCACATGGCTCTCATTTTGGGGGCAGCAGCTACCCTGAGCATGCTCTTCTCATGACCACTGTAAGATGCCCAAGAGCCCAAGAAAACAACACAAGTACTTTTAAAGCTCTGGGTGCATCATGACTGCTAACCTTTCCTTGGCTGAAGCAGGTCACAGGGCCAAATCCCAAATCAGGTGGCGATGGACACTGCCTGCTCTACTGGGAGGCACTGCAAAGTCATGTGGCAAAGGGTGTGATTGTGTAATCCGATTACACACAGAGCGAGTGAAGAGTTAGGAGCAACCATCCTGTCTTCTACAGATGTCTATGGGAGAGAGAGAGGCCCAGAGGCTGAAGGAACTGGGATTCGCATAGATCCAACAAGGCCCTAGACCCAGGTGTGCTGCTTCTGGGCCCATCAGACAAAGAGTAACCCAGGGCCGGGGGTGGTGACTCACGCCTGTGATCCCAACATTTTGGGAGGCCAAGGCAGGAGGATCACGAGGTCAGGAGTTCAAGACCAGCCTGACCAATATAGTGAAACCCCGTCTCTACTAAAAATACAAAAAATTAGCTGGGCATGGTGGCGGGTACCTGTAATCTCAGCAACTCAGGAGGCTGAGGCAGGAAAATTGCTTGAACCTGGGAGGCAGAGGTTGCAGTGAACCGAGACTGTACCACTGCACTCCAGCCTGGGCGACAGTGTGAGACTCCATCTCAAACAAAATAAAAAAAAGAGAGAGAGATGGGGAAGGGGAACTCTTACCCCCCTACCTCTGGCTCCCATTTCTCCCCTACAGATTAGAGAGCAGTTTGGACACCTTCAGGGGACAGCCAAGGACAATCTTGCTGTGCCTAGCAGCAGAGTGGGCATGAGGAGGACCTCTACATTCTGCAACATCTTGTTCCACTGTCTCGTTTAACCATCATTATTCTCTGAGATAAATATCATTACTTCCACGTTGCAGAAGAGGAAATGGAGGCAGGCGATTATCATATGGCTTGCCAAAGTTACTGTGCTAGTCAGTGGCACTACAAGGGCAGCAGGCAAACTCAATTAGTTGAATCCCTTGTTTTGCCCCTCAACAGGATTAGGCTAGTCTCTTAAGCTCTCTGTATCTCAGCGTCACCGTCCATAAAATAGGAATTAATTTAACTCCCTTACTATAACTACTTGTTAATACAACTACCTTCTAAGCTGTAGCACCTGACATAGGGTAAGTACCCAACACATGTTGACTAGTATATGGTCCATGTCGTGTCAGCATTTTTATTATAAATATGCACTTCATCTTTTGAATTGACTTTTTTGAGATACATTTTGCATATAAAATTCGCACACTTCTAATATGCAATCCAATGGCTTTAGTAACTTTACCTAGCAGTACAACCATCATCATAAATCAGTTTTAGAACATTTTTATCCCCGCTTAAGGCCCCTCTGGCCTGTTGGCTGTTAATCTCCATTCCTACCACCACCAGCCATGCATGACCACCAATCAGCTTCCTGTCTCTATGGATTTGCCAATTCCGGACATTTCCTAGAAACGGAATCACACAATATGTGGCCTCTTGTATCTGGCATCTTTCTAAAGGCTTGTCCCTACCATAGCATGAGTCAGCGGTTTGTTCCCATTAATTGCTGAGTAATATTCCATTGTGTGGATATACCAAGTTTTGTCTATCCCCATTCGCCAGTTGATGGACGATTTAGATTGTTTCTAGTTTGGGGCTACTATGAGCAATGCTGCTATGAATGTTCACATGCTAGTCTTTTTGTGAACATGTCTTCACTCCTCTTGGGTAGAAGATGCCTCAGAGTGGACTTGGTGGGTTGTATGGTAGTTTTATGTTTTTTGAGAAACTGCCGACTTGCTTTCCAAAGTGGCTGCTTCAGTTTATACATCCCCCTGAGTAATGCACAAGGGTTCCTACCTCTCCACATCCTTCCTAATATTGTGGTCTTATTTGTTTTTGTTTTTCTGAGATGGAGTTTCAATCTTATCACCCAGACTGGAGTGCAATGGCATGATCTCGGCTCACTGCAAGCTCTGCCTCCCAGGTTCAAGCGATTCTACTGCCTCAGCCTCCCAAGTAGCTGGGATTACAGGTGCTCGCCCCTAGACCTGCCTAATTTTTTTATTTTTAGTAGAGACAAGATTTCACTGTGTTGTCCAGGCTGGTCTCGAACTCCTGACCTCAAGTGATCCGCCTGCCTTGACCTCCCAAAGTGCTAGGATTACAGGCTTGAGCCATCGTGCCCGTTTTATTTATTATACCTTTCTAGTGAGTGTGCAATATCTCATGGTGGTTTTTTTTTTTTTTTTTTTTTGACTGCTGTTTTGTTTTTTGAGATAGGGTCTCGCTCTGTTGCCCAGGCTGGAGTGCAGTGGTGCGATCTCAGTTTACCACAGCCTCCTCCTCCCGGGTTCAAGCAATTCTCCTGCCTCAACCTCCCGAGGAGCTGGGATTACAGGTGCTTGGCACCATGCCCAACTAATTTTTGTATTTTTAATAGAGAGGGGGTTTCACCATGTTGGCTAGGCTGGTCTCGAATTCCTGGCCTCAGGGGATCTGCCTGCCTCAACATGCCAAAGTGCTGGGATTACAGGCGTGAGCCACCACGCCCAGCCTCTCATGGCGGTTTTAATTTGCATTTCTCTAATGACAAATGATGTTGTGCATCTTCTCATACACTTAGCAACTGCATTTTACTTTTACAATGAGGAAAATATACATAATAAAATAAGAGGTCAAATGAGTAGCCATCCCTCTCTAATGAGTGAAAGCGCTCCCTGCCCTTTCCCCACCTCCCCTTCCCTACCTCACCGCAAATGCGCAAACATCCCCATCTGTCTAGGGCAGGAGGAGGGAACAATACCAGCACCTGTTCGGCAGCAAAGGGACCCTGGAGGCTGGGGCTGCTGAATATAAGGGGACCCTCTGCCCTGCCCCAGACCTTCTCTTCCTGCTGGGCATCTGCCCAGGGTCACCCAGTGGGGCCCTGGGGCATGTCAACTTGGAAGGTCACAGACAGGCATGAATCCCAGGGACCACTGTGGGGTGCCAGATGGAGGGTCTGGCCCCGCTGCCTCCCTCCTTCCGTTCAGGGCTGGGACATGAGGTTGGCTCAGTCCACAGCTGCCTCAATTCCACCTGGGCTGCAGGCCCCAGCATGCGGGCACTCACAGGAGAACTGAATGCGGGATGTTGAAGGCAGGGTCCTTACCTGATCTCTGAAAGAGTGCCTGGCATTGGCCAGTGCCTCTTCCCTCCCCTACCTGTGCAAGTGTATGAAGCCCATGGTGTGTGGTAAAGTACCAGACCTCACAGCAGACCCCGGCACTCAACCCTGAGGACACAGAGAGGAAGGACACCCTGTCTCTGCCCTCAAGAAGCCCTCAGCCAGGCGCGGTGGTTCATGACTGTAATCCCAGCACTTTGGGAGGCTGAGGCGGGCGGATCACGAGGTCGGGAGATCGAGACCATCCTGGCTAACATGGTGAACCTCCATCTCCACTAAAAACACAAAAAATTAGTTGGGCAAGGTGGCGGGCTCCTGTAGTCCCAACTACTCGGGAGGCTGAGGCAGAAGAATGACGCGAACCTGGGAGGCGGAGCTTGCAGTGAGCCGAGACCGCGCCACTGCACTCCAGCCTGGGAGACAGAGCAAGACTCTGTCTCAAAAACAAAAACAAAAACAAAACAAACAAAAAAAGAAGCCCTCACAGGCCGGGGTGACAAGTGCTATGAAAAGATGTGCAAGGGGCCTGGGATGCCTGGCAGTAGCATGAGCAGCAGGTCATTGCTGGGTGAGAGATGTAAGCTGTTTCTGATCCTCCCAGTAGCCTTGTGAGGTGGGTCCGGCGGGTGTTATCTTAACCAGCCTGCACTTAACCAACTCGCTGGACCAATGACTGCCCTCCATCCCCCTGCCAAGGCACACGGATGCTGCCCAGAAATGCTGATGGCTTAAGCTTCTAGAGCATTCTCGACCCTGCCCAAGCTCTCCTCCCACTGACTCAGCTGTCAGCTCCCAGAATCAGGAAAGTGTGTACTCAAAAAGCTTTGGCTAATTTGTATCTATTGTCATAATTATATTTAGCTAAACAAACAAAAAGTAATGAAATCTGACTGCAAAAGAAAGTAATGTTTTGAGAAAAACTAAATCTAATGCTTTGGAAATATGCAATAGAGATGCATTGCTAAAAATAAATCTGTAGATTTAGTTTTGGGAGAGATTTGGGATGAGAGGAAGATAATAACAATGTGGAATTCCAGATTCAAACTGCTTTGCCAGTGTCCTTGCATTCCACTTACAAATCATTTTAAAAAGGACTGAAAATCGTCAGCAAGGCCAAAGGGTACAGTCAAAACAAACAAGGCAGAACTCCAGCAAGGAGACCTGAACCCAAAGCAGCAGCTTTGGCCTGCACGGATTGTTTCATGTTACACCAAATGGTTAAGGTATTTGTGAATCTATTTTTTAAGATTCACCCCCCACCCTTTTTTTTTTTTTTGAGACAGACTCTTGCTCTGTCGCCCAGGCTGGAGTGCTATGGCGCCATCTCAGTTCACTGCAACCTCTGCCTCCTGGGTTCAAACGATTCTCCCACCTCAGCCCCCCAAGTAGCTGGGATTACAGGCATCCACCACCACGCCCGGCTAATTTTTGTATTTTTAGCAGAGACGGAGTTTCACCATGTTGACCTGGCTGGTCTTGAACTCCTGACCTCAAGTGACCCTCTCACCTCGGCCTCCCAAAGTGATGGTATTACAGGTGTGAGCCATTGCGTCTTGCTACCTTTTCTGCCAATCTTTTGATTACCTGACCAAGGACTTGGAACCAATCAGGTTCGCTGAGAGGTTTCTAGTGGGTCATTATGCCCTATTTATTTATTTATTCATTTATTTATTCATTTTGATATGGAGTCTCATTCTGTCTCCAAGGCTGGCATGCGGTGGCACAGTCTTGGCTCATTGCAACCTCTGCCTTCCAGGTTCAAGCAATTCTCCTGCCTCAGCCTCCTGAATAGCTGGGATTACAGGCATGGGCCACCATGCCCAGCTAATTTTTTTTTTTTTTTGTAATTTTTAGTAGAGGCGGGGTCATTTCAGCCCAAGAGGACAAGAGGTGGTCAGCCCTGCCGGATCCTAAGGAGGGGCCCATGTTGGCCAGGATGGTCTCAAACTCCTGACCTCAGATGACGCCCACCTTGGCCTCCCAAAGTGCTAGGAGTACAGGTCTGAGCCACTGCGCCGGGCCTTATTATTCCCATTTTACAGATGAGAATAAGGCTGAGAGAGACCAAGTGTCTCCTCCAAGGCCGCATAGCTGAGAAGTCCTGGTGTTGAACCCTGGCCTGGGCGGCTCCTGAGCCAGGATCTTCCTGCCCCAGTAGTGGCCTCTAATAGTGGGTTTATGAATGTGAATCCAAGACTGAGGGTGAGGGTGTGCCAGTCATGTGGTGACTGAGAGTGTCTGCGGATGACTGCATGAGAGTATGGGTGAGTTTGGGGGTTGCGTATGAGGCTCAGAAGCCAGTCCTGGTGCCTCCAGTGTGGCCGCCATCCCCATGGCCCTATGACATCTGCTCTGTGCAGAGACAGCTCTAAATAACCCTGTGGGAGGAGCTGCCGAGATCTGGGGTCCAAGGAGGAGGCTTGTGCATAGACAAATAGGGCACAGCCCAGGAATGACCCCACCTCGCCTGCCCTTCTGGTCCAAGAGAGCAAGAGGTGGTCGGCCTGCCAGATCCTAAGGAGGGGCCCAGTCACATTGGCGATCTCAGGCCCTGTTCCCTCCTCTGCCCCAAAAAGGCTGTCCACATGGGCCCCCTAGACACGTCCAACCTTCCAGGTGGCAGCCTCACCCTTTCCCAGAGGGCAGTGGGTCTGCATTGTGTCCATGATTCCTGCAATTTGGGGCCCCTGAGTCCTGCAATTCTTCCCTAGAACATGAAGGGCCCAGGGCAAATTGGGATGGTGCCTACGGAGAGGCAGGGTTGAACTCACCACCGCCCACTCGTGGCCTGGGAGACATGGGCGCTTGTCCTCTCCAAGGCTCAGCCTCCCCATCTGTGAAATGGGAGTGGCAACACTGGCCTTATGAAAGGCAGGAAAGGCTCACACTCAGGGCTACCTGGGTTCAAACCTTCATTCTGACATTGGCTAGCTGTGTGAGCTTGCGCAAGTGACGCACCCTCTCTGTGCTTTAGTTTTTCTCATCCACAAAATGGGGAACTAATAGTATCTACTTCTTAAGGTGCCTATGAGGGTTAAATGAGTTCATATATGTAAAATCCTTAGAGGATGTATGCCCACAGGAGGTGAAGGGCTCTGTGTATTTGTTATTAATCTTGTTCTTCTTCTTATTATTTTTTACCTTGCAGGGTTCGAGTGAGCATGACATGGAATGGATGCAGCAGTGTCTGCTGGAGCCCAGGACATCTTGGCTGCTGCTTCCAGCCTCAGGGGGAAGGCAGGGAAGACACAATGAGGACAGACCCAGGAACCTCCCAGTCACTGTGCCAGCCTCTACACATGCGTCCCTCCCACGGGCTCAGTGCCATCGGCTGACAGTGTGTTTTGTATCTCCTGTCTCCTTTAGTCTGACAGCAGCGTGGGAAGGCACAGAGAAGCCTCATCCCCGTCTTCCAGATGAGGTAACTGAGGGCTACCAGGGTCTTTTTCTGCCCCCAGGAGGTTACAGTGGAAAAGCATTCAAGTCAGAAAGACCCTGAGTGCTCCTCGCTCTGCAGCCCAGGAAGGTTTCCCTCTTCCCTGAGGCCGTGGGACAGGTCTCTGAGACCTGCTGGAGAAGGGCTTGGAAACTGCATGGAACCTCAGACAGAAAACGTGCTGTGATTGCTGAGCAATGCCTTTCACGGATGCAGGAGTGTGACGTGGTGACGTGTGACTTTGGTCAACCTGTTCCCAGTCATCTGCCTGACCTAGTGTGTGGCTTGGAGACGGGAGCCACTTGCTTATGGCCCCAAAGGAGACAGTGTTCGCCTGCCCAGCCCAGCTTTCTCCCTGCCTGCCCCTGGATCGTTTCTGCTTTCTTAACTCAGTGCCTCTGCCATTGATGGTCTTGGCTGCTAGGAAGCCAGTTGTTCAGAGGGGACTGAGGAGTTAGTCAAGAGGCAGCCCCTGGTCTTGCCTCTGCCCCCATGGCCTCTCACTGTGGTATTTGTGTTATCCAGGAAACTCAAGAGCTGCGCCAGAAAGAGGTAGGAAGAAAGCAGGACTTTGGTACACCATCTAGCTCTACTCCTCACCCATGGTCTCTGGGTGCACACCCAACAAGGCTGCTCCCACCTCGCCTGGGGCACCACACGAGTTTATACAGCCGATAGCAACAAGACTGCCAGAGCCAGCAGGAACACGGGAAATACACACAGTGCACACACCCATTGGGCAAATATTGGAAATTCACTTTTGTACACAGATACCTATATGGTCACAGGCAAATATAGTAACAGAGAATCCAGAGAATAGAGTGTAACAAATGACTCCGGCACCCACCACCCGAGTCAATACATGTTAACAATTTGTTAGTTTTGTTTTAGACGTTTTTAAATAAAAGAAACAGATGTTGAAGATTTTTTTTTTCTTGAAACGGAATGTCCCGCTGCTGCCCAGACTGCCATGGTGCAGTCTCAGCTCACTGTAACCTCTGCCTCCTGGGTTCAAGTGATTCTCCTGCCTCAGCCTCCTGACTAGCTGGGACTACAGGCACACACCACCACATCTGGCTAATTTTTGTATTTTTAGTAGAGATGGGGTTTCACCATGTTGGCCAGGCTGGTCTTGAACTCCTGACCTCAGGTGATCCGCCTGCCTCGGCCTCCCAAAGTGCTGGGATTACTGGCATGAGCCATTGTGCCCTGCCGAAGATATTTTAATTGAAGTCCTTTTTATCCCTCTTCTGTTTCATTTCCCTTCTCTACACAGAGGCAGAGGCAGAGGCTAGAGTGCCATGGTGCGATCATGGCTCACTGCAGCCTCAATCTCCTGGGCTCAAGAGATCCTCCTGCTTCAGCCTCCAAAATAGCTGGGATGACAGGCACATACCACCATGCCTGCCTAATATTTTAATTTTTTGTAGAGACAGGAGTCTCACTATGTTGCCCAGGCTAATCTTGAACTCCTGGGCTCAAGCAATCCTCCCCCCGCCTTCGCCATCCAAAGTGCTGGCATTACAGGCATGAGCCACCGCACCCAGCCTCTAACTAAGTTCATTAAAACCATAAACAACATATAATACTGCTATTTGTGTGCTTTAAAATTTTACATAAATGGTGTCTGATATGGTTAAGTTTTGTGTCCTCACCCAAATCTCGGCTTGAACTGTAATCCCCACATGTCAAGGGAAAGACCAGGTGGAGATAATTGAATTGTAGGGGTGGTTCCCCCATGTTGTTCTCATGATAGGGAATGAGTTACCATGAGATCCAATGGCTTTATAAGGGGCTCTTCCTGCATCACTCGACACTTCTCCTTCCTGCCGCCTTGCGAAGAAGGTGCCTTGCTTCCCAGTCTGCCATGACCATAAGTTTCATGAGGCCTCTCCAGCCATGCTGAACTGTGAGTCAATTAAACCACTTTCCTTTATAAATTGCCCAGTCTCGGGTATTTCCTTATAGCAATATGAGAACAGACTAATACAGTGTCAGATTGTAATCTTTCAACTCACTTTTGTATTAGTTTCTTAGGGATGCCGTAACACAGTATCACAAACCAGGTGGCTTCAAATAACAGAAATTTATCCTGTCCCAGTTCTAGGAGTTAGAAGTCTGAAGGCAAGGTGTCACCGGGGCCATGTGCTCTCTGAGACTCTGGGTAAAATCCTTCCTTGCCTCTTCTGATTTCTGGTGGTGGCCGGAAATCCTCGTCATCCCTTGGCTTGGAGTTGCATCACTCCAATTCTCGCCTTTGTCATCACATAGCATTCTCCTCTCTGTGTGTGTCTGTCTCTAAACATCTCTCTTCTTATAAGGATATCAGTCGTATTGGATTAGGGTCTAATCCAATGACCTCCTCTTCACCTGAATACATCTAACAAGACCCTCTTTCCACATAAGACCACATTCCTAGGTACCTGGAATTAGGACTTTAATATGCCTTTATAGAGGACATGGTTCAACTTGTAACACTTTTAAAAATCAAAATTATACTTTTAAATAATTAACCAGTGTTCAAATATGTAACTCAATTACAAAACTCAATGTAGCTCAATTTAGTTTACTATATGGTGTTCTACCTTATAAATAGATAACACAAGCCAGGTGCGGTGGCTTATGCCTGTAATCCCAGCACTTTGGGAGGCCAAGGCAAGTGGTTTGCCTGAGGTCAGCCTAGCCAACATGGTGAAACCCTCTGTCTACTAAAAAAATACAAAAATTAGTTGGGTGTGGTGGTGCACGCCTGTAATCCCAGTTTCTCGCGATGCTGAGGCAGGAGAATCACTTGAACCTGGGAGGCAGAGGTTGCAGTGAGCCGAGATGACGCCACTGCACCCTAGCCTGGGCTACAGAGTAAAACTCCATTTCAAAACGAAAAAAAGTAAAAATAAAAATAAATAAATAAATAAATAGGTAACACAGATTTATTTAATTCTTCTGCTGATAGACATGTGGGTTATTCCAAGTTTAACATCCATAATGTTTCCTTGACCAATGTGCTAGGGTTTCTTTAGAGGTCATTCTTAGCAGCAGAACTACTGGTCACATGGTATGCATATTAGTGACTTTTATAGGTATTGTCAAATTGTAGTATCTTCAAATGTAGTAGTTCACCTTTCCCAGCATCTTCACCAACTCAATAGTGTCAAACCTTCCAACTTTTGTGAATCTGAGGGGTATAAAATGGAATCTCTTTGTTGTTTTGTGGGGGTTTTTCGTTCATTTTATTGAGACAGTGTCTCACTCTATCATCTGGGCTAGAGTGCAGGGGCATGGTCTCGGCTCAGTACAGCCTCAACCTCCTGGGCTCAAGTGATCCTCCCACCTTAGCCTCCGAAGCAGCTGAAATTACAGGCATGCACCACCATGTCTGGTTACTTTTTAAAAATTTTTTTGGAGACAAGGTCCCACTATGTTGCCCAGGCTGGTCTCAAACTCCTGGGCTCAAGTGGTCCTCCCACTTCGGCCTCCCAAAGTGTTGGGCCACCTTGCCTGGCCTCTCTTTGTTGTTTAATCATCAACGAAGAGAGGTTAAGCATCTTTGATTCTTATGCTTATTCACTCTCCCTGTTTCCTTTTTTTGTGTTTAGGTCCTCTGCCCATTTTTCTACTGGGCTGTTTGTCTTTTTCTTATTGATTTATAGGAGTTCTTTGAATCTTTTGGATGTTAACCCTGTATCTGTTACATATGCTGCAAATGCCTTCCCACAGACTATTGTTGGAATTTTAACTTTGCAAGTAGTTTATCTATTGTATAGAAACATTTGATGTGGCTGAGCTTAAACTTCATATTTTCCCCTATGATGCCTAGCTTTTGTGACTTAAGGGCTCCTTCCCTATCCCAAGACATAAGGAAATTTTCCAACTTTTCTTCTGTAAGCTGTTTTTCACATTTAAGTCATTAATTTATCTCAAGTTTATTTTTGTGTATGACATGAGACAGGATCTAAGGTTCATTTTTCCATAGGGATAGCTACTTTTCTAAACCCCATTTTTGAATAGTCCATGCTTCCCCTCCACAGATTTGTAATGCCTTTTGATCATACACCAAGGTCCCATATAACTTAGATCAATTTCTGGGTTCCCTCTTCTGTTCCATTATTTGTCCATTGCTGTGTTAACAACCAGGATGTGTTTATTATCAAAGCTTTATCATAAATTAGTACATTGGCTGGGCGTGGTAGCTCATGCCTGTAATCTCAGCACTTTGGGAGACTGAGGCAGGTGGATCACCTGAGGCCAGGAGTTCACAACCAGCCTAGCCAACATGGTGAAACCCCCCTCTCTACTAAAAGTACAAAAAAATTAGCTGGTCTTGGTGGCAGGTGCCTGTAATCCCAGCTGCTTGGGAGGCTGAGGTAGGAGAATCGCTTGAACCTGGGAGGTAGAGGTTGCAGTGAGCCGAGATCGTGCCGTTGCACTCCAGCCTGGGCAACAAGAGCTAAAATCTATCTCAATAATAAATAAATAAATAAATAAATAAATAAATAAATAAATAACCGGGTGTGGTGGCTCATGCCTATAATCCCAGCACTTTGGGAGGCCGAGGCGGGTGGATCACGAAGTCAGGAGATCGAGACCATCCTGGCTAACACGGTGAAACCCTGTCTCTACTGAAAATACAAAAAATTAGCCGGGTGTGGTGGCGGGCGCCTATAGTCCCAGCTACTTGGGAGGCTGAGGCAGGAGAATGGCATGAACCCGAGAGGTGGAGCTTGTAGTGAGCCTAGATTGCGCCACTGCACTCCAGTCTGGGCGACAGAGCAAGACTCCATCTCAAATAAATAAATAAATAAATAAATAAATAAATAAATAAATAAATAGGGATATTGGTTTGGTGAAGCCCTCTACCTTGTTCTAACTCAGATTGGCCTTCACTATTCTTGCCCTTTTATTCTTCTGTGTTAATTTTAGAATCAGCTTAACAAATTTGATGACAAATCTTATTGGAATTTTAGTTGATTGCACTGATTTTATGAATCAATTGGGGAAAAATTAAAGTATATTTGATGATATTGAGTCTTCTTTTCCATGAATATGGTACATACCTTCATTTGTTCTTGAGTGTGTGTGTGTTCTTCAATAATACTTTGTATTTTGTCCGTAGAGTTGTTACACACCTTTTGTTAGTTGATTACTAGGCCCTTACAGTTTTCATATCCTCTTTCTTTCTGTTACATTTACATGTTCTAATTGGTCGTTGCTGGTAGGACACTGTGGATTTTCTAGGTTGATTTCATATCCAGCAACCCTAATTTCCTTACTTTATAGTTTCAGACAGAAGGAGAGGGAGTTTTGATGAGTGTGCAGGGTTCCGAGGCAGAATGCAGTGTAGACAAGGGGTTTAGAGCATGGATTTTGCCATCTGACAGGTAAACCTGGGTTTGAATCCTGGATCTGCCACCGACTAGGTGGATAAGTTACTTAACCTCTGAATTAATAAGCATTCCCACCCCCAGGTTACTGTGAGGAGTCAGGGAGACAAAATGCATTCAAGTGCCTAGCATGGTGCATCACACAAAGAAAGTGTTTAATTGATGCTGGTTCTTGTAATTGCTACTAACTGGCTTCTCCTGCATAGCTGGGGAGATCATTATCCATAGTCAAAGAAATCAATGCCTACATCTACTCATCATTAAGAAGCTATCTGGAGTTGCCAGTCATCAGCAGCTTGATCACAACTTAACACCCATATTGTCTACCAATTTGGAGCTCACATTTAAAATCCACTTGTTTTCTTTGTCTATGCTATTTTAATATACACGGTCTCACAATCAACAAATAAATAGCCTGTCATCAGCCATCAATTTGAGAAACCCTGGAGGACCCCTGCCTATCTATTTGGCCCACTCCCCTTATATCCTGAGCCACCAAGTCAGATCAAACCAAACATACCCTTCAAGTAATTCCTCCAGCTATTTGCTCACGATGTGGAACCAGACAAATGGGTGGACAGAAACTTATTTGTATTTATATTATCAGTAGACTCACTACATCTTCTAATGTGTTCTAATCACCTGTTTTCACAGGGTCCAAGTCCAGTATCTCTGAAGCCCAGTATCCAGAAGAGAACTCGACAGTGGGTGAGGCTGAGAAGGGAGAGTAGGGAGGCAGGAGGAATTAATCTGGCTGTGAATCAGGGCTTTCTAAAACACAGCCGACAGAGGACCAGAGAGAACACTTTAAAAGGATTCTGAGCTGGGTGCGGTGGCTCACACCTGTAATTCCTGCACTTTGGGAGGCCGAGGCGGGTGGATCACCTGAGGTTGAGAGTTCAAGACCAGCCTGGCTAAATGGCAAAACCCTGTCTCTACTAAAAATACAAAAATTAGCTGTCTGTAATTCCAGCTACTCAGGAGGCTGAGGCAGGGAGAATCGCTTGAACCTGTGAGGTGGAGGTTACAAGATCATGCCATTGCACTCTAGCCTGGGTGACAGAGTGAGACTCCGTCTCAAAAAAAATAAATTAAATAAGTAAATAAAAGAATTCTGAAGGCACACATAATGTTTCAAGTCATGACCAAAGCTCATGCATTTTGTTCATAGAAACTGTCCCTGCCCAAAGCTCCGCCTCCCAGGACTGCCTCCCCAAGGGCCGCAGTAATTGCAACAATAGGATCTGGCTTACAGCAGGCCCTGGGTAAATATCGCTGAAAGTCCACTGCGTGCCAACCACTACGAGAAGTCCTTTCTAGACATTAGTGCATTGACTTATCCCAACAAACCACAAAGACAGTGGACATTCCTACAAGGAAACCACAGCAAAGAAGGGCGAGGGCCAAGACAAGGACTCAGAACCATTCTGTGGTTATTGGTTTAGTTTTGGGGTTTTTTTCCCCCAAGTGAATGAATGCTACCATAGACCGATAAGCATTACTCTAGTTTCAGTAAGTAACTTCGCTGGCCCTCTGAGTACTGCCACTGGGCTGCTGAGTCATTTAAACACACTGCTGAGCATTTCCACCAGACTGAGAAGTATTCGATTGGGCTGCTAAGTGCTTCTGCTCAGCTACGAGGCATGGGGGCAAGCCCTGAGATCATTGTGGGTGATTGGATCACTCGGCTGTGCTCAGGGCCCTGGCACTGGTATTTCCCTTGGGGAACCCCACTGGCAGAACAACAATTTCCCAAACTCTGGGCAGCAGCTGCTCCGGCTTCATGAAAAAAGCTGAGCCTGGCTCCCCTTGTCTCCCCCCAGTTCTCAGAGAGCCTGAGGCACAGCTGGGGCCAGGCTGGGGGTGGGAGGAGGTTTCTGGAGCCCTGATCCACAGGGTTCTCCCTGGCAGAAGCTTTGGGGCTCAGGGGACCTTCCCCTGATCCTTAAAACCCGCCAGTGTCAGTATTGCCACAGACCGTAATGTAGGGGCTGAAAGAGGGGGCTGAAAGAGGAGGCTCCCAGGCAGATGCCCAAAGCCATCAGAGGCTCAGAAGCCATTGAGTCCACCATGCACTAACCCATTGCACAGGTGGGGAGAGTGAGGTCCCCAGTCAAACTCTTTATAGGAGCACCTATCAGATCTCCCCCTGGTGAGAGCACCCTGGAAGACCTTACCCTCCCTTCCCTGGGAGGGGGCCTGAAAGGGCCCAGGTGTAGCCCATTCCCTCCCTGCCCCATGCCCAACTTGACCTTCCCCTCAGTAATCCAAGTCACACACCCCAGAAGCTGCCATTGGGGCCCCAGAGAACTCTGGGCTCACCTCCCAAACAACTTTTTGTATGTACTCCTTTTAAAGTTATAACAAATCACTTGTTGATTTTTCCAAGTTTCTCTTATAACGAAAGTACTAAGTGCAGGCTTTGGTAAATATACACCACAGCTATGACCTAGCAATTCCACTCCTGGGTATACACCCAAGATGTGAGTGCCACCAAAAGGCCTGACACACATGTTCATAGCAGCCTTGTTCATAATGGCCCCAAACTGGCAAACTGGAAACAACCCAAATGCCCATCAACAGGAGACCGGATCAATGATTCGTAACACATTTCTACAATGAAGAACTACACAGTAGTAAAAAAGGAACAAACCACTGATACATGCAACATCATGGGTGAATCACACCATTATAATGATGCTGTCTTTCTGCTCCTTAGTTCGGCTAGGTCCAGGGTCTTGTCTCACGACCAGGAGGAATTAGGCATGCAGACACCAGAGAGTGAGTGGAGTAGAATTTATTAAGTGAAAGGAAAGCTCTCAGCAAGAGGTGACAGGAGGGATGGTTCTCCTGCCCAAAGGCGGGGAAGTCCCCAATATGGCTGAGCCCAGAACTTTTTATGGGATCATAGCAGGGAATGCATGATGACTGGTTTTTGAGTATGCAAAAAAGGTTAAAGCAAAGACACCACTCAAAGGTGGGCATGACAGTGTAGAAAACCAATTAGGAAAGGGTAGGTAAAATAAGTGAAGGACTGGGATCAATCAGATGAAAGCATGCCAAATGGTAAGGTGGGTTTTCAATCCGGTCTGAGGATTTACCCAGGACTGTCTCTGGCTTGAAGGTCAGGTGTCACTGGAGACCCACCCCTATCTGCCTAGGCATTTGACTGCCTCCTGTCACTATCAATAACATGGAGTCAAAGACGCCAGGCACAAAAGAGCATTTGCTGTATTATTCTATGTCTACGAGGTTCAAGAACAGGCAAAACTATTCAAGAAGATAAAAGACAGGACCATAGTTATCTCTGAGGGCAGATATAGACCAGGAACGGGTAAAAAGGAACTTCCTGGGGCGCTGGAAATGTCTATGCCTTGATGTGGGTGTGGTTACATGGGTGTATATATATATATATGTAAAAAATCATCAAATGTTATATGCTACCTTCAAAAATAATTCTGTAAAGTATATATCAGCCAAAACGAAACAAAATACAAGCTCGCTGTTAGTCAACAAGTACAGAGGACTTTAAATAAATTCCAGCTCTCCCCACCCCCAACCCCAGCCATTTCTCTCTCTTATTCCTATGTGTCCATCCCCAGCTGCAACCTGGAGAAACTTCAGGCCCTGATGAGACACCCTGCTGGGGACCTGCCCCCCGACCAGCCCTCCCCTGCGAGACTTGCCTATCCTGCTGCTGCGATCCCTGCCAGGAGAGTTCCAGGGCCTGTGCCGGGGACTCTGCTGAGCTTAAAGTCCACTCGGGGTACTGGGAGATGGACCAGGTGGGTTTTCCTGCCTCGGAGTGGCTCCCCAGGTATCCACCACTCAATTGATGGAGCTGGGCGACTCAAGCTTCTGCTCCCCAGCCCACCCTATCTCCTCATTCACCCCTCTGAGTCCCAGTTTTCTGTTCCCCTTTCCTGGGTCCTTTCCTCAGGAGGGCTATTAGGAGGAGGAGCTCCTGGGCTTGGCAGGAGGTTCACATGACACATGTTGTCAACTCTGCCCACTTATACACCTCCTAGGCCATCCAGAGGAGCATTCAGCCACCAAAAGGTGAGCAACTGGGCCTTCAGCCTGTCTCAGTCATTTCCAGGAGCCCTCCAGCTTGGAACAAAGCAGAACCATTCTGGGAGCCCACACCCCAAGTTAAGATCACCCAGGAATTCCAAAGAGATGAGGGGGAAATATGAAAGTGAAAGTGTTCCCCTGTCCTGTTTTTATACCTTGCATGACAGGGAGCTCACTCTCTGCTAGGGCTGCCTCCCCGCTCCCCTAGTTAGTCCTGACCATGAGAAGCCTTTGCTCACGGAAACGGGAAATCCGGGGCTGATGGCTGCACCTCTTGCATGACCACCTCATCCAGGTTTGGCCAGGGCTTTTCTAACTTTAGCACTAGAAAGTCCAGTATTCCAGGGAAACCCTCAGTCCTGAGCAAACCAGATCAGATAGTCCCATTATCCCACCCCTGCCCCGACTTCTTGCCCCACCCTCTGGGTCACTTAAGAAACATCATCTCAGCTGGGAACGCTGGCTCACGCCTGTAATCCTAGTGCTTTGGGACACCAAGGCGGGTGGATCACCTGAGGTCAGGAGTTCAAGACCAGCCTGGCAAACATGGTGAAACCCCCATCTCTACTAAAATACAAAAATTCCCCAGGCAGAGTGGCGCACGCCTGTAGTCCCAACTACTCGAGAGGCTAAGGCAGGAGCATCGCTTGAACCAGGGAGGCGGAGGCTGCAGTGAGCTGAGATCGTGCCACTACACTCCAGCTGGCAACAAAGCAAGACTCCATCTAAAAACAAAAAAAAATTCATCATCTCATCATCATACGTAGCAGAGCAGCTCCCTCACTGCAATCTATTGAAAGTCAGCCCTCGACACGAGGGTTTGTATTTAACAACAACAACAAAAAAAGAATCACCATCTCAGGGCTCCTCTCCATGGCACTTGGACAGGTGCCATGTCCAAGCCCAGGACCACTCCACTCCCCCAGGCCTCACTGTGTACCATTTGTTCATTTATACATTTACCGTATTAGTGGCTATAAAAGCTAACATTTGTAGCCATTCAGAATGGCCTAGAGACTTAAATTCTCAGCCCTGGAGTCAGACCAACCTGGATTCACTTCCTGGCTGTGTGACCTTGCATATGTTCCTTAACCTCTCGGAGATTTAATTTGCTCATCTCAAGGTGGAGACAATACACCTCTACCTCATAGGGTGCTGTAGTAAATGAGACAGTGAGTGGGAAGTGCTTACCCTGGAGCCTGGCACTTACTGAGTACTTGGTAAATGTTAGCTTTTATTTAGTATTCATTCATCCAAAACCACCGTGATGATGTATTTACTCTATCGGGGCCCTAATCCAAGCACACAGAAATAACCCAGACATGTCACCCCCATCCCCACACACATGCACCAGGATGCTCACAGGCTGGTGTGAAGAGCGGAGGTGAACGCAGGCAATTATATAGAGGTCATCATGAGAAGGGCTCGGAGGAGACAAGGTCGAGGGAAGAACTGCCTGGGAAGCTTCCCAGAGGAGATGATATTTATCTGCACCTTGCCTGAGAGAAGCTTGGGAGAAGGGTATTTCATGAAGAGGGACTAGCAAGGGGTAATGGCTAGAATGCCTTATACAACACGGTGCACTGAGGAGGTGAGTGACTAACTCAGTACTGAAGGGTCTGGGTTGCACGTGGAGGAGGCCAGAGAAGGAGACAGCCTAGAAAGTTTAGAAAGTGCTTTTCTTTCTTAATAAAATAGGAAAATGTTTAAACACGATAAAATATTAATTTCAACCTAAAAGCCAGCATCATGCTTAAAGAGGAAACACTGAAAGCATTCCCATTATGATCAAGAGTAAGGAAATGTGTCTGTATTTTTTGTTTTGTTTTGTGGTTTGTTTGTTTGTTTGTTTGAGATGGAGTCTCGCTGTCTTCGGCCCAGGCTGGAGTGCAGGGGCGTGATCTCGTCTCACTGCAACCTCTGCCTCCCGGGTTCCAGCAATTCTCCTGCCTCAGCTTCCCGAGTAGCTGGGATTGCAGGCGCCCACCATCATGACCGGCTAATTTTTGTATTTTTTAGTAGAGACGGAGTTTCACCATGTTGGCCAGATTGGCTTTGAACTCCTGACCTCAGGTGATCCACCTGCCTCAGCCTCCTAAAGTGCTGGGATTACAGGCATGAGCCACCGTGCCTGGCCATCTGTTTTTAACACTATTACTTAACATTGTTCTGACAAAGTACCAGCCTACACAATTAGACAAGGAAAAGAAATAAGAAGTATAAGAATTAGAAAGGAGGGGAAAAACGGGTTATTATTTACAGAATCCGCTGAAAAGCCATTATACATAATATAAGAGGCCTTGTATGGTAGCTCATGCCTGTAATCCTAGCACTTTGGGAGGCCAAGATGGAAGGATTGCTTGAGGCCTGGATTTCAAGACCAGCCTGGGCAACATAGCAAGACCCTATCTCCACAAACAATTAAAAAATTAGCGAGGCATGGTGGTGCACGCCTGTAGTCCCAGCTACTCAGGAGGCTGAGGCAGGAGGATTACTTGAGTCCATGAGTTCATGGCTGCGGGGAGTATGACCATGCCATTGCACTGCAGCCTGGGCAACAGAGTGAGACCCTGTCTGAAAAAATACATCATAATAATACAAGAACTCAGTATGGTGGTTGATTGCAAAATTAGTATATTGTCATTAATAGTCCTCATCAAAGTAAAGAACCAGTTAGAAGAGATCGTGAAAGAGAAGTTCCTGTTTATGATAGCAGCCAAAAAGACAAAATGTTTAGAAATCAATGCAACAAAAATAAAATGTATGAGATTTATTGGAAGCAAACACTAATAAATTGCTGAGGGACACAAATGAAAACTTGAGCATATAAAATGGTTGTGTGTGTTGTGATAAAAACGCCAATAGGATTTTTAAAAATAAGCAAGCCGATAAGTTGATTCTAAACTCCATATAAACAAGGAATATGATATAAACAAGGAAAATATAAATAAGAAAATTTTGAAAGAAAAGAGTAATGACTGGGTACTAGTCTAACACATATTAGAACATAAGATCAATCTATGATATTTTAAATACTGGTATTGGCGCATTTTAGGCAGATGGATCAATGGAACAGAATAGAAAGATTGAAAGTGGCCAGGTGCAGTGGCTCACTTCTGTAATCCCAGCACTTTGGGAGGCTGAGGCAGGCAGATCATCTGAGGCTGGAAGTTGGAGACCAAACTGGCAGCGAAACCCCATCCCCGCTAAAAATACAAAAATTAGCCAGGCGTGGTAGAGCATGCCTGTAATCCCAGCTACTCAGGAGGCTGAGGCAGGAGAATTGCTTGAACCCGGGAGGCGGAGGTTGCAGTGAGCAGAGACACTGCACTCCAGCCTGGGTGACAGAGCGAGACTCCATCTCAAAAGAAAGAAAAAAAAAAAAGAATGCATAGTTGTAATAGGTAGAATTGTGCCCCTCCAATAAAAGATACATTTAAGTCCTAACCCCTGGTACTGCAAACATGCCCTTAACTAGAAACATCATTGTAGATGTAGTTAAAGCATGATGAGGCCATACTGGATGAAGGTCATATTGGATTAGACCTTAATCCAATGGTTGGTGTCCTCACAAATGAGTGAAATTTGGACACAGACATAAACACAGAGAGGAGGCCATGTGAAGACAGAGGCAGAGATTAGAGTGAAGCTGCCACAACCTCAGGAATGCCAACAACCACCGGCTGTTAGGAGAGATGCGTGGCATGGTCTGTTCACCAGCATCACCAGAAGAAACGTGGCCCTACAGACACCTTAATTTAGATTTACAGGCTCCTGAACTTCGAGAGAATGAATTTCTGTTGTTTTCAACTACACAGTTTGTGGGAATGTGTTAGGATAGCCCAGGGAAACTGCTAAAGCACTCAAATGCTGCATATGTTACAGGAATTTAGTATATGATAAAAGTGGCATTGCTAATCAATGACAAAAAGATAGATTATTTCATCAATAGTGTTGGGACAACCAGAGTCACCCAGAGAGAAAGAGCAGAATCCCTACCTCACATCTTCCACAAAAACAAATTCTAGAATGAAGAAAACCTAGGGGTACTTTACATTCATATAGTAAAGAAGGCCTTTTAAAGTATGGATTTTAAAAAACTGAATCCAGCAATAAAAAGATTGATAAATTTAGCCACATAAAATTATTTTTAATTCTGCATACAAATAATATAAATAAAGTCAAAAGACACATATAGTATAGACATATCATATGTTATCAACAAAGGGCTGATATTAAGAGCTCCTGCATATCCGGAAGAAAAAAAAAACCAACCTAATTAAAAGATAGGCAAAGGATATAAACAAACAGTTCCCAGGAAAGGAAATGTAAATGATTCTCAGTCATATGAAAACATGGTCAACCTCTCTTGTAGTAGGAGAAATGAGATTACAGCTACGAGATATTATTTTATATCTAACAGATTGACAAAGATAAAAAGGTTCGATAACACGCTGTGTTGGCAAGAGTGTGGGAAACAGACATTCTCATTCATTGCAAGTGGGAGGGCAAATTGGTGCAACCTCCCTGAAGAGCGATTTGGCAATATCTAAGTAAATTCAAAATCTGCATACCCTTTAACCCAGCATTTCCATTTCTAGGAATTTACCATACAAATACACTTGCACACGTGCAAATTGATGTAGGAATGTGGATATGTGTTGCAGTTTTGCTTATAATAACAATAGATCGGAAACAGCCTAATTTCCTGTCCATAGGGCACAGTGAAATCAATTATGGAACATCTGTTCAGTGGAACACTATGCACTGGTTTAAAAGAAAGGAGCATTTTATATTTCCAGTATGGAGGAGTCTCTGTGATACCATAGTTAAGAGGCAGGCAGCGGGGAAGCAAAGTACAGAAAAATCTGTCCAACGCAATACCATTTTGTAAGGCTGGCTACAGTGGCTCACACTTGTAATCCCAGCACTTTGGGAGGCTGAGACAGGAGGATTGCTTGAGCCCAGGAGTTCAAGACCAACCTGACACGTATGGCTAAACCCCGTTTCTACACAAAATAGAAAAGTTAGCTGGGCATGGTGGTGCACTCTGGTCCCAGCTACCAGGCAGGCTGAGGTGGGAGGATCGCCTGGAGCCTGGGAGGTGGAGGCTGCAGGGAGCCATGATGGTGTCACTGTACTCCACCCTGGGAGTACAGTGAGAAACCCTCTCTCAAAACGACAACAACAACAAACACACACACACACACACACACACACACACACACACCATTTTGTGAAAAATACTTTATGGACATGTCTTTACAGGCATAGAATGTCTCTGGAAAGATGGGCAAGAAACAGGTAACAGAGCCTGCTTTTAAGTAAGGAACTAGGATGTCCGGCTAGGGAAACTGCCTATTTTACACATACTATGTGTATGTGGTAACCGCTCAGAAAAAGAGAGAGAGAGAAATGTATATAACTCAGAAAAATCACCAAGGAAGCAAAAGAGTAAAAGTTTTCATCTGAGATCTGAGATTGTCTAGGTCAGCTTCGATACTTTCTTGGACAAGTTATATTCGCTATCTAAACCTTAGTTTTCCCACCTGTAAAATGGGGACAAAAATATTGTCCACCTCAAGGATATAGGTGGGGAGGGGATGGGGAGAGACAGCAAGCGTGCAAAAGCGTCAGAAGGTTGACAGTTGGTGAATCTAGCAAGGGCCTGTACCAGTTCATTGTACTATTGTGCACTTCCGGAATTTTGAAAAAAATTCAAAACAAAAAGTTTCTCCCGCCGCCCCCTCCCCCACCCCCACCGCGCTGATTCCTGGACCCTTTTTTCGAAGCACATTGTACTCTGAGCACCACTAGCCTAGCGCAAAGCTGGAGTTGGAAGCCAGGGGACCCAGGTGACGAAGCCACCCCAGTGTCACTGCAGGTTCCTTACCCCTCTCTGTGGGCGGGGGTGAAGGGGGTCCTTTTCCTGCTGGACACCTGCAGATGGGAGGTTGAGGACCACTGCCCCTGGTTATGTCTTGCAGGGAGAGGACCCAGCTGTCCCCTCTGGGACTGGGAGGACGGACCCCCGGGGGTGCCAATCCCCGCCCCCAGCCCACCGCGGGGGCTCTCTCCGCGGGGCCTGTGCTGGGACACGCAGGGAACCCCGGCCCTGGCACAGCCCCTATCAGATTAGGCCGCCTCCCCCGCGCTGGCAGCCCCGAGCCGGCGAGGAGTTTACGTAAGCCCGGTTGTTGATGGAAAAACAAAAGCAGCAACAGGCGTTTCCCGGCCTGCTAGTTGGGAGCCGCGGGCCCCAGACGCTGGCTCACCCCAGAGAGGACCCGTCCTGACAGCTCCCCGGGGGCTCGGGCTGAACTCCGGGGGTCCCATGTGTTGGAAGACCAGCTCTCAGGGGGCCACCCAAAGGCTCCCTGAACCCTAAGCCCAGACCACCCTGCACGTGCGCTCAGCAAGCAGGAGTCAGTTAATGAGTGCTTGTTCTTAACCCTTCTCCTGCCAGCCCCCAGCCACACCGCCTGCGCACCCCCAACCCGCACCCCCTGCGCCCCTCCCCTCCACGCCCTCCCAACCCCCCCGTGGCCCAGCTGTGGCCCCACCCCCGCCCCGGGCTCAGAGCCCGGGGGACCCGGTCCAGGCATCCATCAGCAGCACGCCATGAACGCCTGCTGCATGCCCGGCCCTGCTCAGGGGCCGCGGTGAGGGAGGGATGGGAACCAGGAAGGCACCTCGGACTGGGCCTGTGCTGCGAGAAAATTAGGGGAGAACTCCTCTTTACACGGAGCCTGCTTTCCTCATTTAAAATTAAGGAGAGGTAGCTACTCAGGAGGCTGAGGTGGGAGGATCGCTTGAATCCAGGAGGCGTAGGCTGCAGTGAGCCGAGATGGAGCCACTGCCCTCCAGCCTGGGCCACAAAGTGAGACTCTGTTTCAAAAAAAGAAAAAAAGAAAAAATAGAAGGAGAGCTAAGGCAGACCTTCACAGATTTGCGGGAGGAATGAAAGGGGACAAGTGAGGGTGCATCTCACCCCCACCCCACACCCATCTTTGCTTGGAGGGAGGCGGATGGCCAGGGTTCATATCCCAACTCTGCCAGCTGCATAATCTCACACCTTATACCTAAATCTCTTCATCTGTAAAAGGAGACTAATATTTGTACCAACCTCAAGTTTTGAGAATTAAGTGAGACATTTCGAGGATTAAAAGAGATAAATACTACACCCTTAAATCATAACTAATGTCTGGCACAAAATATCCCACAGGACTGAGTCTCCATGGAATGTCAATATGTCATGGCCACCTGCCTTTCCGTCTCAGCACAGACATGTGCCTTTCAGGGTGGCCTCGTGAACCTCCCACCCTGAGTCCACTGGTCCAGTGGTCCAGTTATATTCCCTCGCCAGTTCCCATCAACCCCCTCTTTTCTTGTTTTTCCTTTTTAGAGACAGGGCCTCAGTCTGCCACCAGGCTAGAGCACCGTGGTGTAATCACAGCTCCCTGGAGCCTCGAAGTTCTACAAGGGATCCTCCTGCCTTGGCCTCCTAAAACTCTGGGATTACAGGTGTGAGCCACCACACCCAGCCTCCCATCAACCCACTTCTTTTGATAACCTCTCTTGCCTGTGGAACCATGTGTTCCCTGCCAGCCTAGGCACCTACTTTGTGCCAGGCCCAGTGCTGGCCCTGGGCACTCCATGGTAAACCACATTTTGGTTTGGTCCTCTGGAGGTCCAGGTTGAGAGGAGTGGAGATACATGTATACACAGAGCCAGGACCAGTGAAGAAACCCAGTAGAATTTGGAATGACTAGAGGATGTTATAAGAATCACAAAGGATCGTGTGAGCACAGTGTTAGCAAGCAGCCCAATACACAGTAGCACAGTAGGCATACCCCCCAAACCATAATTGCCTAAAATCGTGCTGTTTATTAATGGAAAGACCTAGAATGCTGACTCTGCCATCTACTTGCTGTGTCACCTTGGAGAAGCCACTATCTCTTTCTAGGCCTCAATTTCTCCCATTCACCCAAGGGAGATGCTAATATTAAATACTCATCTTAAGACTCTAATGAGAGTTGCTGGGTGCAGTGTCTCACCTCTGTAATCCCAGCACTTTGGAAGGCGGAGGTGGGCAGATCACCTGAGGTCAGGAGCTCAAGACCAGCCTGACCAACATGGAGAAACCCCATCTCTACTAAAAATACAAAAATTATCCGGGTGTGGTGGCACATGCCTGTAATCCCAGCTACTCAGGAAGCTGAGGCAGGAGAATCACTTGAACCCGGGGAGGCGGAGGTTTCGGCAAGCCGAGATCGCACCACTGCACTCCAGCCTGGGCAACAAGAGAGAAGCTCCGTCTCAAAAAAAAAAAAAAAAAAAAAGACTCTGATAAGAGTCAAAGTCAATGCACATGGAAGAAGTACTTTCTGGACTATTAGAGGGTTAATACTATCAGCAATGACCTAACCTATCAACATCAGCGGGAGAATACAGCCTGGGATACAGGACCTGGCATCAGAATCCAGCCTGGACACCCCTTGTTTTGTGACCTATAGCAAATGGCTCAGCCTCAGTTTTCTCATCTGTAGAGTGGGGATAACAATACCTACCTCCCAGGTCACCACAGGGAGGGAGCCAAGAAGATTGCGAAAATAAGAGCAAATACTTGCTATACTTATTCAATGGCAGGAAGGGTTTTTAAGTATATACTTTAAAGTATATACTTGACCGAGGTAACACAGCTGGACAACATTGCTGGGAAATAATCCTGGCTCTGGCTGACACTGTGGTCCAAGGTCCTAACCAGCATGCATCACTGCCTCCCAGAACTTAGCAACAGCACATAGTCAGGCCTCAGCAAACAGTAGCAATCATTCTGTTTCTTTTAATATGTTGTGTTGATATCATCATCATCTTAATTACTCATCAATCCCTTCCCAGAGCAGGACAAGCTGGAGCGCTTTGAGAGCTGGCGCCAGGATCCTAAAATGTGGCCAGAGCTTTGTTTCCTCGTCACACCCAACCAGAGTCAGCCCATGGGACCGTGCAGGGCTCAGGTGGGTCCAGTTCCGGGGCTGGGTGCCCGCGTGAGCATGAGTATCACGTGCCCCTCTTTGCCCAGTCTGGCGTTGGACACCCACCGGGCTCCTGGAGCAGGGCAGGGCCAGGAGGGGGAGGCAGGGGCAGACACTGGGCCTTTTGTGTCCTGCTCCCCACGCGGCCCAGCCCAGAAAGCTGTCCTCACCCCAGCCTCAGGCTGGGCGAAGGGTGCACAGGGCCCTCCTGGGAGAGGAAAGAATTCGGGCTGGAGTCGGGAGTCCAGCCAAGACCCTGGCTCCACTGCTTTTCAGCCAAGTGTTCCTGGGCCAGTGCCCCTGCACTTCGGCCTGGCTTTCTTGTCTCTAAAATGAGGCATAAAGAGCTGGCCTTTGGTGCAGGTGGGGGTCAGGGGAGGCAGGAAAGGAAAATATTGGGCCTGACGGTGCTGAGGGAAGCGGACAGGACAGAGGTTCCACCACCCTTCTGGTGGGTGGAAACTGATTAGGGCTTTCACTCCCTCCTCAGACAGGCCCAGCTCACCCCTCAGCCCCAACACACACTCCAACCTGCATCACACGAGCCAAAGCCACCCTGAACAGCTGTGTACACCTGAACAATCAGCACATGGACTCACACAAAACTCTGAACACAGACACACACATCTGGGTACACACACATCTGATTA
The DNA here is from genome assembly GCF_024542745.1 of Macaca thibetana thibetana. Taxonomy (NCBI): domain Eukaryota; kingdom Metazoa; phylum Chordata; class Mammalia; order Primates; family Cercopithecidae; genus Macaca; species Macaca thibetana. Next base: position 14,618,670 of record NC_065592.1, read on the forward strand.
CACACACACACACACACACCACTGATCACAGACACACTTGCAGACATACTTGTACACATCCCCCTAAAAACGTACACAAAAACACACGTCTCAACACATACAGACGCTCCCACACTAACACCGCAGCACAGCCACACTCAGATTCGCTGACAGCAGCACACACCACAGACTTCCACCCAGCCCCACAGCAGCCCCACCCCCACTCATCACAGGCCATACACAGGGTCCAGTCCTCCGAGGGCCCCGCAGGCAGACCCTGGGGGCACCCAGGATGGGGGTGTGGAACTGCACAACCCTCACCCCTTCCATACTGGAGGATCCTCTCAGGCTTGAGCCCAACACCCCTGCCCAGAAGCCCAAGGAATGAGGCTAAGGGAGAGGGAGGACCCTGGGGGACCCACCGCGCCAATGCCTGTGCCGTGGGCTGCCACCTGCTTAACGCAGTACGGCTTAACGCACACGTGAGGGCTCAAAAGCGTCACTCCCAGTTTTGGAGCCCAGGAAAGCGTCCGGAGCCCGAAACAGCTCTCCGGAGTCCCTGACACCCCTCCCTGAGGGGAATTTCCTCCGCGAACACCCCACCCAGCCTGGAGAGGACGAGAGGGAGAGACCCGGGGCGATGCCGCGGTGCCCCGCCAGGGGGCGCCCTCATCCGGCCCCTGCGGTGGCTCTGTCGCCCCAGACCCGGCGTCCCAGCTCCGATGGCCGCGGTGCCCGGGCCGGCTCCCCCGGGACCGTGCCTCGGTCCGGGCAGGGGGCGCCCCCGCAGGATGTCTACTCTGCCCACCTCGCCGGATCCGACCTCGGCTCTGGCTTCCGCCCCTGTTTCCCAGTCCCCAGGGGCCTCCTCTGACAGCTCCAGGCCCGCGGCCACCCCCCTGCCCGGAACCACCCCAAGCTCACCCCCACCCCAAGCTCTGAGAACCACTGCGGCCGTCCCAGAGTGGGAGCCCTCCCTCGCCTCTTTTCAAGGGGCAAACACGCTAGAGGGGCCTGAATGGAAAGACGGAGCTGAATAAATAGCAACAGCTCCCAGGAACGGAGGACTGTGATGAGCCAGGCACTCTGCTAAACGCTATGGCTGCGTGAGTTACACCATTCAACGTTCACAAAACCCTAAAAAGTAGGTGGCATCACTACCCCCGTTTTACAGACGACAAATCCTGGAAGCTCAGTACTTTGCCCAGGATCCCACAGCAGTAAGTGGCAGGACAGAATCTAGCACCCAACCCCTAAGGACTAGATTTCAACCGTAGTGAACGCTCAAGCTAACATTTACCCTCTCTAGGACTTAGGAACTATTTAGGAGGGATTCATCCGGGCCAGGAGTAATATGAAGATGGAGAGGCTGAGTCATGGAGCTTACAGTAGCAGGAAAGAGAGGGGATAAAATACTTTCAAAACATATGCACCCACAGATTCATACTGAGCCGGGCAGTCACAGGCCCATGTGGCCCTGTTGATGTTGGGGTAGGGATGCAGGGAGAATAGACAAGTACCACTGGGGTTATTCCCTCTGCCTCCACCTCGCCAGATGTCCCATTACCTGGTGGCTTTAGGAACCCCCTCACATCCACCCCTGCCCCCTTCAGCCCTGCGTGGTGAGGAGGGAGGAGGTGACAGCAGAGAAGGTTCCAGAGAGGAGGGGACACTTGAGCAGAAGTTTTTGGGAAGACCCCCAGGTGGAGAGCCCACCCAGCACGCAAAGTATTGGTGAGTTTGGTGCACCTGGCTGGCTTTAAGCCCAAAGATGGGTAGGTAGGTCCCAAGTCCTGCACCAGAGAAGTGGGCAGGGACTAACTTGTGACCAAGCCTCAAATGCCAGTTTGAGGACACGCTTGCTCAGGATAGCTGGGAAATTCAAAGAAGAGAAGCACTGGATAAGTGTCCCAGGTCCCTTTCATGCCTCCTCCATCTGACTGGGAGCCCCTTGAGGGGAAAGACCAGGCCAGTACTTGGATGTCTCAAAGACGTCAAAAACTCAGCAAATCTAAACCACAAATCCCCAATCATCTTCCCCCTTCCTCTTGCTGATGACTTTCCTCATTGTAGTGAAGGGCCACAGCATCCACCTGGTTAGGATCCTGATCCCTTCGGGCTCTCCCTCCCCCAATAACTGGTCCATTCCCTCTGCCTCCACCTAGCCAGATGTCCCATTACTTGGCAGCTTTAAGAGGCCCCTCACATTCACCCCCTGCCCCCTCCTCCCCTGCCTTCATTTCTATCTTCCTGGTGCTCTTGGAATTGAGACCCAGACATACTCCCTGGAAAGCCCCTGGCTGTGTCCTCAGCCCCACCTCCCACTACCTTGGCCCTTGCTCTGACAGCTCCCGCCAGCTGGCTACCTTTTAGAGCTGTGGACCTCTGGGCCTCAGGACCTTTGCACATACTATTACTCATTTCTCCTCTCCTCCCACTTGTGAGTTAATTTCCATACACTTAGCTGGTTATTGATAATTTTCTCCAAGAAGCTCTCCTTTTTCTTGCTGGTGTCTACACTCTTATGGTCTCACACAGGCCTCATCACAGACATCAGTAAGTACTTTTGAGGGTGTTTGGCATTTGTCTTCCTTGGTAGACTCTGAGCTCCGTGAAGGCGGGGACCATCATATTCACTCATGACCCCACTGCGCAGCAGAGGGCCTGGCACTCACTAAGTGTCCTTCAGCCAGACAACCCCCTGTCTGCTGCATCCCAGCTAGGTGCCCATAGGTAAGCCCCTTCTCCTCTTTGAGCTTACCCTGATCATCCCTAAGATGAAGGATGTGCCTGTCAGAATCCTTGAGGGACTTTTAAAAAATGCACAGGTCATCGCCATCAATCATCATCATTAAGTTGGAAGCAGGGAGTGGGTGGAGTATAGAGGTTACAAGAGTGAGTGGATGTTGGTCAGGAGCGGTGGCTCACGCCGGTAATCCCAACACTTTGGGAGGCCGAGGCGGGCAGATCACAAGGTCAGGAGTTCAAAACCAGCCTGGCCAACACAGTGAAACCCCGTCTCTACTAAAAATACAAAAAAATAGCCATGCGTGGTGGCAGACACCTGTAATCCCAGCTGCGCGGGAGGCTGAGGCAGGAGAATCACTTGAACCCAGGAGGCAGAGGTTGCAGTGAGCCAAGATCATGCCACTGCACTCCAGCCAGGGTGACAGAGCAAGACTCAGTCTCAAAAAAAAAGAAAAAAAAAAAAAAAAAAGACTGAGTGAATGTTGATAATTGGAAGCTGAGCAGGGAGTACATGAAGGTTCATTGTACCCTTCTGTTTACTTTGTATATGTTTGAAATTTTCCACAATAACAAGTTTTTTATAAGACACACTAGCCTGCGCTCCTCCCCAGGAAGTGGTGGTGAGCCAGCAGGGGAATGTGGAAACGCTGCCGGAGTGGTTCTGATGAGCAGCGCCAGCCAGAGGCTCTTCTCGGCTGCTTCCAGCTCCAAAGAATTGGCAGTGATTCTCTTTCTCCTGTCCACAAGGGTGCTGTTCACTAGTGGAAAAATACCACACCCTGAGCATGTGCTTCTGCCCTCTCCCCTCTTCCCCCGTCCCTCCTCCCGACTCAAACACTTCTAGGTCAATTGCTTGCTCTTCCAACTCTAAAAGTCCCCCCAAACCCCAGTCTGTGTTGGCAGCCTCTTCTGGGCTTCTTGACTTCTTGAACGCCCAGTCCCAGCTGTCCTCGCACCTAGTCTGCATCTGCCAGCCCTTAGCAAGGATTGCAATTGCCTAGGTACCCCTAGCCACCATGCGTGGCACCAGGGACAGATTGACTCATGCTGGCTGAATTCAATTGAATTGTCATGGAAATGTCTCTGTGGCCCCTGAACTGTGTCGTCCTGGGCAAGTGGCTTCCCCTTGGCTTCCTTCTGTGTGAAACAAAGTGCTCATCCCTGCCTCCCAGAGGCAAGGATTCAATGAGATAATGACTGTAAGAAATCAACGCTGGTTGCAGAGTGTTAGATAGGATTTCCACCATTTGCAGAATGAGACTCTCCAACCCTGGGCTCCCGTAACTCCCAGGCTTCCTTGCTGCTGTACCTTAGCTGGCTATCGTACCTGTCTCCCAGAGAGCCTGGGAGCCAGAGGCAAGGGCTGTTGGCCAAATCATCTCCACATCACCAGTCTCGGGTGCCCGGCACTGGGTTGAGGAGAGAGGGAGGGACACAGGGTAAAAAGGAAGGTATAAAGGGCCTGCTGGCAGGCCGGGCACAGTAGCTCACGCCTGTGATCCCAACATTTTGGGAGGCCGAGGCAGGCAGATCACTTGAGGTCAGGAGTTCGAGACCAGCCCAGCCAAAATGGTGAAACTCCATCTCTACTAAAAATATAGAAATCAGCCAGGTGTGGTGGTGCATGCCTGTAATCCCAGCTACTGGGGAGGCTGAGACAGGACAATTGCTTGAACCCGGGAGGCAGAGGTTGCCGTGAGCCGAGGTCACACCACACAGAGTCTCCAGGAGCCAAAGAGCCCGCAGTGGCCCTCCGTGGGGCAGCGGCTGGCAGGTGTAGCCTGGAGTTGTCCATCCTTGCCAGCAGGTCATGCAGTCCACAGCAGCAAACACTGCTCTCCAGGAAGCCAGTGCTGCCACGTGGGACTCCAGCATAAGTACGGGGAGGAGAGGGGTTCTGTCACCCGAGAAAGAGCAGGGGAGTCCTGCTGGACCTTCAGGCCCCTGGCCTCATCACATCCCCCAGCCTTAGATAAGGTCCTCCTCGAGCTGAGCTTCACCAACCTCTCCAGGGCATCCACAGCTGGGAAGCTGCCCTCCACTCCTGAGCCTGTGGCACATCCTCTTGCCTGTGATCTGGCCTGCTCCTCAGCCAGGAATCCTCCCTTGCTCACTTCTCCATCTGATCACCTTCTGTTCATTCAAGAGCCCAACCTAACCCATCTCCTCCTTTGAGTCTCTTTCAACTTTGAGATAGTGCCTCACACCATCACTGTGGCCCCCCTGGGAGTTAGTCACACCATGAATAAAGCAGGTACACAGGCTTTCACTGAATCCCCACAGCAACCTGCACGTGAACACCATTGGTCCCATTTTACAGATGACGAGACTGAGATTCAGAGTGGCTGAGTACCTTGCCAAAACTCTTTCAGAGCAGAGAAGAGTGCGAAGCTCTCTTCCGTCTGCTCCAGACCTGCCCACCCTGGAGGAAGGCAGACTTGGCAGGGTGGGGTAGGGCTAGGGTGGAGACCCCCGGCCCTGAAGACTGCCTAATGCCAGGCCTGGGTGTGGGTCTCAAGAACAAGGTATTTGTCCATATTTATAGAGGGTTGGGTGGCCCCCAATCCCCACTACAGTCAGTATGTGGGGAGGTTTGGATAGGTCCTCAGAGCTGCAGGTGGCTGTGGTGACGCTACTGTCTCCCTCCCTCCCATTATGGTGGACAGAGCTGGCCTACCAGCCTCAGCACCTGCCTCCCCTTACCTGCTGTCACTCAGTCTGAGTCGCCGCTGATTTATCTGTCTGGCATTTTTTTTTTTTTTTTTTTTTTTTGAGACCTAGTCTTGCTCTGTCACCAGGCTGGAGTGCAGTGGCATGATCTCTGCTCACTGCAACCTCTGCCTCCCGGGTTCAAGCGATTCTCTTGCCTCAGCCTCCCGAGTAGCTGAGACTCTAGGCACTTGTCACCATGCCTAGCTCATTTTTGTACTTTTAGTAGAGATGGGATTTCACCATGTTGGCCAGGATGGTCTCTATCTCTTGACCTCATGATCCGCCTACCTCAGCCTCCCAAAGCACCGGGATTACAGGCGTGAGCCACTGCACTCCGCCTCTGTCTGGCTTTTGAGCTCACCTCTCCCTCTCCCTCAGCATCTCCCCTTCCCAGTCTCACAGGAGCCGTCTCTGTTTCTCCTGCTGTCTCTCAGTCTTGGTTTCTCTCAGCCTCTGAGTCTGTCCCAGTGTCTCCCTTTACCAAGTCTTCCTTCTCAATCTCAATCTTTCTCTCTGTGTCTCACCATCTCTCCAGTGTCTCTGACACTCTCTTCGTCTCTGTCTCCATCCCTGTGGGTCTCTGCCTCATAACTGTCTGTGTTGCTGTTTTATTCCCTTCCTCTCTCTCCCTCCCTATTGCCTTTCTGCCTCTGCCTCGCAGTCACTGTCCCCGTCTCTGTTCCTATCTTCCCAAGTCTGTGTGTGTCTTAGTCTCTGAGCCTGTGGAGAGCAATGCCCCCTCCAAGGCGTCCCCACCCCTGGCCCAACAGCAGCCCTGGCTTCTCAACATGCTCTTATGCAGGGGCGGGAGACCCCCGGGCATCATTCCAGGGCCCTCTCCAAATGGGTGCCAGTGCTGACTGACAAGATAGGAATCAGACTCAGCTTTGTTGGGGCCTGAGCAAGGGGCACAGCGGGCTACGCGGGGGCGTCTGGGTGCCTGTGAGTATCTGCATGTGTGTACACCCAGGTTTATGAGCGGGGCTCCCTGTGTGGGGTGGTCTGGGTGTCTGTCTAGGTAGATTGGTGAGCGTCTGGGCCTGTTTATGTCTGTCTGCAAGCATCTGTGTGTGTGTGGCTTTGTGTGAGGACCTTAGCCTGTGGGTCTATCCATCCATGAATGCCTCAAGAATGTGCATGCGTGCGTGTGTGTCTGTGGGCACCCGTATGAGTTGCTGGGGGTAACTGGCGTCACGGTGTCTGTCGGTCTGCAGTCCAGGCCCTCTACTTGCATTCCCTCGCGGAGTCATCAGTGGCAGACAGATTCCATGACCCCATCTGGCAGGTAGAAAAGTTGAGGTTCTTAACCCCCTTGCTTGGATGAGTGACTATGAACATGTGTCTGCTTGAGGGTAAGAGCCTTTGATCTGAGGGCACAGACCTGGCTCCAATCTTAGCTCTTCCACCACTAGCTGTACGTTGGCTAATCTTGCTAAGTCTCCTGAATTCATTCAGCGAAACATGTATCGATCAGAAACAGATTTTTTAAAATAGGAGCTATCTTGGGAGAGATTGAAGGAAGCGGCCCTGAGGGAGACTTTTGGGTGGTGAAAGTGTCCTACACCTTGATTTGGGTGGTAGTTAAATGGGTGTGTTCGTTTGAAAGACACTACAGGCTGTTCACTACAAATGTGTGTACACTATTATATGCAACATAAAAGTTTACAAAAATTTTATTGGGCTCCTACTGTTTGCCAGACATTATAACAACAACAATAGTTTTTTTGGTTGGGGTGTGTGTGTGTGCGCGCGCGTGCGCGCGCGCACGCAATGCACTTGGGGTTTTTAAAAAACATTTCAGAAAGTGAGTCAGTCTGGGCTTGAAGCACACTCAGCTCATTCCTGCCCCACTCCCTCCCTCCACCCTGTCCCAACAATGATGGCAGAGGGAGGAGGAGAGAGAGACTCCAGTCCTGGACTGGATGGTGCTTCTGCCACTCTTGCCTGGCTGTTTCCTCCTGACAGTGGCCATGATTTTCCATCTGGATGATCAAGTTGGTGGAGTCATTGCAGGGACATTTGGGTGGGTAACGGCTGACATCCAATGAAGCTGGTAGCAGAGTACTCCGAAGCAGGGCTCACAGTGAGAAATGAGGGGTGTCAGATGTCTGGGGGACAGACACCACACCTGCTTGGTGCATTCAGCAATGCCAGAGGATGCCTGGATACACACATTCCTGCTCTCCACCTGTGGAGTCCTCACATCACCTATCTGTCATTTACTACAATGCATCGAGCCCTACTCTATGTCAGGCCTTCTGCTGGGCCCTTCAACACATCTTACCTTTGCCCCCACTACAACTGCCGCGCAAGGGTCATTCCTTCATCTCATAGCTGAGGAAACTGACACCCAAAGAAATGAAATGACTTCCTTCAGCTCACCCGGCTCAATAGTACGAATTCTAACCTCATACTGCCTGGCTCCAACCCTCCCTCCTCTCTGGGGTGTGTCTTTTCTCTGGGTTTCTGAGGTTCCCTGAAATTTTAGGAAAGGAACAGAATTCATTTGCTTTTGCCCTCTCTGGCGATTTTCAGATTTTGTGTCATTAGGAAAACCGGAGCTTAAGCTGCCCTTTGGTAACTGCGTTCACTACTCATAGGGAAAAGCTGCAGGTTTTTCAGGAGGCCTGCCTCATGGCCTGACATGCCTTCCAGGAGCCAGGAAGCAGAAAAGAGCCTCCGACTTCTGCATCACGAGCATCTGGCAGGGTGTGCTCATTAAATATTTGAAAGAAAGAAAGAATGAATGAATGAATGAATGAATGAATGGAGACTTTGCATATCCTCCACTTGAGGACATATCACACCCTGTTATCTTTTGTCTGTCCTGTGTCACCACTCTGATTCCTTGAGAGCAGGAACTGGATCTCTGTCTCTGCATCTCCATAATCTGTCCAAAGCCTGGCATAAGACACGAGCCCCAGGAATATATGATGAAGACGTGAAGACCTAGAATTTATCTCTGGGCTTCGGTAAAACTCTTAGGTCCTGTGAATTTCACACCCAACCAAATGGCAGCAGGACCAAGTAGTTTCGATAAGTGGTTTTATTACTGGTTAGATTTTACAAATTCTGATATTCGAACAGACTTCCACCTTAAAATTCTAAAACAACAAAGCGACCGTTGGAGGGGGTTTGATTTTTCCTTTTTTTTTTTTTTTTCTTTTTTTCTTTTTAGGACTATTCAAAGTAACAAACTTTTTTTTGTTGTTTTTTGTTTTTTACATTTTTGCTCTGGTCATAAATATACAGAGAAAAAGAGGGAGAGAAAAATGAACAAGTCATCCAAAGTATGGAGATAAAACAGTATTCCTAAGGCACGTGGCAGTCTTTGAAAATACAGAAGCTCTAGCCAACTTAAATTATTTGTTGTTTTTCCTCGCTCAGTCCACAAAACTGTACAGTGACACAAATGTTGTGTTGCAGGTAGATCTTCCAAGTTGTCGGTCCACACCGCTGCATTAGCTGGGTGCACACTTGTTTTTTTTTTCCTCTGTTTCCAGGCGAGATCCTAAAATGTGGTTAGTTAGTTGCTCAAAGCCTCTATTTTAAAATACACTTGGAATTCAACTAAAGATAATTTCTTTTTTAAAGAAATTGTGGGGTGGGAGGGTGCGAGTCATTAGAAAAGGTTGGTAAGAGTCGTTTGTGAGGGGCTGTGAGGCTCATGGCCCTCCAGGTTGCCAGGCACAGAAGTTAAGACGGACGTCACAGTTGGCAGGGTGGGGCTAGTCAAGTCTGTCAGGGTGGTGGGCGTGCTGGAGGGGCTGAGGGAGGCGTTGGAGAGCTCCGAGGCCGGGCCCGATGGCGTCCCTGTCTGCAGGGCCGTGTCTGTCGACTTGTCCACGCCCGTGTTTTCCTGCCGTAAGAGGTTGCGCCTGAACTTGGCTCGGGCGTTCTGGAACCAGACCTGCAGGGGACGACAGGGAAGGACTATTGAGCAGAAGGCAGGCAGAGCATACCCCCGACTGCTTCACTCAGAGCTCTGCTGCCTCTGGGGACACTAATCTGCCTTTTGCGAAGAGGATCCAAAAAGTCAGGTTGGCGATGTTTTGCTTTTTGGGTGTTTTTGTTTTTGTTTCTGTTTGGAGACAGGGTCTGGCTCTGTCTCCCGTACTGAAGTGCAGTGACACAGTCTCAGCTCACTGCAGCTTCAAACTCCCGGGCTCAAACGATCCTCCCGCCTCAGCCTCCCGGGTAGCTGGGCTATACAGGTGAGCATCACCGGCCCCGCTAACTTTTTAATTTATTTTTTGTAGAGACGGGGTCTTGCAACGTTGCCCAGGTTGGTCTCAAACTCCAGGTTTCAAGCGATCCTCCTGCCTCAGCCTCCTAAAGGGTTGGGATTACAAGTGTGAGCCACTGCACCTGACCCATATTTTGCTCTTCATAAAATAAAACAAAAATTTCACTTTATCTAATGGGCTATGGCTAGGCTTCTCTTTCTGATAGGAGGTTCCAGAGCTGAGCTTTACTCCTGAATGTCACAGCCACGAGTCACGTATGGTGGCTGAGCACTTAAAATGGCATTAGACCAAATTCAACCAGTCTGCAGGTGAAAACACACAACCTATCTGGCGGCCGAATATGAAAAAAAAAAAAGCAGGTAGAATATCGCAATAATTTTTATATTGATTACATGTCGAAATGATAATAGTTTGGCTATACTGAGTTAAACAAAATCCATTATTAAAATTAATTTTACTTGTCTCTCTTCATTTCTTCAAGGAGGCTACTAGAACATTTAAAACTTAAAATTAAATGTGTGCCTCGAGTTGCATTTCTATCAGACACAGCAAACACACACACCAGACAAATCTTGATCCTTTTCCTAATGGTTGTTTGAGACATTCCTTTTTTTTTTTTTTTTCTTTTTCCTTTTTTGGCAGTTGCCTTTCAGCAGACAATAAACCCCACAAGTTCTTGTTGGTAAAATGTTTTAAATGTTTCGTGGTCAGTAAGTCTGGGAATGGGATAAAGAACACATGAGAATCAGGCAATAATAATGAGTTACTAAGAGGAAGTGAAAGACACAGAACCTATTCCCCATCATCAGTTGGAGAAGCCACCAGGTATCCTGGGCCACCGGGTCCCAGGTCTCAGGGTGGAGGTGGGTGGAGGTAGGCAGCGTGGGAACAGCAGCCAAATTAAAGCGAGGCCAGGGAAGTGGAAACCCACAGAGTCTCTCTCCTGACCTGCTGCATCCCGTACCGGCTTATGAGGGACGTGCGGCAGGGCTCGGAGCTGGGGCTGAGCTCGGTGCGAAAAGAATGTCAGTGAGAGAACATGGGATTACTTTCATTTTTCCTTGGGCACAGACACACACGCGTCCACTCCCATATCTCTGCACACATGCCTGTATGCATTCAGGAAGACACACTGAAATTCATCTAAGGCCCGGCATGGTGGCTCAAGCCTGTAATCCCAGCACTTTGGGAGGCCGAGGCAGGTGGATCACTTGAGATCAGGAGTTCGAGACCAGCCTGGCCAACATGGTGAAAGCCCATCTCTACTAAAAAATATTAAAAATTAGCTGGGCGTGATGGTGCGCTCCTGTAATCTCAGCTACTTGGGAGGCTGAGACAGAAGAACTGCTTGAACCCGGGAGGCGGAGGATGCAGTGAGCCGAGATCACGCCACTGCACTCCAGCCTGGGCCACAGAGCAAGACTCCATCTCAAAAATAGAAAAAGAAAAAAGAAATTCATCTACACAGCCAGTACCCAAGTACAACCACCCATCTAACAGCACAAACACAGAGAGCCGCTGTACCCAGAGGTCCACGCAGTACTTTGGGAGGGGCTTAGGAAATCCAGGCCACTGTTGAGGGGGGGGTGTTGAACCTTCCAAGGAAAAAGGCCCGAAAGACAGGGCCCCTTCACTTCCCTTTGCGTGAGGAAAACACCCGCCAGAAGCCTCCCCATAAAACAAAGGGCCTCAGGGCACTCTGCAGATTCTGGGGTGTCCAGTTGCGCATTTCCAGATGTCCTGCATCTGCCTTGTCTTCCCAGTGTCTCTGGCAGGAGAGGGAGGGCTGACTCCTGGCCCCACCCACCCCTTGGGACCACCCTGGCTGCAGGGGCCTGTGGCCTCCAATCCCCGTTTCTGGTGGCCTAACACAATTTGGGCTCAATTAAAAGCACATCCACGAGAATCTTGGAGTAAAGTGGGAGATCCAGACCCTGTGAAGTGGCGAAGCCAAGCTCCCTCCTCAGCGCTGGATCTTCCCAGGAAGAAGGCACATTTTCCCTGGCTCTCTGCCCAAAGAAAGCCCGTCACCCCTTCTGGGGGCTGGCAAGTAAGTACAGTGCTTCTCAGACCACCCTCGACATGCTCTCCCTGGGGTCGGGGGATCCTTCCCTTTCCCGGCCAGCAGAAATCTATAGGGGAGAGACTGTGTCCTGGTGGCCTAAGGAATAGCTGATGAAGAAAATGGATGGGGAAAGCTCCCAGAGGCTCTCAGAGGGAGGAAGTGACTTCCCCAGAGTCATGCTTTGTGCCGCCGCTTTGCCACTGTCCTGGCCTGTGTGCGTGTGACCCGTGAGCAGCCTGTGCTCTGTGCGTCTGACTCTCTGAGCAGTAGCTGGAGCGGGGAGCCTGGGTCGAGGGTGGAGGGTGCTTTGCTGCATGCTCATTTGCTCATCCATCCGGGGCTGCAAGACCTCAGGCAGGGCTGGACCCGGTTGGTTGCTGGCTGTTTGCTATTTCTCAGGCTGTTGCCCCTAACAGTGGGCTTGTAAACAATGACACCATCGTCCACAACTGCCTTCTCTGCTTTCCAGAGCTGAGGCGCTGGGAATCTGGTGGACGAAAATTCAACAACTTGATTAAAAGCCAGTCTGCTCTGGGGTTGTGTGGGGTTTGTTCTTCGTGTTAAGGCAGGGCTTCACTAGAATTCTCTCCCAGGTATTTCAAAAAGCCCACTCCTGAGAGGTGGATGGGGGCAGGGACCCTGTCTATGCTATCTTCATATCCCCCGGCACATGGCAGACACTGGCAGGGATTAAGAATCAGTAATATGTAGTCATAGGAATGGCTGACATGTATGTACCTTTTACTACGTGCCAGGCCCCATGCCACCATCCAGCATGCACTGTGACAGGTTATTCCCATGAAAAGCCAAGTAGGTGGGTTTGATTATTATTATTCTCATTTTATAGATTTATTTATTTACTATTATTATTATTATTATTGTTTGAGACAGAGTCTTGCTCTGTCACCCAGGCTGGAGTGCAGTGGCGCGATCTCGGCTCATTTCAACCTCTGCCTCCCAGGTTCAAGTGATTCTCTCCTGCCTCAGTCTCCCGAGTGGCTGGGATTACAGGTGCCCGCCACCACACCTGACTAATTTTGTTTTTTCTTTTTTCTTTTTTTTTTTTTTTTGAGATGGAGTCTTGCTCTGTCATCCCCAAGCTGGAGTGCAGTGGTGTGATCTCGGCTCACTGCAATCTCCACCTCCCGAGTTCAAGCGATTCTCCTGCCTCAGCCTCCCAAGTAGCTGGGATTACAGGCACCTGCCACCATGCCCGGCTAACTTTTTGTATTTTAAGTAGAGACGGAGTTTCACCATGTTAGCCAGGCTGGTCTCAAACTCCTGACCTCAGGTGATCCGCCCAGCTCGGCCTCCCAAAGTTCTGGGATTATAGGCGTGAGCCACCGCGCCTGCCCTCACTGTATAGATTTAAAAACCAGAGAGGGTCAGAGTGGTGAAGTCACTTGCCAAAGGTCACACAAAGGGCAACCTGAGACTTAGGACCATTTGCCCTAAAAGAGTCCATGCTCTCCCTGCCACATGGTCCTGACGGAGGTAGCAAGCCCGTAAATGAGTGAATAAATGAATGAATAAACAGAGAAGCAACTATGGTGCAGTGGAAAGAGCAGCTTCCAGTCCTGGGACTGCCACGTGACCTCGGGTTTGTCCCTCACCTCTGGACCTGCCTCAGTTTCCTCACTTGTACAACAAGAGGGTTAGATCACATCATATGGCTCTCAGGGTTCTGACCAGCTGGGATTCTTAGGCAGCCACAAGCAACAGGGTGCGATCTGCCCCACCCACCCATCTTCTGAAACTGACAGGCCTCTCTTTTCACATGCCTCAAGTTCTCTGGACTGTGTGTCTGGGACAACAAGGCCAAGTTCACACAGAGAATCATCAGGACACAACTAACACCAGGCCAGGGGTGCCCGAGCCTGGTGCACAGTAGACCTCCAATAAGTCCTGGGTAGATGAAGAAGCACATGTTGCTTCTTGCCCCCTTCCCAGGCACTACCTGGCCATGCAAGCTGTGTTTTGCCTCACAAACCTCCTTCCCCAGAATTCTTTCATCAAGAAAGCCAGGAGGGCCAGTGGGAAACCCATTTTGCCCCCAGCAAATCCCCACCTGGGATGCTAAGGAAATCAGCCAAAAGATGAAAGCTTCATGCCCATCATGGCATTTTTAATAACATCAAACTAATGGCTGCATCCAAAGTGTCCACTCAGATGCGGCAAGTGGGAGTCATGACACAGCCACTCCAAGATACCACAGGGGAAATGTCTTGTGATGGCTGTTAGGTGAAAAAAAAGGATAAAAAAATTATGTCCTCTGGTATTGTCCCTTCATAAAGAAAATAATAATGATGAATACTATTCCCCATGAAGTACCAGACATCTTTTTTTTTTTTTTTTTTTTTTTTTTTTGAGATGAAGTCTCGCTCTGTCGCCCAGGCTGGAGTACAGTACGATCTCAGCTCACTGCAACCTTTGCCTCCCAGGTTCAACCTATTCTCCTGCCTCAGCCTCCCAAGTCGGTGGGAATACAGGCATGAGCCACCATGCCCGGCTAATTTTTTACATTTTTTAGTAGAGACAGGTTTCACTGTATTAGCCAGGATGGTCTCCATCCCCTGACCTTGTGATCTGCCCACCTTGGCCTCCCAAAGTGCTAGGATTACAGGTGTGAGCCACCGCACCCGGCCTTTTTATTTTTTTCCCCCAGACAGAGTCTAGCTCTGTTGCCCAGGCCAGAGTTCGATGGCACGATCTACCTCACTGCAACCTCCCTCTCCCGAGCTCAAGTGATTCTCCTGCCTCAGCCTCCTGAGTAGCTGGGATTACAGGCATGTGCCACCACATCCGGATAATTTTTGTATTTTTAGCAGAGGTGGGGTTTCTCCATGTTGGCCAGGCTGGTCTCGAACTCCTGACCTCAAGTGATCCACCTGCCTTAGCCTCTCAAAGTGCTGGGATTACAGGCGTGAGCCACCGCGCCTGGCCTCTTTCCTTTTCTTTTTTTGAGACAGGGTCTCACTCTGTTGCCCAGGCTGGAGTGCAGTGTGGTGCGATTAAAGCTCACTGCAGTCTCCACCTCCTGCCTCAGCTTCCCGAGTAGCTGGGACTATGGGAACATGCCATCACTCCTGGCTAATTCTTATATTTTTTGGTAGAGATGGAATATCACTATGTTGCCCATGCCGGTCTCAAACTCCTGGGCTCAAGCAATCTGCCCACCTCTGTCTCCCAAAGTGCTGGGATTACAGGCGGAAGACACCACACCCAGCCAGCACAGGGCATTTTATAAGCAAAGTCCTAAGTATTTTACACATTAACTCATTTGGTCCTTATAATGACCCTATGAGGTAGATGTGAATATTATTGCCAATTTGCAGGAGTAGAGACTGTGTGCCTCTTACTGCACAGCCAGAATTGAGATGTGAATTCCAACAGACTGGTTCTATGCCCTTAGCCACTACTTAACCTCTAAATTACACACTTTAATTATTGGATTCCTGTGCTCTTAGAAGGGTAAGGCTTTTTTTTTTCTTTTTTTTCCTGTTTTTCCTAGTTTTCTAAACTGTTGGTATGGCAGTTCTAGCATTTTGTAAACTTTTTTTTTTTTTTTTTTTTTTTTTGAGACGGAGTCTTGCTCTGTCGCCCAGGCTGGAGTGCAGTGGCCAGATCTCAGCTTACTGCAAGCTCCGCCTCCCGGGTTTACGCCATTCTCCTGCCTCAGCCTCCCGAGTGGCTGGGACTACAGGCGCCCGTCACCTCGCCCGGCTACTTTTTTGTATTTTTTAGTAGAGACGGGGTTTCACCATGTTAGCCAGGATGGTCTCAATCTCCTGACCTCGTGATCCGCCCGTCTCGGCCTCCCAAAGTGCTGGGATTACAGGCGTGAGCCACCACGCCCGGCATTTTGTAAACTTTTAAAGAAGTTTTCTTTAAAGAACCAAAAGTAATAACCACTGAACTGGACATCAGAAACCCTTGGTTCCAGTCCCAGGCCTATAACCACTTTGCTGTGGTTCTTGGGAGAGTCACTCCACCTTTCCGATTCTTGATTTCCTCTCCTTTGAAATGAGAGGTTCAGGCCAAATCGTCTGTGAAACTCCATACAGCTTAGGCCATCCAGGACTAGATTGGACACTCATCACTGACCTGGGTGATGGACAGGCAAGAAAAAGATGACTTTACAGGTGGGGAAATGGAGGTTCAAAGTAATGAAGTGACTTGCCCTGATATAAACCACACCTCCTCCTCAGGGAAGCCTTCCCTGGCTACCTCCTTCAGCAGGTCAGGTCTCTCGTACCCTTGCATTTTTCCTACCTAGCACGTCCACCATTTTATTTCTTTTCAAGAGTTAAATAAGAATTCTATGGCCAAATAAAATTTGGGAAATGTTAGATTAGACAAAGTTGAGTCTGTTCCAGATTTCTCAATGCCTGTATTAATGCTAACATGCTCTGATCTCCAAGAGAAAGACATAGTCAACCTTGAGCCTTTCCCAAACCTATATGATCTTAGAATCATTTAAAAGAAAAACACAGAGATTAATCTTAGTACCTTGTCAATTTTTTATCCCACACCTTGCTCCACAATGCCCTCTGGGTGGATGTTCCAATGGGGTCTTGTTCACCATCTTTTTTTTTTTTTTTTTTTTTTTGACAGA
The DNA here is from genome assembly GCF_024542745.1 of Macaca thibetana thibetana. Classification (NCBI taxonomy): domain Eukaryota; kingdom Metazoa; phylum Chordata; class Mammalia; order Primates; family Cercopithecidae; genus Macaca; species Macaca thibetana. The sequence continues at coordinate 14,635,036 of NC_065592.1, forward strand.
GTCTTGCTCTGTCACCCCCAGTTGGAGTGCAGTGGTGCAATCTCGGCTCACTGCAACCTCTACCTCCTGGGGTCAAGCGATCCTACTGCCTCAGCCTCCCAAGTAGCTGGGATTACAGGCACGTGCCACTGTGCCCAGCTAATTTTTGTATTTTTAGTAGAGATGGGTTTTACCATGTTGGCCAGGCTGGTCTTGAACTCCCGACCTCAAGTGATCCACCTGCCTTGGCCTCCCAAAGTAATGGGATGACAGGCGTGAGCCACCATGCCCGGCCAGTCTTGTTCATTGTCTTGTTCCCCGCTGAATCCTCAGTGCCTCCAGCCTGCCTGGCACATGGCAGTCAATATATCTGTCAAACAGGTGAGTGGCCAGAGGAAAGCTAGAGTTCTCACCTTCTAAATTCTCACACAGGTTAATTATAACTAACTAGTCACCTGAAAGATGCTATTTATTTATTTATCTTAGAGACAGAGTCTTGCTCTGTTGCCCAGGCTGGAGTGCAGTGGCACAATCTCAGCTTACTGCAACCTCCACTTCCCGGGTTGTTCAAGTGATTCTCCTGCTTCAGCCTCCTGAGTAGCTAGGACTACAGGTGTGTGCCACCACGCCTGGCTAATTTTTGTGTTTTTAGTAGGGAACGGGGTTTCACCATGTTGGCCAGGCTGGTCTCGAACGCCTGAACTCAAGTGATATGCCAACTTCAGCCTCCCAAAGTACTAGGATTACAGGCGTGAGCCACCGCACCCAGCATGAAAGATGGCTTTTGGTGCCATCTTAAACTGTTGGTGGTTAAAATGTATTTTCTTCCAAAGGCATACCAGGGAACCCCTACGGAGACCTCCACCCACCCAAATCAATCAGCTCATCACCCGCTTCCCCAAGCTTAGGGCATCTTAATATTCTGCCTCCCTGGCCCTTCCACAGGAAGGAAGAAAAGCAACGCAGAGCGACTTCTATGTGGTGAGAAATGATCTCCATACATTTGTTAGGCTTAAAGTCTTATAGGACCTCCGTCTAAGTGGACATTCTGTCTCCTAGTCACCTCGCCCACTGATAGTGAGTATTGTGGCTGCCATGCTGCTGCTGATGGCAAATGTGAGCACCTTTTATGTGATGAGCACGTTACTAGAGGTTTCTGCTTCCCTACCAAGACATGGCATCTGTGACCTACGCCTTCCCTCCTCTCCCACTGTTCTGCTGCACTCTGCAGCCAGATCCAATAGGAGAAAAGTCACAATCCCTCCATGTGCAATATTGGAAAGAGCTTGGGAATCAGACCAATCTGAACTTGACTCCTGGCTTCATGACTGACTAGCTGTGAGACTTAGGGCCAGGGTTCTAGACTCTCAGAACCTCAGTTTCATCATCTCCAAAATGAAGATAATCACATTTTTAAAATGTGTGCAAAGAGGGTTGCAGACTGAACTGTACCGTGTACAGGAGCGCACGAGACTGAACTGTACTGCGTAATGAGTGAATGAGATCAGCATGCCTGGGTCCTGACTCTATACTCTGCAAATTACACAGTACGTCATCTTATTTACTCTGTGCAACCACCAGTAAGGTATCCTTCTCATCCCCATTTCAAAGATAAGGAATCAGGTTCAGAGAGGATTAAAACCAGTCTGTTACCTTTCAAAGCCATACTACCAACTGCCTCACCTAAAACTGCTCCCATCCCATGTTCCCCAGATTCCCCGTCAGCAGTCGGGGCACCTGAGGGCAAGCCCTACCCTGCCAATGCCTGGCTCCTGTAATCAGCAGCAAATCACCTCATCTTACTAGGTCTTAAGCTTCTCATCTGTAAAATGGGCAGAAAAATCTTAAGGTAAGGTAGACACGTGACTGGAAAGATAATGCTTTGTAAACTGCTGCATCACCATGTGCAATAAGGAATATTTGGGATTTATGCAAATGTGGTCTGGGAAAAACGGAGAACAGTGCTACACATATGCCTCACCCCCAATATACAGACCCTAAATGAAACTCACACTCAGACAGTCATTGCCAGATTGGCTCAAAGAAGAAAGAACTATGTCCATTGATCAGGCAGGCCTGGATTTTGATCCAGCTCTGCAGGTAACTAGCAAAGTGTGATTTGGGGCAAGTGGAGATCATTTGGGCCTCCACGTTCTCATCTGGATGGTGGGGGAAGAGGGATCATGATGCCTGGCACACAGCGTAGTTGGTCCTTCCTCTGGGCTCCCTCAGTAGGTGCCCCAACAGATCACACCATGAGGAAACTGTACATGGGTCTGTCTCTATACCTAACAGGTGAATTTCCTCAGGGCCAGGACCATGGTTTGTTCGTCTCTGTGTTCCCAGGGCCTGGTGCCAATACATATTTCATCAGATGAAAGAATAAGAGGTACCTCTCCTGGAAATCTGATTTGTTCCTAAGTCAGGTGACCAAGCCTCCTGCCTCCCCAGGGCCAACAAAGACTGGCTCTCACTGGAGATTCTGATTCAACTATGGGTACTTACTCTTCATTTCATTTAATCTGAATAACCGAGAGAGGTGTGCGCCCTAATGGTGCCCTTTCTACAGATAAGAAATCTATGGCTCAGAGAGGGTAACTAATTTGTCCAAGACACACAGCCAGAGAACCCAGCCCAGGTCTTCCTGAACCCGGTTCCATCCCCAGCTCAGGCATTAATTCGTAGAACTGCCCTCCCTCTCCTGGCGCCACTCCATAGAGCAAGCTTGTCTATGCCCAGGAGGGCTTTGAATGTGGCCCGACACAAATTCGTAAACTTTCTTAAAATATTATTATTATTATTATTATTATTATTATTATTTTAGCTCAACAACTATCGTTCATGTTAGTGTATTTTATGTGTGGCCCAGAACAATTCTTCTTCTTCCAACGTGGCCCAGGGAAGCCAAAAGATTGGACACCCCTGCCACAGAGCAACTGGATTGGGGAAGGACGAAGGGTCTTACTAACCAGAGAAAAGGCAGCGCAACCCCAAGTCCTCAGTCCGAACTCACCCACGGCTGAAGGGAGGGGGCGCCAAAGAGGGTCCTTGACCTAACCCCAAGAAGGCAAAGAACGAAGGAAACAGACGAGAGAGACCTGCTACCCCAGCGAGTGTAGCCATGTCCTCCATTTCACCAGGAGCCCAGGCCAGTGGGACTCGAAAGCAAAACGGACCCTGAGGGAGGGGCGGGCCCAGAGAGGCGCATCAGCATCCCATTGGCCGGCGCTCCCTCCCTCTGCTACGTCACTCAGTCCTCCCTCGCGGGAAGCCCGTCGCCCGCTCCCCGTGGGCAGCGCTGCGCAAGGGGGCGCCTCGGCAGCCTAGGGGCCCCAACTCCTGGCTCCCCCCGCAGCTGCAGCTGCGGTTGCGCCGCGTCACAGCCTCAACCGGCCCCATAAAAGGCCTTTTTTTCTTTTTTAATTTTTTTTAAGTTTCTGACAAACTCACAAGAACTGTCTTAGAACGGCTGCGCAGCCCTCCATCTTCGTCATCCCCCCTCTGTCACCTCCCAGCCCTCAATCCCAGAGACCTGGGGCTGGAGGGTGGGTCAGACTGGCCTGGACTCGAATCCCACCACCTTCCCTCCTGTTGTGAGACTGTCCGGTTACTTCCTCCCTCGGTTTTCTACCCTCAAAATGTGTGTCGCTGGCACTATAACCACACGTTCTGAAGAATAAATTGGTTAAACTTGCTATAAAGGGAGGAGGCATTGTCTTGCCTTCTCTTTGTACGAATGGGGAAACTGAGGTCCAGCTACCAGAATAATTGCTCATACTAGTGAATTCATACCAGCTAATGAATCTAGTTAATGCTATTATTGGCTACCATCCACTGAGCAAGCGTCAGGTCGCACCACAGGCACGTCATTTCAGTGGCTCCTTGGACAACTCCGCTGCATAATTTATTGTATCCATTTCATGTATGAGGAAACAGGCTACAAAAAGTCAAGTGACTTGCCTAAGGCCCTAAAATGAGTAAAAGGAGGAGCTGACGGTTTGAGGTGTGGCTCACGACTCTGCCACAACTTTGGGTCATGCAGAAGCCTGAGACCTCCTCCTGTGCCTCCAGACTAGGGTTCTTAACATCTCTGAGGGTGTGGAAATCTGGTGAAAGTTCTGGATCTTCTCTATTAAGAAGTTACCCACACATGTAAGTGCAGTTCTGCTCAGTTTCACAGGCACCCAGCCACTCCCCACCCCACCATGTCCTCTGGGCAGCCCCACCCCCACCTGCCCACCCGCGGAATCTGCCCACATACATCCCCACCACCAAACCTTGCTTCCAGGAGAGTCTGGGAGGCAGAAGATAAATCTAGAGAGATGCCTGAAGGAAGAGAGAGGGGGGAGTGAGACAGAGGCAGACAGCAAGAGAAGAGAAACTAGAGTGGGTGAGAAGCAAGAAGCAGGAGCTAACGATAGTCACCTTGGGTGGACGTCCTGGGATGGGGTGGGGCGGCCTCTAGATTTATCTGAAATGTTTGAATCTTTTATGACATGAACATGTGTAAAATGAGTGTCACTTGAATAACAAACAGAAACTAAGAATGGTCTACAAGAAAGAAAAGAGACCGAGTATGGAGACAAAGAGGATGGAGCCATACACAAACAGAAAAACAGAGAGGTAAAAACTGAAAAAGAGAAAAGCCAAAGTAAGGAAGAAAGACTGAAATACAGATAGAAAGAGGCTGGAGAGGTGAAGAAAGAGAATGAGGAAGATAAACACACAGAGAAGCAGACACATGGTGCAAGGTCCTTCCGAGGCCCACGGCGGGGGGTGCAGGGTTCCACCCCGGTCCCCGGTGGTCACAGATGCCCCCACCCCTGGCCCTGGCTGACCTGGAGGACCCGCTTGGTGAGGCCCGTCTTTTGCGCGAGCTGCTTCAAGTCCTTGGCGTCGGGGTTGTGGTTAATGGCAAAGTAAGACTTCATGGTCCGAAGCTGGTGGTGTTTGAAGGACGTGCGCATGCGCTTGGTCTTCTGGCTGCTCGGGTATGGCTGGTCACGGTCCAGGTGCTCTGCGTCGTTTTCGTTGCAGCTTAGCGCTAGGGAGCAGACATAGAGCTGGTGGGTGAACTTCCTGACCCGCCCCCCATGCCAAATCCACCCTCGTCCCACCCGCGGCCAAACATTTCTATCCTTAACCCTGCTGCATGTCTGCGGCACAACGAACTGGGGACATTACCCCCATTTTATAGATGGAGACACTCTGAGGCTCAGAGAGAGTGATCCACCCAGGATCACTCTGCTAGGAACTGCAGCACTGAATCCCGGCTCTGGGAGAATCCAAAAATCATTCTGAGCCATTATGTTATGATAATAAAAACAAAAGTAGCAGCAGCAGCAACAACTGCTATGACTTGCTGATGGCTGAATGAACTCCAGGTGATGTTTTAAAGGGCTTTCCAGGCACATTTTCTTTAGGTACTTAAAACAATCCTAGGAGCACCAGGTAGTTTTTTTCCCATTTTTACAGATGTTGAAACTGAGGCTTAGCAAGGGAAGTCACTTGACTTCTGACACAGCAGGACAAGGTCTCTGGGCCTGCACTCCTCCGGTTTCCCAAGGCACTCTAAGGATGAGTGCTTTCCGCCGTCTCCCCCTACCGTGCCTGGGACTGGCATCTAGAAATTGCTGAGACAGAGACTCACGCTCGTTTTGCCACATCCAAAAGTACTGAAAGACCCCAGGCCTCGGGCACTGGGCCAAAGGTTGGAAACTGCATTTTGCAGTTTAATCCTCATCACTACCCTGTAAGATGGTTTCCCCGTTGAACAAATGGATCAAGTTAGGCTCGGGGAAGTTCAGAGATCTGCGCAGTCCACAGAGAGTGCCGCAGTGGAAGGCGAAGGAAGTCCGAGGCAGAAATAAACATGTAGTAGACACCTGTGGTGTGTGTTTGGCTTTACAAATGTCACTGTACATCACTACCGCTCAGAGAGGTGGCTATTCCCATTTTAGAGATGTGGAAACTAAAGCTAAGGGAAATGAAGCAACTTGCACACAGCCACACCACCGGTAACAGGCTAGATTGATCTTGATGTGTTGAGCCTAGATTGAGCACTGGAGTTCTCCTTGTTTTCTTCCACTACACCACGAAGGGAGGAGGGAGTCTGTCCCTATCCACAAGGGGCCTCATGGGGGCCAGGCTGCCAATGTCTGGCTGGCATTGGGGGTGGGGAATATGGGTAAAACCCTGGGTCTCAGAAAATTGCTCAGCCACTTGGCAGCTGATGGGGACCTGCAGGACCCCTCCCAAGGTCCCCTCCTCACCTCCAGAGCCATGCCACACTTAAGGTCTTGCCTTGGGGCAAGCCTCAAAAGGGGTGTACATTCAGTCCGCCTAAAGTGGGGAACTGAGAAGGTATCTTGTGTCCTTATTACATACCCATAACAGAGCTCTAGATTTAGTAAATGAAAATACAGGCTGCCCAGTTAAATATAAATTTCAGAAAAATAATAAATAATGTTTTAGTATAAGCACGTCCTAAATATTGCAAAGGACATGCCTATACTAAAAATGTACTTGTTGTTTACCTAAAATTCAAATACTACAGGTGACACAGCTATGCTAAAAAATTGTCATTTACCTAAAACTCAAATATTACACGGGACACTTATACTACACATTTCAAATTTATTCGTTATTTTTCCAAAATGCAAATATTGCCAGGAACACTTACACTAAAAATGTATTTGTTATTTACCCAAAATTCAAATTTAACTGGGGATCCTGCATTTTGTCTGGCCACACTACCTCCAAAGAACTTTTACTCTGCGGGTGACCTCCCCCTTCCCCTGCCCAGGTAGGGAACAGTCCCTTGCAGAGAGAATTTGCAAGATACAGGTCTTGCCCCTGCCTTTGGAGCTGTTAGCTAGGGGCTACACCTCCTAGGGGCCTCTTTCCACCCGCACTCAGGAACCCTCACCCCCGGGGCTGCATTCCCACAGAGAGCACGCCCAGAGTGAAGAGCGGGGGGTCCGGCAATTTAAAGGGGATCAGAGGATGCCTCTGAACCTGATCCACCAGAACTGCTTGGAACCCGCTGAGGTGAGCAACCCTTTTCTTTCCCCCAGTCCCCAGCTCCACTGGGGGTGGGGCAGGCCTCCCTACGGGGTATCTTTGGGCCCATCCCTCCACCGAGCCCCCGCCTGGGCCTGGCTGCTGTTAATGAGCTCCGTGGGGACCCCGGCGCCCCCATGGGCCCAAGGGACCTGCCCTGAGTGCCGCCTAGGTGGGGTAGTGGTGTGGGGGAGGGGGACAGAAAGGGCAGAGAAAGGAGAGAAAAGACAAACACAGAAAGGGAGAATGGAGGAAGAGAAAGAGAGAGGGGGTAGGGACGGAAGATGGACAGAGCCAGGAAAAAGAGAGGAGAGACAGAGGAAAAGAAAGCGAAGGAGCCGGGAGAACGGGAGAGCGACAGCTACAAAGACAGCAAGAAATAGACAGTGAGAGCGGAGGGGAAAGCGAGTCCCGGAAACAGGCGCAGCTTGTGGCGAGGGTCCGGTGGCCGAGCTGAATCCCGAGGCTCCAGGAGACCTGGTCCCTGCCGGGGAGGCCTTTTCTGAAGCCGTTACTGGCGGGGGAGTGGTGAAAAGGGGAAAGAAGAGGAGTGGAGAAAAAAGGAAAGGAGTCGGTCCTAAGTAGCGAGGCCGAGGCCGGCCAGAGGCGAGGGCAGGGGGCGGCGGCGGGGGAGGCAGACGTGGGGCCCAGGTTTGGCCGGCGCCCCGAACCCCCTCACTCCCGCCTCCAGTGCCGGGGGCGGGTCGAGATTCCCCAGGATCGGATCCGGGGAGGAGCGAGGGGCCGAGGGGAGGGGGAGGACCCGGGCTTTCTCTCTCCTTTTTTTTTTTTTTTCCTCTCAATTAGGCCGATTCAATGGAGCTAAAGAGCTCGTAAAATCATGAATAATTTACTCGTGATCTGTTATTAACCCATCGGGTTTCGAGCTCTTGTCGCTGGGACTGAACCTGTAATCAAATCTGACTTCGCCTCATTTTACTAAAGACGAGATTGTAGGTTCAATTGTCTAAATAATGGATTGGAATCAAATCAGTAATTACGCCGCCAGGCACACACACACAAAAAGCTGGGGCTGGGGGAGGCCGGGCGTCCGGCCGGTCCGCGCGGGACTCCCGCGGCCGCGGCGCGCAAACCCAGGCGCAAAGTGCGCGGCCCAGGCCCCTCGTCCGCTCCTGCCGCCGTTCCCGCGCCCCCAGCCCGCTGGCATTGCCGCCCGGGGTGGGGGGAGGTTTCCGTTCCACACTGGCCGGGCCTGAGGGGCTGCGGGAAGAGGCCGCTGCAGCCCCGCCCCGGAAGGACTTTCCGACCCCGCGGCCCGCGGCTCTGCTGTAAGCCCAGCGCTGGCCGCCCCGACGGCGCCCCCTCCCCACTAGGCCCCCAGCTCGCCGCCCTTCAGTAAGGTGACGCCGCGCCTTGGAGGGACTGTTCCCAGAGCAAGAGGCTTTGCAAGGGGTCCGCGTGACTGGGCCACTGGATGTGGGACACTGCCACAAACAAGCTCGTGTCCCCGCGGTCGGAACGCTGCACGCACACGCACAAGACCCACGCCCGCACACCGTCCACGATCGCACCCTCCAGGGTCCCCGCTTTCCAGTCCTAACTGCCCCGTGGCCCACACTGCGGCTATTTCTCTCCTGCCAGTGCGGTAGGGGAGAGAAGGGCGGACGCCAGACCTAGGAAGGCTGGGCTGGGCCCCAAGAGGCCGGGGAGGTCCCCCCTTTCCCCAGCGTAGTCCCGTGAGCCCCGAAAGAGTCAGCCGCATAGCCACGGCTGGCGCACCGAATGCCATTTCTCCCAGGACTAGGAGCCCCGGGCAAGGTCGGAGAGGAGGGCACGGAAACAAACAGGGACACACACAGAGACAGAGATAGAGAGAAAGGACGGAGGGAGCGGAAAGGAAAAAAAGAGAGAGGGAGGCCAGAGAGAAAGTGAGATGGCTGAATGGAGGGTGTCTCTTGTAGAGGTTAAACAAGGCTTGAAATTCAGCCTCCAGCCCATCTCGCTGGGGGAAACGGCGGCTGAACAGCAAAAGGCAGAAATAACTCTCTGTACCTTCTACTCTCTTTTTGCACAATCCTAAACCTGGCGCCGAACCTGCGTGCCCAGGAAAACAATACAGCTCCCCAGCCACCAGGTGCCCTGGAGCCGAGCCCCGCGAGGTGCTTCCGAGTGGAAGTTGACCCCACTTGATAAATAGAAGCGGCTTGGTTTGGGGGGAGCCGGTCTGAACTCGGTTTTGTCTTTTTTTTTCGGGGTGGTAGGAGATTAGGGATGGAAGTTCCAGAGAGCCACATCTGTGCTAGTGCCGTCAGCAAATCTTAGATCCGCGCCACCGACCGGCCTACTGCTGCTTCACCATTCACCAAACTGGGGACTGCGTTTTCCTCCCAGTTCCGCACGCAGACACACGCCCCATGATCCTCCAACAAGCGATTTCGTTGGAGCGAACGGGGACACCCCCATCCGCCCCTCATTTCCCTCCATATTCAACTCAGATTCTTTAAGATGAAAATAACTGACTTCTTCCCGCCGTAGCCCCCTCTGGACAGTCTTGGGTTTGTTTTTGTTTTTGTTTTTTCCACTTGTGCATTAACTAAAGGGAAAAGGAGGAAGGACACAAAATCTCCAAATCTAATTCTGTTGCAAACGAAAGAAAGAAAATAATTGCAAATAAACTCTAGTTCGGAAGCCCGGAGAGTCATAAACCTTTCCGGGCCTTGCAGACTTCGGGCAGATGTTGACGGCTCATTTGCCGGGACTCAGAACCTCTGCAGCTGTCCTGAGCAGGGAGGGGCGCGGGAGGGGGCAGAGCTTCTCCGGGAATGGCCTGAGGTTCAAAGATGCCGGAAATCCGAACCGAGCCCCCCACCTCACCCCACCCCACTCCACCCCGGCGCGAGGCCAGGCCTGCTCGGGTCTCGTCCCGCCCGGGCGCCCGCTTCCGAGGGTCGCGGCCCTCACCCCAGCAGGCGCCAGGAAACTCGGAGGAAGGAGCCCGGGAAAACTGAGACCCGGCTTTAAAGGAGGATCAGGCCGAGCAAAAGGACCCGCAGCCTTTGCTTTCCTGAGTTCTTCAAGCCCGAGATCCCCAAGCCTGCCGCCCTTGGGACATTTCACGCCGTCAGGCGGCACACCAGGCCGAGCTCGGCGCCCCTGGTCACAACCAGCCCTCTCTCGGGACCCTCGCCGCCCTGCCTTTTTCCTTCGCCGCCCTGCCTTCGTCGCCGCAGCTCCCCACTCTCAGCCGCGCCAACCCGAAGCCTGTTTGGTGTCAGCGCCGCCTTGCTTTCTCCATCCCTACACTTCCTGCCCAGCAAAGTGGGGCAAAGGCCCAAACCAAAAAGCCATCTCCAAAAAATACAATGTATCAGAGACAAGGCCCTGCACCCGGGGCAGCAAGGGACCACTGCACCCTCTCCTCCCGCTCCAGCCGAGGACGCACAGGCTGGAAGCCCAGGGGGCTAACGTCCCTTCTGCAAGGCCTTCCGGTGCTTAAGGCTCGCTATTTGCCCAGCATACATTCACTCCAGCTCCCGGCCGTCGAGGCCGCGCACTTTCCCCCAACCCTACGGGGGCGTTCCGCGCGCCACGCACTCACCAGCGTTGTAGGCCGCCAGATCTGCACCAGGGCCCGGGCTCTTGCGCTTCCTCGGCCGCCCCTTCTGCACAGTGCCCACACCATTGTAGTAGGGAAGACCCAGAGGGTTGGCCCCTGCTGCGCCTAGCCCCGCGCTCTTGGCTGCCGCGGCTGCAGCGGCCGCCGCTGCCACGTCAGCGTGGTTGAAGTGTGCGGGGTACTCGCCCTGCAGCAGCGCCTCGAAGTGCAAGCGGCAGTAGACCAGGCTGTCCTTCATGCCGAAGTGATCGCCCGTGGTCAGCATCTTGTTACACGTGGTGCACGTGAAGCAGTTGAGGTGATAAACCAAGTCCCGAGCGCGCATCACCATCTCCGAGGCCGAGATGCCCAGGTGGCAGCGGGCGCAGCGCTGCACAGAGAACCGCCTGTAGGGACCATGGAGGGAGGGGCTGTGGGAACACACGGTTGGGTACCCCCCTTTTCCTCCTCCAGGTGCCGCTGCTACTGCGGTGGGCAATCCCCTCCTCAAGATGGACAACCCGGCCTTTATTTGGAGGATGGGGCGGGGGAGAGAGAACTAGATTTTGACCCAGGCCTGGTCCTGCCCTAAAATAGTTTCCCTTGACACACTCATGCCTACAAAGACTTCTACTTCACCCAGAGTCTCCGCAAGCCCTAGGAAAGCCTTTACCTGGGAGTGGAGGGAGACACTTACCACTTATCCCTTTCTCAACCTTTACTCCTCCCTCCAAACCAGCGCCTGGGAATCCTACTGACTTTTGTAATTTGGAAGAAACACAGAGACAGGGAAAGAGAGACAACAGAGAGAATATACATAGATCTTAACCCTAAAACTGGGGAGAAGGAGAAACAGGGAACTTGGAGTCTGCTAGTGATTCTGGTTCTTTGATCTTGGCCAGCTTTCACTCCCATTTTCTCAAAAGACCTGGAAATGCACCCACTCCCACAGCTCTCCTTCCAACTCTGTTTCTGTCCAGCTTGGGCTGCCTAGGTTTAGGGGTGCCTGTTTCTATAACCTCAGATTAACTCAAGAAACTTCAAAGAGAGAGGGGAGCAAGGATCCCAACTCAAGCTTTTTTGTGGTCTGAGCTCCGAGGGGGCGGGCAGCTTCTGCTTTTTTTCGGGTTCTCTTACTTTGTAGACCTTTCCAAGAGCTCCCCAAATTGCTGCTTTAAAAGGTTATCACCCAATTTGTGCTGGCTTGGAGAAGCTGGGGCGGGGCGGGGGGGAGTCCTGAGTAGTGAACCCTCTCCTGGGACTAAAGGGAAAGGAGAGGGCCAAACTGTAAGATTGTGCCTGAAACTGGGGGGAGGGGTCCTGAGGGGCAGTTGGGTGGGGGGCTACCTGTAGTAGTCTTCCTTGCAGTAGATGCTACCGTCTTTGCTGAAACAGGTGAGCTCCGACTCCAGGTTGAGCTTGCACTCGCAGCACTTGAGGCAGCGCATGTGCCACTGCTTGTCCACCGCCAGCAGGTAGTAGCGGTCCGAGATCTTGCCCCCGCAGCCAGCGCACAGCGCTGCGCGGTCACTGCTGATGGACGGCATGGTCTGCGAAGGGAGGGAGGCGGAAGACGGCAGCGCCTGCGTCAGCCAGCGGCCCCTCCGCCGCCGCGAAACTGGCACCCACAGCTCCCTCTGTGGCCTCGGCTAGCCCTGAACGCGGAGGGGGCTGCCAGGGCATGCGGCGGGCTTCCCCCCACCCCAAAAGGCCCATTTTCATTTCTGGGCGGTTTAGAACCCAGGCCCGCCAGCGCAGCCCTAGCCTGCTACCGGCCCAGGCCGGGATCCTGGCCTAAATGGCTCTCCCGCTTACCTCTCTCCCTTCCAGTCCTCCCTGTCCTTTCCCCCAAAATGCTCCGGCTGTGTTTAGGGACCAGGACAGCTACTCCAGTCAAGCCCTCCAAGAGCTTTCCCCAAACTGTTTCTTAAATGAGCCGGGGGGCGGGGGGTAAGGTGACCATTAAGTCACCCTCCACACAGACTCCTCTTTGGAGAGACAGCAGAGTTCCTGGGCCCCAGCTCCAGTGATCCCTGGATCCTTAGGCCAGAGGTTAAGGCCAGGACAAGTCAGCCAACTTCTGGCTCCTCTGCCACACAGGCTGGGGCCCTCTTGGGTTCAGGGATGAGGTGAATGGGGTGCAGGGACACCCTCAAAGTCCCTGGGTGAAGGACAGGTTCAACCCAAATCCTCCCCTATCCAAACTGACCAGCAGAGAAGGTCTAACCGAAGAAGGGCTCGGAGGCTGGGAGGCCACTGGGGCCGCTGGTCCTGCTCCCGAAGCAGAGAAGCTTCTCCCGTGCTCCCCACCTCCGCGGCCTCCTAAAGGTCACTTCTGGGCCCGCTACTTGGGCAGTGTCTGCTCCTCTGGCCCCCAGGGAGGTCTGAGGCGAGGAACTGGCTATTTGGGGCTAGGCCCGCGGAGCCAGGTGTAGAGATCCGAATGGAGTCTCCTTTGGCGAGGGCCAGGCCAGAGCCTGAACTCCCAGCCCTGACCTGGCTAAGTCTGACCAGTCAAAGGTCTGGGGACGCGAACAACGACAAATGTTGGCCCCGAAGGCTTCGGTCTCCGAAACCGCGCAGGGGGTTGAGGGAGATCCCCGATTGCCGGAAAGCCGAGAGCGGCCCAAGCCGGCTGCAGCCCCAGTGCTCCCGGCTGGTTCGCCTTTCCCTGGCGCCGCCCGCGGCGCCGCCAGCAACCGGAGCCGAGAGGTTGAGGAGAGCGCGGGGCTGTCGACCCCGGCGCCCGGCAAGGTGAGAAGGAAGCTGCCCTGGGCCGCGGATGGGACTTCGCTTCCACTTCCGAAGAAACGTTCTCCTCTACCCGCCAGGGCGGAGATTTCGGTTTCAACCTTGTTTCCCTTCTCCGTCCCAGCAGCCGGGTTTCCCCTGAACCGGGAGCCACTGGCCTTGCATTCTGACCGAGGATCCCCAGCACCCAGTCCCGTGCCGCACGAAGGACGCTCCCCAAACTTCGGGGAGCAGAGGCGCTGACTGGCCCGGCCCCATCCCAGCTCTCAACCCCGACCCCACAACCGCGCGCCTACCGTCTCGGTGTCGCCGCGGTCGATGGCGGAGCTGATGGCGGGAGCCTCGCTCTTGGCCCTACGGTCCATCTCGTCGATGACCCCGTGCACCTCGGGGCCCGACAGACTGTGGAACAGCATCGCGGCGGGACCGGCGGGGCCGGGGGCGCGGCTCCTCCGAGGGAGGGCTTCCCCCCCGCCTCAGCTGCCTGGCGCTCCTGGTGCTAACGGGCCCGGTGCATCGCCACCGCGGCCCCGGCCCCGCCCGAGCTCGGCTGCGCCCCCAGGCCGGGCTCCGGGCCCCGGGCGCCCGCGGGGCAGGACGCCTCCAGCCGAGGCGCGGGGGCAGCTACATTGCGGGGCGCCTGGGCGACGGCGCCAAAGCCAGGGTCACAAGGGCACTGGGCAAGCGGGGCGGGGGGAGCAGGAGACTAGGGCAGAGGTCGGCGCCCGCCGCGGGCGCTTTCACGCCGCGGGCATCGCCCGCCCGGCTTCGGCGCCCGGGGCGCAAAGCAGGGGCGCAAACTCTGCCCAAGGCGGCGACGGCTGGGGTCGGGGTTCACCCAGAAGCTGCTAGGTGCCCGCGGCGGCCCAGTTGCCTGGACCCCTCCCCTCCCTGGGGTGCGCCCCCAGCCCAAGGCGACTCTCTTGGGCGCTGAGTCGGCGACTGGAGTAGGGGTTTCTCTGAAGCCTGCGAGCCGAGCCGAGCCACCGGGAGAATTGAAGAGGAGGAGGAAGAGGAGGAGGAGGCGGCGGAGGAGGAGGTGGAGGAGGAGAAAAAAGAGGAGGAGCAGAGTGGGAGGAGGAGCCGCCGGCCGCGGGCCCAGCCGCGCGCAATGCTCTCCAAGCGCGCGCCTAGCCCAGCCCCGGCTCAGCAGTCCGCGCCAGCGCAAGCCTCCGCGCCTTTTCTACAGCCGCGCCTGACATCACGTCCTGCCGCCGTGCCATTGGCCGCTCGGCGCCCCAGGCCCTGGCAGCGCGTGCTCCGGGAAGGCGGGAGACCCCAGAGGGAGGGGAGAGGCAAGAGGAGCAGAGGAGAGTCGAGATGGTGGGAGCTGGTGGGCGAGGCTGGAGGGCGGAGTGGGGGGAAGACAGGGAGGAGGGAGAGCGCGGGGTTTGGAGTTTTTAAGATACGAACAGCTTCCTGCGATATCTTCAGAAAGGAAAATTAAACCCTCTATCCTAAGAAGGCGCAGCAAGGGGATGCTTGTCTCACTGCGGTCTCCCCTCGGCTTGGAGCCGGGCACCCGCCTGGGAGGCCCGGGAAGGCAGGCCTGGGGCAGAGTTGCAAGAGCCTTCGGCCGTTTTCCATCGAGCTCCGCCTTCGGCCCAGGCTCTGCACAGCGGACTGCAGGCGGCCGCGCAAGCCTCCTGGGTATCCGGCTGAGCCTGAGAGGCGAGACCGGCGAGAGCTGTGACTCCAGGGGAGGGGGGCCAGCCAGCATATCCACGCTCCAAGCCCGCTAGGGCCCAGTCTGCAGCCCAGCGTGTAGTTTCTCGCTCTTCCCGTTCTCTCCCCAGCCTGGAAGAGTGGGGGCGAGCATGGCTTTAGGAACTCAGAAAGGCTAGGGTTCGAGTCCTAGCTCTTCCACTTACATGCACTGTAAACTTAGACAGTGACTTCTCCTCCCTTAGCCTGTTTCTGACCTTTATAATAGGAGACAAGAAGCTCTCCTCCGCATGGATGTGTTGAATGAAAGAGACTGTGGATGTAAAATGCCTGGACCATAGTAGGCACTTAGCAAATTATTTCATCACGCCCTCTCCTTTTCCATTAAAAACTTTCTCACTCCAAGATACATTCAATATCAGTGAGGTTCTTAAAAACCACAGGCCCATTCTCTGCCCACTGGGCACACCTTGTCTCAGACCCCGCTGATGGCGCCAGTCCTCCTTATCCGCCTGGCTGCACCACCTCACCAGGGGCCAACAACCTAGCGTGCTAGGTAAATCCCAACTGCCACCCCCAGCCTCCAGGCTTCATGCTCACCCTAGAGTCTCCTGGGGACTGGAGGGAAATGCCCAGGTGTCTGGTGGGGAGGGATTTAGGAAATAAAATGATTGTAGACAAAAACTGAATAAACACGTCAGTTACAGAGTCCCATCTGGGTCTGCTTCGGAAGCAGGTTTGGCTCTGTCTAATAGGGACAAGGCGGGTGTCAGTCTGAAATGACTTGTTGCCAGGACAGGTAAGGGGATAGTCAGGACCTGCGGTTTACCTCACAGGGTACAGAGTTGAGGATGAAATCATGTTTTTCGCGTGTGTAACTTTCACACACAAATATATGTGTGCACAAATATATGTATGCGTGTAATGCCCAAGCACATGAACTTGTGTTCATGTGTGCAAATATACATGTTCATCTCTGTTGGCAAAAACACAGCGAGCACGAATTTTATCTCTGTTGGCAAAATCACAGCCAGCACCACTATAGCGCTAGGGTCTTACACATGCGCATCAGGTGTAAAGTGTCCAGAGCTGGGAAGAAGGATGCAACTGCAAAATGGTAAATTGCACGTTATACCTGCACTTGCGTGCTCAGGCGATTCTACTTAAATCACTGCAAGTGCTCCTACGAGGTCGTTTTGCATATTTGAAAAAACTTGAAGTTACAATTATATGTGTATGTGCTGTATGTGTACAGATGCCCCAACGCGAGGGAAGGACCACTAAACCCAAAGACGCGCGTGCCCGTGTATTCACACAGACGTGTGCTTCGGCGCCTGCACATGGCCGGCGCGCAGGCACGCGGACGCCTACACGGATACATAGGCATGTTTTATTGACGCATCTGGGGCACTTTCTTTCAAAGAAAGTAAGGAATGAAAATCCAATCTAAGAGTCACCAGGGTTCATCTGGAGGTCGCCCAAGGGGTAGAAAAAATTTGTAACGACGCTAGAGTGTTTGTCCTTGGTGTAACTCCGCTCCCGGGAGGGCTGGATACAATACGTTTTGAAAGCTCGAGGGGCTGCCTTAGGATCTGGGGGCGGGGGGTGGGGTACTCAGCAACTCTTGTCGCGGGCTGCTCAAGAAACGTGGAAACACACTGTGCGACTTTCCACTCCCCCGTACACGCGATTCCGTCGCCACCTCTCGGACCAGCAGCCCACGTCCAACGCTGGGCCGACCCCAGATACTCAGGCAGTCGGTATTCCCGCCCGGTTCGCTTGTCTATTCATCCCTCTGCATCAGGCTGGGACGCGCTCCGTCTTTAAGAGGCTCAAATGCATCTCCTGCCGCGGGGCGGGATCTGGGCGCCTGGGCCCCGGGGTCCAGAGGCCGGTAACTTTGCTAATCTCCCCCAGTGGCGGGGAACGTCACGCAACCGCTGAGCCCTGTCCGCGGAGACTAAACAAGGAGAGGAACAGGCTGTAAACACACATCCTGACACGTGAGTGACATTTACGCGGTGCGAGAAGCTGCAGCCAAGGGAAAGGCAGGGGGTGGGGGAAGCGGGCAACGACAGGTAAGGAGCCTTCGCAGGCGCCGGAAACGGCAGCCCCTGGACCTCCCCCTGCCCCCGAAAGTGGCAACGAATCCCTAAGTCCCCCGAACCTGCCTTCTGTGGGAGGTGACAGGTGAACGGAATTCAGGTCTGGCCACTCTCGCCGCTGCCTACCTCCCCACCATCTGCTTCCTCGCAGACAAGCAGACCCGGCGCATAATGAGGTAGCAGCCTCCAGCCGGCCACCGTGACTAACTCAGAACAAAAGCGCTCCCTCCACGCCTCCTCCAACAAAGGGGCCACCAGCCCCGGCGCTCCCCGAAGGCTGCGGGGCTCCCGGCTGCCGGCTGCGGAGCTGCCGCGCGCAAACTTCCCGGGGTTCCCGGGGCTGCTGGCGCCACGGAGCCGGGGCCGCGAAGGGAGGAAGCGCAAGCCGCGCGGAGAAAGTGAGGCCAGACCGGGCGGGGGAGAAGGGAGGGAGCCGGGCGGCCGCGGAAGGAGGGTGATTGATCAGTGCGCGGTTCCCGGCACTCTGTCCCGTTATTAGAGGCGGCCAAAGCAGGGCCACGCAATAACCTCAGAATCGCCAACTAATTGACGCTGCAGGCAACTACTTCATTGTGCGCGCTGGTTTTATGTCTTCATAGCCGGTGATTGACAAGGTGTAATTAGTCATCTCACTCGGTGATAAACATGGGCACCCTCCTCCCGCGGCATCAGGCCGTGTGTACCAGCAGAGGAAGCGATAGTTGACGCTGATATACCATTAAATCAAAATGAAGACGTTCAGAAGTGTGTGTTTGCTGTGACGCTGTGATGGTTTATTTCTCAAATACGGCACCAACAGATTTACTTGATTTGCAAGTTAACTACAACATTAACTGGTTTTATTTATTTTGCCTCTTCCTTCCTCTTCCTAGGCAGGGATGTTGCTCTTGGAGAATGTGAAGACAGTTTGCTTCTTGACAAGCGAGCGAGCGGGCGCCCAGATTTTTGCAGCCTTTCCGAGTCTCCCCCGAGGGAGAGGCGGCAGAGAAAACGCCGGATTTGGGAGCCACCAGGGAAGGATCCGCGCAGGGGAGCCGCCCTCCTTGGCCCCAGACCCGCCTGCCTGGGGCCCCCTTTGCTCACTGCCAATGTATGGTCTGAAGCTCTGAGGATGGTGCTAGGGACTGGGGTCGGGGGAAGCCTCTTGAATAATAACTGCAAAGAAGAAAGAGGCGAGAATGTCCCCCTAACCTTGAAGCAGAAAGGACTGTGTTCTTAAAGCTGTTGGCTGCAGTCACAGGGCCAGTTGCCCGCCTCTATTCCCAGAGTAAAGTGTAGCATCTTCTGTCCTCCTGGCTTGCTTGCACCATTCAGCAAATTATACTCCTTCCTCACCAAAGTGGAAATGCTCAGGGGTGTGTGTGTGTGTGTGTGTTCCCTCTACACTGAGGCTGGTGTTAGAGATGTTACCGATTTAAACCTTCCAGAAACCTGGAGGTTTACATTTTGTAAAGGGAGGGGACAATCCTAGTCTGTCTCAACCCCAATTCTGGTTAGAGTGGCAGGGACTGAACAAAGCCACCAACATGCAAAAGTCCATCTCCAGAGTATCATACATGCCCCCAAGAAACCCCCAGTGGGATATGCTTCCTGCACTTTCCCCTTCTCTCTAACCTCTGTCTCCTGTTTGTAAGGCAGAGGAAGGGTGATTCCTTGCCACTGCACAGGAATGCAGGGTTACAGTTATCTCCAAGAAAGGGTGGGGTGAGGCTGAGTCACAGGGAGAGCAGAAAAGCCCTGTATCTTCAATGAGGACCCCCCCACACACCTTTCCCAGGCTTGTGGGCCTCATTCAGCAAAGCAGGGAGTGTTTTATATTGATGTGAGAGGCTGTCAGTCAGCAGCAAATCAGTTCAGGCATAGCTATCTCCTTCTTTATGAAATCAGCTCATTGCCTTGGTCACACTATACAGAAAATCTGCTTATCACCGCTATCGACAATAAAAATTAGTGGAGCCTTAGTTGTTTCCGAAGAGGAACCCCGTGTCTGTGACACTAGAATAGATAAGTAGCTTGGCCTGTTGCAGGCAGAGAGGAGCCCAATTCCTCCTCCTCTTCTCCCTGCAGCAATCTGAACAATTCTGAAACCGCCTCCCTGGGCGTCAGCTGAGCAGGTTGGGGAACTAACCAGGGCTCTCTCTCTAGGGCCCTGTTAAATGCACTGAACTTAAAATGAAACACGAAGTGTGAATTTCAGGTTTGAACATGATGCATCAGGAAACGTGGAGGTTGGCAGCCCTTTTCCTCCCTCCTGCTTTTCGGTAGCAGGTATTAATATTGTATTAAATGTTATGAGAAAGTAAAGGCTGTGCAGAGGAATGTGCTCAGATGCAATTTTGTCAAGGTTTTTATCTGTGATTATGATTCCAGATGTAGAAACTCCCGGAGGAGGGAAATGAGGGGCTGCTGGCATGTGACATGTGTTTTAAGGTGTTTGGCAGTGTTTCTCAAAGTGGTGACAAAATGTTCAATTTTATTACAGGGAATTGGTAAAAGAAATATGAATACTAGGTCAGAGATTGTTCACCTCAGCAAAAGGATTTACCATTATTGATTAGGGTGGGGAAAGTTTGTATCTAGGCCCTGCTTAAATCACATTGTCAACAGTATAAATCTGTCAGATCAGATTTTTCTTAAAGAACAATTGTAACAAAATACACTATAGCTAATTGCATCCCCTCACGGCTAATTTCCACGCAAGGATGTAAATTTCCCTGGAAGCAAAACCAAAAAAAAAGTAAATGTTGCAAAAATGCCATTTTTTCCCCAACTGGTATAACTACAGTCATTTATTGACAATCATTTCTTTTTAATCTAGCCCAGAGTAATATCCAGTCCTGGAAGGGCTATTTTGCTAACCTGGTTGCTCTGCAAGCCTTTCAGGTTGAAGCACACACACACACAAAAAAAAACAAAAAACAAAAAACAAAATAACAAAAAGCAAACAAACAAACAAAACCCCGCAACAAATTTTCTCACATAGGAAACCACGTTTTGCTTAAAGGAGAATCCGAAAGATTTTGTATAGAAAAAGTGGGGACGGGGGTAGAAGAGGAAGCAGATTGAACTCTTGACTGGCTGACAACTCATATTTCCAAGCACTTGAGACCAAGCATTTTTCCTATCACAGCCCTTCTTCATTCAAAGGCATCTCTGCCATCCTTTTCTGACAGCAGGACACTGCTAAACTCCATTTCTAAGCACAAGTTTCCCCATAAACCTTTTATGAGCTTCCCATACACTAACACCAATCGACTGGATTGCCCAGCCAGCACTGACTAGACAGGAGGTGGGTTTGGTAAACATTTCTACATAACAAAAAGGAGTTTTTAGCTAAAGATGCTGGACTTGGCTCCTCCTTGGGTCCTCAATCAGAGGACGAGGGTCTCTACCCACTTGCTGGAGCCACTGCTTTACAGATCACCCCATGTCTAGCACACCCATTCAGCCCCAGCCTCTCCTTAGTCCAGGCTAAAGAATGTTGATTTGAGCTTCCCAGCCACTGGCACTATTTTATCATCACAAAGCATACTAGGCTCCCAGCACAAAGTGCAACTTCCTAGGAAGTAAGACAATTCCTCTCCTAGAAGATGATGTAGGACGTGGTAGTTTTCTGAGGGCAACAGTGAGATTGCAGGGGAGGAAAAATGCCCAGTGTGGCCACCATCTCCCACCCTGCACTTTCAGCAGGACCCCTCCCGTGCCCGAGTCCAACTTTCCACTGGTTTGATTAGCAAATCTCTACTGCTTTTGGGAAGTTGGCATTGTCTCTTTAGGTGAGGAATGAGTCATTTCCCACATATGCTTCAGCTGAAGCTCAGTCCCTTGGCACCCCTCCCCAACATTTTTATTCTTCCACTAATTAAAACAACTAATGTCCCATTGATTATCTTTGCATGAATGAAAATCATTACAAGCCCTTGCAGGTATATGAGAAATTCTGTTTGCTTAAGTATTCACACTTTGATTTCCTATAGGCTAATTTTCTCAAGCATAAAGAAATTCAAACAAAACAAAACAAAAACAAAAACAAAATCTCCTGACACTTTGCAATAAAATATGAATGCTAGTTGTAATGAGCTTGTGCTGATCTCTTGCAGGAAGAAATGCTCAGATGGCCCTGTTTCAGTGCTGAATTTTACTATCTGGTAATGGATTCTAGACAGTGAAGGCAAACATTGATAGGTCATCAGACTCAGGTTTTGAATTTGTGCTTGTGTTGAGTCAGATGAGCTCACCCAAATTTACTTTTAAGTTACCGTGTCAGCCCTCGAAAGTAAAAAGGCAGGGGACAATCGACACTATTTGGAATTTCCCAGCTACTTGGCCATTTCAGCTTGTGTCTCCATTTCTGGGGGCTGCCATAATTAGAGCGATCTATTTTGCATTTACTTCTCTTTGCGAGCACTACATTATTCACTCTTTCCTGTGCTTATTAAACAGTGCCACCTGCACCAAATTCAACAAAGCTCTTCCATCAATCAGGCCCAGCGAAGGATCCCAGACCATATATTATCATTAATTGAAGCTCAGCTGAATTGTTGACGATAGAGTCAACAGTAAAAGCAACACATTTTCTAAGACCTGTTTATAAAAATATTTTAAACAAAAAAAAAAATGCATTCCCCAAATTGTCATCTTTTACAAACTCATTTCACTCTTTCTGTACAGTAATTCAAGCAGCAATTAGCAAGTCTTTTAATTAATGAACTATTCCCTGGGTGTCACCAAGGTGCCTGCAGCACAAATGTCCTCCTTCATAGGTACCAGCAGATGCAGTCAATAGTTTGTCCCCCAAAGCCTTAGAAACTGACCACCTCAATAGCCCTAACACTATAAAAAGGATCTGAAGAGCCAAAGGCAAGGCTGGAAAGCAGAGGACAATTTTCAGGAAAGGAGCCATGGAGAGTATGAATCCAAAGAAAGGGAGAGACAGGAGAAAGGGAACCAGCAGCAGAGGGGAGAGGCAGAATATCAATGTCTAGAGACATCCATGGCTAAAGAAAAGCACAGAAAGTTTCTAGTAAAGATGGGATCATCTCTGAGCTTCAGCTACGTTATAAAGGAACTCTACATCCTAATGCTGACGATTTACACATCTTTAAGAGGCTCAAACCTCACTGTGGCTTGTTCTTTTAAAAGCTTCCTGCTTTGTTCAAAATACTGCTTATCTTTGGTATTGTCAACAGCTCTGCTCTGGGAGAGATTAATTAAGTGATAGGTCAGACACAATGAGGTGAAAGGGCATGTCCACCCAATCAGGACTGATTCATCCGTTTCTAGGTGGATCAACTTTTTTGAGGGATGCCAATTTTGGTTCAATTTCCACGGGGTTTTATCAATAGGGATGCCTCAGCTCCTCCAGTGAGGGGCACTTAGCTGGAAAAGACTGGTCTGCAGATAGAAAAATTAAAAATCTACACTTTGTTTTTTTAAGATGTGGAAACAAAACATAACTATTAATTGTCTGTATGCTTAAGTTTTACCGATCTGGGAGAAGGCTGATTTCTTGAATCCTTTTACAAAATACAAAATAGCTAATTGGGTGGTTGTAATTAAGATTGCCATGCACCACAAAATGAAAATAAAAATAAAAAGTTCGCTTTCTCTCCTCCCACTCACTGTTTTTCATTGCTCCTTTCTTTCAAGTCCACTTTTAATTTCTAGAAGGTAATATCAGAGAAAAATAGAAAAGGGATTGGGGGCGGTGGAGAGAGAAAGAATGAAAAAGAAACACAGACGTTTTCAAAGTGTCATCAGCCGAATTTTTCCAGACCAATTAGAGGTTACCTTTAAATCTCCATCCTTCACCCCCTCCACACCTTTCTAAATAGATCTTTAGACTGGTGAGAAATTAGTTCATTGGGAAGGGTCATGTGGGTTCCTAACCAGAAGGGTTTTAGGGACCTTAGATCCCACTCCCAGAAATGACACCCTCCCCATCTCTCTGAGTCTGGGTCAAAATTGTGGTTGCAAAATTGTGTGTGTGTGTGTGTGTGTGTGTGTGTGTGAGAGAGAGAGAGAGAGAGAGAGAGAGTAAACTCCCAGCCTGTAAATAAGGCTAGGCTCAGGTAAGGTGACTATTAATGGCAGACCCCAAACAAAACATTTGGAATATTTTTACTCTATTTTTGAACACTCTTGCAAATGAGTCTCACATTTGTAAAATGCCTTTCCAAGGTATTTTGGGGGTAGGGAGGAAGTATGGGGGTGAACAATGGTTTGGGTTTATGTAACTGACCAGCCATTTCCCCTTCTCCAAAGAAATGTAGAAGGTTAGTTTCTTAAGTATCCAATTGTTTAAATCATCTGGGATCCATCTATATTTATAAAACTGAACAGAAATACTTAACAGCCTGATCAATAGCCATTGACCGTTGGTGCACTCGCACCCTAACATGCACAGCTTGATCATGTATATTTGATCATTGAAAAATTCAAAGCATCTTGCAGCAGTGTATCAAGCTTCCCATAAAATAGTCCGTCTCTTTCCGTGGTCTTAAAAGAGTGTGTTTTTCTCTCTCCTGCATTTATCTATCTATCCACCTATTTATCTACACACACACACACACACACACACTTCCCTTCCTGGAGAATTTATTGCTCATATATTTGATGAAGAACGAGGTAATTAACTGCCTGTGAGGCTGTACATCTGGGCGGCAGTTCATATCCATTGCAATAATAAAACACTTTTTTCACATTTTAGCAAAAGAAAGGCTAGTCCTGCCCACAGATTCAGAGGACCCCAGAGTCTCTCTCTGCAAAGCCTCCTTGTTATAAATCCTGCCTCCCTCTTAAGTGATGGCAAGCACAACTGCACCAAGGGGCACTAAGTTGATATGTGCAAAAGTATCACTGGAAAAGCTTGTCCCTTCTCAGAGCTTCAGCGTCAGCTTGTGGGGGTTTGAAACAGACACAGCTGGCTCCTCCATCCCCAGCCTGCTTGGCAGCAAACCGGGGCAAGAGTCCAAAGGACTTATCCTGTGAAGGGCCACAGGTAGAAGAGATATATTTTGGGATTCCCAAGGGTCGTTGTCTTGAGCATGTGTCGCTAAGAACTAATTACTCCCAAAGGACCCGATCCTGCAGATTTTTCTGATAGTCTGGGGTCAAAAAATGGATTCCAAGTTTCTCCAGAAGGTATCCCAGATCCATCCAAACTACTCCAAGATCCCGGCCAGAGGAATACAAGCTGGCATAAGCCTGCTCCAAGCCCCTAGCACAGTTCTTATAACCCCAACCTCAGAGGCCACCCCTACCCCCCAACCAAACAAATTACCTGCAGAACCTCCCATCTCGGGAGTCCCCTGCTCTGTATTCCCGACCGTTCCCCGCACAAATTATTCGGGGCCCTTCCTTTTAAAAGCAGCAGCATCTGGGCTGAGGCTCCCTCCTTTAAAGGGTGGGGGGAGGCTTCATATGATAATATGTGTAATATGATATGGAATGACAGAATGCATGACAGTTGCCCATAATACAGAGAAGTCAGTCAAAGGACAGAGGGGACATTTGGATAATTACCATCTATTGGCTAGTCAATCACGCGAACAGAGAGAAACTGCACAAAACCCACAATGGAGTTGGGAAACAAAAGAGACCCGAGCCAGACTCAGGATTAACCGGTCTAAAGCGATCTAAATGCTTTTGTATCTGAAGAACTGAGGCTCCCGGGTTGCTCCCCCCACCAACAATCCCAGGGAACTAATTGCGGGGATCAGAGTTAAGGCTCTCTCCCTCCTTTCCCATTTCTCTTTGTAGACTGCTCACCACGCAGAAAAAAAAAATGATTTCTCTCTCTGTGTTCATTAAACTATTTTAAAGTTAAAGAGATGGGGGAGGGGGATAGATGTAGCCCCTCAGTCCAGAAGCTGAGATTCCTCTGCCAACGAAGAGGCTGGGACAGTCTCGGTTGGTCTCAATTCTTTGTTTCAGGGTAAAGTCTTCCTTCTTTGCCCCGTGGAAACAAATGCCCCATGCACCTGGGCTTCAGCTGGGCAGCTGCCCCTTTCCTGCGGGCTGCCAGGGATTGCTGGTGCCTTGCTTTGGGTGAGGAGTCCCCATAGCTGGCCCGCGCACTAGAAAAACACAAGGTAGATCCCTCCAGCTGAAGACAAATTGATCTGCACAGCCAGGATTGGGGGGGTGAAGGGCAGCACAGGAATGGGTCTAGCCTTGGAAATGGGAAAGTGAGCCACAGAAGGTGCTTGCAAATTGTGGTGACAGAGAATTTCCTTTGAAACTGGGGAGTGAGAAAGAGGAAGAAAATCTTTCTAAATTGGGGGAGGGAGACGATGTGCTTAACTGGGAAAGAGGAATGAAAAGACTCCTGCTTGAAAAGAAGGGAGGCAAAGAGGTGATTCCTCAAAAGAGACACAGGAAAATAATGTCTATAAAATGTTAGGGATTCGAAGAGGATAGTGACAGAGGAAGAGAATTCCTTAAAAGAGAAAAAGACCTGGACAGAAGATCTCTGTACCTGAGAGTGACATTCCCCCACCCTCCAGACAGAGCGGCAACTGCCAGCCACTTCCCACCGGGTCCTCCCTTTGACAAGCCCAACTCGCCCAAAGCCCTCCCGGCCCAGACGGGGCCCTAGCGTGCTCCCGGCTTGGTGGCAGCGGTGGTTCCCGGTCCGGGTCCGCGGGTGCCTGCAGTGGCCCTGCCGGCATCCCGCGCAGCCCTCCAGGCCCCCGGGGCGCGCCGAGGCGCTTCCTTACCTTGGCGAGTCCTCCGCAGCGGGTGTGGCCGGCTCTGCGGGCGGCCCCGGGCCAGGGCCGGGGGGCGGGGGGTGGAGGTGCCGGGCTTGGGGGGAGCGGCAGGGTGAGGGCTGGGGGCGCGGGCACGGTGCCCAGTGGGGGTGAGGGGGCCGTCGGCAGCCCCAGGGCCCTCGGGCGGGCCGGGCCGAGCCTGAGGAGGTGCGCGGAGGGCAGGGCCGGGGAGGGGCGCCGGGGCCCGGGCTGGGGGGTGGAGGGCTCCCTCCTGGGGCCGGCGGGGTGCTCCAGCCTGCGGGGCCGGCCCGGAGCCGGGCGAGGCGCGCAGGAGGGAGGCCCGGCGCCCGGGGAGCCGAGGACGGGGCGCGCGGATCAGAGGGGCCGTTTTCTCGCCTCGGCTGACAAATCAATCAGGGCCGGCCGGGAGCCGGGAGCTGCCACCCGGGCTGCGGCGCGCGGCTCCCCGCTCGCCCCGCGCTGCCAGCTGCCGGCCGCCTGCAGTGGGCGCGGGCCGCGGCGCGGGCTGGCTGCGGTCATTAGGCTGCGGGCGCGTGCGGCCGGGGGCGGGGGCGGGGGAGGCGGTGAGCGCCGGGAGGGGGCGGCGCGGCGTCCCCCGCGTCCCCCGCGTCCCCGGCCCCCCCGCCCCTCCCGCCGCCGTCCCGCGCCCGCTAGCGCTCGGCGTCCCCCGCCCCCTGCTCCGTGGCTGTCACCAGCTCCGGCGACCGGTACCCCCAGCCGTCCCCGCCCGCCTCCCCCTGTCTCTCTCCATCTCCCGGTCTCCGCGGCGTTTCTCTGCCTCCTTCCTCGCCTTTCTCGGCCTCTCTGGCTGTCCCTGGCTCTCTTCCTCACTGACTCTCTCTTTTTCTCTTACCCCTCTCTCCTCGGCTGCTCTCACCACTTCCTCCCTCCCTCTCCGGCTTCCTTCTACCTCCCCTCACTCTCCCCCCTTTCTCGCCTTGCTCTGGGGGACTTGCTATCTCTTTCTCTGTCTCTCCTTGGAACAGCGGCCCCCAGAATGCAACTGAAGCCATTTCCCGGCTTCAAGTCACTCCCCGCCGGGGCTGCAGTTTCCTATCTCTAAAAGGAGTTGCTGAGCAGCTCTAGGTGGGGTGGCGATGGGGGACGCAGGAGGTGCCCCATGCCTCTGGTCCCCTGTTGAAGTTCACGCCTCCTCAAATGCAGCGGCCACCCAGGGCTCGCTGGGTGCCATATATGCCCCACAAAACACCTTTCCTCAACCTCGAGGACAAGTATCAGAGGCCAGTATCAGAGGCCAGTTCCGCGGGAATAGTCAATGGTGGTTTCCTCCAGGATCCCTAAAGCCCCTCCTGAAAAGTGACTGTGGTTCCTCTTCCCCTGTCCTCAGGTTTTGACTGGGCACAACCTGAGTTGGATCTGATAGGCCCTGTCACTTGCTGGTTCCTTCCTGGTTGACACCAAGCAGAAGGGCAATGCTCTCTCCCTGTCCTTAGACCCAAGCAGGAGTAAAATCTATCCTCCCTCCTTCCCTCCCCATTCCCCATCACACCATGATTGACTTTTAAGCTTCAAGGATGTTTCCCTGGACAGGTGTGGCTTCAGAGTCAGAGAGATGTGAGTTCAAGACCACTTGCTTGGGTAAGTCACACTGCTCCAAGTTTCAGCTTCTTCATCTGTGAAATGGGAGCAATAACTACCTCCTTTTCAGGATTGCCACTGGGGTCATTTGTGGAATCCATACAGTGCCCAGTCCATAAGTTATTTATTCTATCCAGCTTTTATTCAAGCTTTTTGCTTGGCACTGAGGAGACAGCAATTCACAAGGCAGGCATGGCCTCTGCCTTCAGGCAACTTGCATTCTAAGTGGCAGACAGACTGTGGACAGCAATTACACAATTTTATGACAGTTATACAAGTGCCATGGAATATAGAGAGTACGATGAGACCAGCTATTCAGGGAAACTAACCTGGTCTGGGGCTCAGGAAGGCCTTTCCCAAAGTGTGATGATATTGAAACTGAGACCTGAAGTCAGTTGGGGCACCAGGATCACGGTTGGTAGGAAGTGGGCAGGGGATGCTAAAAGAGGTGGTGGAGGGAGAGCGTTCCTGGCGTGAGGGAGCAAGGCCAGTGGGAAAGCCTGAGTGGCCGGTGTGGGGTGGGGAGCCGGATGAGGCTGCATAGGTGGGCGGGGCCAGGCGTGGGCACGCAGTGTCTTGTAGGCTGTGCTGGGAAGTCCCTGCCTCAGCGCATAGAAACTGCTCTTGTGAACTCTCAGTCACATGAGTCCCGATTTCTGAGCTGGAAGGAAGAAGCCAGGCCAATATGCAGACTCATTCTTTGCTTTTGGTTATTCCTGGGGGCTGCCATCTCTTCTTCCCTCCTCTGCTATGTCCCAGCACTGTGCACCCATGTCTACTATGGCATCCATGCCCCCACCCGAGGGTGGCCTCCCTGGCAGCACATGCTCAGGCTTGGTTTCTCTCTGTGCCCTTAAATCAGGCCCACAGGAGGCATCATCCTTGGCCACTGAGCCCCTGCTGTGTGCCAGGCCCTGTGCTGGGCATGGCCCTGTCCTCACAAAGCACTCCTTTTTCTGGGAAGACACTTTTGAGCACACAGGGCTGCAATGACCATGATGAAGGAGTCCCACGGGGGACCTGAGGCATGAGGCTGGAAGCTCTTTGAGGGCAGGTGCGTCGTGTGTTTTCTCACCTGGCACCGTCATTAGGGTGTGGCACTGTGTGTGTGGCACCAAGGTGGACACTCGGAAACATGTATTTGGAGGATGAAAAAGAAAAGCGGAGTTTAAATACAGAAGGATGAAGATTCAGTAGCTCAGAGAGCCACAGGAAAGGGGGAGGAGACCTGCCTCTGAAGCTCTGTGAGGAGGAGGCAAAGGGCTCTGTAGTGGGAGGGAGCTGATGCTTCTGGGGTTCCTCCTCCTGGGGCCAGGCGGGTGCTGGGCACTTTTGTGCAGTTCCCTGGGCCAGCCTCCACAGTGCTCCGCCTCAAGGGCACCATTGACCCCGCTTTTCTGTTAAAGCGCTAGGGTCCAGAGGGGTTGCGTCACTGGCTTTAGGTCACACAGCCAGTAAGAGCCTGCGCCCGGATTTGAACCCCGGTCCGCCTGCTCCTCTTTGCTAAAAGGAGGGAGCAAAAGAGGAGGAGAAGGCAGAGGAAGGCGATGACTGAGAACAAAAGAAGAGCAGTGGCAAAGGAGTGAGCTCCACGAGTAATTTTTCAACTTAAAAACAATTCCCATTTCCCAGCCCTGCAGAGGCAGGCGCAACGGATCTGAGGCGAGGCCGGCCCTCTGACTCGCAGGAGCCTGCCGAGGGGCCCCGGCAAGCTGCTTCAAAGTCGGCCTCTTCAGCACAGGCGCTTTTAAACTTCACACGGGAAACTTTCCAGGGCTGACTTTTTGCACTTTGTTTCCAAATCAAGAGATGGGGAAGTCCCTCTCAGCCCAGCGGGGAGGAGATCGCACTGCGAGACTTGCCCTAGGGTTTTGGGCTTGGCACTGAGCTCCTCAATAGGGCAAATGGGCTGATCCCCCGATGTAGGGGTGGGGGGCCCTGTCCCCTGCCCGAAACGGGTTCCCAGGAATAATTCAGGATGTGGGCTTGGCAGCCAGTCCCCCCCACCCCCCGGCCCCAGGGGGAATAAGGCCTCTCTTCCTGTATCCTCCCAAATCTGCTTCTACCTGGGTTCTGGGTGGCTTTTGTGGATAAGATGCGACCACCTCATGAGGATCATGATGTACTCCTTGCTCTTCTCTGCACAGCAGTCTCAAAACTAAGCCACACTGTCTGTCTCCTCTGTTCACCGTTTCGAGAGGCAGCAAGGGTCTTCCTAACCCTCAGCTCCCTCTGATTTTTGGAATTCAGATTTGGATTTTGGATGTACATCAAGAGGCTGGCTCCATGCATTTTAATTAAGCTGTCTTTTTTCATTTATTACTAATACACTCCTCTTAACTATGATTTATTTGTTAAACAAAGCACCATAAGCCGTCACTTATTCATCTTAATTTCAACAAAATTAAAGTAGTCGCTGTTAGATTGCACCTAATTGCACTTGCAATGAAAAGAACGGAGATGTTAATCAAAATAAATTGAAGATAAACAATAAAATCATTACATCTTTGCGGCGGTAAGTGTAACTAATCAGTTTTGACTCGAAGCGACCGAACAGGAATAATGAATGTGTCACCAAAGGCACGCTCATTAACGGAGGCTGCCGAGACCTGGTCCTCGGGGCAGCAAACAGCCACCCTGCCCATGTGGCTCTGAGGGTTCCTGCCTCCTGGGCTGGGCAGAGGGACCCCAAGGAGTAAAGGGATCCAGGAGGAGGCTCAGAGAATGGAAGAGAGTCATGGATGGGGGTCTCTGAGGCTGCCCTGCTACGGAGGGGTCCTCTCACTCTGATGGGAAAGAGGTCCCAGGCTCGTTACTGGACAGCCCAGGTAACCAAGGATGGGGGTGAAGGCAGCTGGAAGACAGACAGACAGCCCGATATCCAGGGAACATAAACAGGCAGATGCACTGCAGGGGGCACAGTAGAGAACAGTCAAGCATTAAGAGACAACGAGAGCTGGGTGTAGTGGCTCACGCCTGTAATCCCAGCACTTAAGGAGGCTGAGGAGGGTGGATAACCTGAGGTCAGGAGTTTGAGATCAGCCTGGCTAACATGGTGAAACGCTGTCTCTATTAAAAATACAAAAGAATTAGCCGGGCATGGTGGCGCACACCTGTAGTACCAGCTACTCAAGAGGCTGAGGCAGGAGAATCGCTTGAACCTAGGAGGCAGAGGTTGCAGTGAGCCAAGATGGGTACCACTGCACTGCCTGTGTAACAAAGTGAGACTCCATCTCAAAAAAGAGAGAGAGAGAGAGAGAGAGAGAGAAGGAGAGTTGGGCACAGTGGCTCACACCTATAATCCCAGCACTTTGGGAGGCCAAGGCAGGTGAAACACTTGAGGTTAGGAGTTCGAGAACAGCCTGGCTAACATGGTGAAACCCCGTGTCTACTAAAAATACAAAAATTAGCTGGGTGTGATAGCACACGCCTATAATCCCAGCTACTCGGGAGACTGAGGCAGGAGAATTGCTTGAACCCAGGAGGCGGAGGTTGCAGTGAGCCAAGATCGCGCCATTGCACTCCAGCCTGGGCAACAGAACAAGACTCTATCTCAAAATAGAAGAAAAGAAAGGAAGAAAGGAAAGAAAGAAAAAGAAAGAAAGGGCCGGGCGCGGTGGCTCACGCCTGTAATCCCAGCACTTTGGGAGGCCGAGGCGGGCGGATCACAAGGTCAGGAGATCGAGACCACAGTGAAACCCCGTCTCTACTAAAAATACAAAAAATTAGCCGGGCGAGGTGGCGGGGGCCTGTAGTCCCAGCTACTCGGGAGGCTGAGGCAGGAGAATGGCGTGGACCTGGGAGGCGGAGCTTGCAGTGAGCCGAGATCGCGCCACTGCACTCCAGGCTGGGCAACAGAGCGAGACTCCGTCTCAAAAAAAAAAAAAAAAAAAAAGAAAAAGAAAGAAAGAAAGAAAGAAGAAAGGAAAGAAAGAAAAAGAGGAAAGAAAGAAAAGAAAAGAGAAAAGAAAAGAAAAGAAAAAGAAAAGAAAAGAAAAGAGAAAAGAAAAAAGAAAAGAGACAGGCAGAAGAGAAGTGAGGGAGAGGAATCTGGCTAAGGCCAGAGATGGACAGTCAGACAGGGACAGACAGAGAAAGGAGCTGCTGAGGGAGGGAAAGCGAGGCAGCTCTGATAGTGATGGAGGAGGGACAGGAAACCAGCTGAGTGAGGAGAGGGAGGCAGAAGAGAGAGTCAGGCCAATCTGCAGAAGTGGAGGCTGTGGGTACTCGTCATTCAGTCATCGCTCATGTGAGGACTATACATGCACATTTTCATCTGGAACCAGTTAAAGCTTGGGAGCTTTCAGGTTAGGATTCTGAGGACACAGCGGTCCTCAGCAGTCTGCAGGTAATTGACTGTTGGAACGGGATCCCTGGACTGGGCTCAGGAACACAGGGGAAGTGATCATGAGTACTGAGGCAGAGGGCCACCTGGAGGGCTCCTGGGCTCATCCTCCCACAACAGGGCTTTCATAGGCCTAAACGGTCCAGATGGGGCTCCTTCCTCATGTCACAGGCCTCTGTGCCAGCCTTTGGGTTGCTGGCCTGGACACCAGATGCTGTGCCAGAGTTGCTCCGGTTGAGGTGGCCTTAGCAACACTCCCTTTCCAGTCTGGGAAGATCCAGAATCTGGGCAACTTTGGGAAATGGGGAGATTGGAAGATGCAGCCATCCTGGTAGGACTAGGGGCAGAGACCAGGAGAGACAATCTGAAAGATAAGTATTTTTTGAGTACCTACCAGGTGCTTAGCCCTGGGCTGGATCTGGGAAATACAAAGATGAACCTGCAGTCCCAGCTACTGGGGAGGCTGAGGCGAGAGGATCACTCGAGCCCAGGAGTTTGAGGTTACAGTGAGCTGTGATCACACTACTACACTCCACTCAAGCCTGGGTGATACAGCAAGAGACTCTGTCAAAAAATAAAATAAAATAAAAAAGAAATATACAGATAAATCAGATATGACCTTTCTGTACCTCAGTTTCCCCATCTTTACAAGTAGGGTTAATAATAGAACCTACTTCATATATTTATGATGAGGATTAAATGAGTTAATGCTTGTAAAGAGCTTAAATGGTGGTTGACCCTTGGAAAGGGCTTTATGTGTTTGTTAAAAATAAAAATAAAGTAAGTCTCTGCCCTTACGAAGTGCAGAGTTCAGTGGAGGAGCCAGACTCGTTAGCAGTCAAGTTCTGTCGAAGGGGTGAAGGATGCTCTGGGCCCAAAGTGGAGAGAAAGCGTCCAGTGAAGCAGGAGTAGAAACTAGTCAGATCAGGGCTTGGGGAGGGGAAAAGAGTGGTCCAGGCAAAGGTGACCATGCAAAGGCACATAGGCAGGAAAAGACAGGATATGCCTGGGGCTGTCAAGCAAGTTGGAGGTGAGGCTGAAGACCAGGGACTTAGATCTTGATGAACCTTGGCAGGGATGATGGAAGAGCATTTGAGGGACATGCTGGGTTTTTTTTCTGGCTGCTCTGCATGCGTTTACTATATTTAGGGTGGGACTTTGGGGATTGTGTCCTACTCCTTTCCTCCTCTTCTTTCCTCCCAGTCCAGCGGTTCTGGTAGAGGCAGTTCCCCTAGGACTCCAGGAGAAGTGACATGTGACCCAAACCTAAGCCAATCCATGCTTTCCACTGCTGTGGCCACAGTGATTGGCTGAGGGACTGGCAATCTGGCCCAATGGGAGCCCATCTGGGCTTTGGCTTGAGGACCTGGGAGAGGTCTTTGATCCATTCTGCTGGTCTCTAATCTGACAGGATGTAGGGGCTGGGGCCGCTGTCACCACCTCACAACCATGGGGCTTCTGAGACCGAAGCCAACACAGCAGAAGGCAGCACAGTGGAGTGAAATGAATTCCAGTGACATCTTTTGAGCCCCAAATCCAACCGAGATGAAGCCAGCCCTAGTCTCTGGCCTTTTTGGATTTGTGATCCAATAAATTCCTTTTTGTTTAAGCCAGTTTAGGTTGGGTTTTCTGTCACTTGGAACAGAAAGCGTTCTAGCTGATACAGGTTTCAAACAGGAATGCAACGCCGTCATGTGTTTTAGCAATGTCACTCTGGCAGCCGTGGTGCAGCAGAGGGACTGGAGGGAGTGAGGTTGGAGGCAGCCAAGCCAGTGGGGAGGCCGACATGGTCATCCCAAAGAAGGCTTGTGACCAAGAGGAGGCAGAGCTAGGAGCTCCCCTCTCCGCCGCTGGATTCACTTCCGTAGGATTTCATAACAAATCGCCATAAATCGGGTGGTTGAAAACAAGAGAAATTTATTTTCTCATGGTTCTGGAGGCCAGGAGTCCAAAGTCAGGGTGTCAGTAGAGCCTTCCTTCTGAAGGCTGTGAAGGAGAATTCTTTTTTTTTTTTTTTTTTTTTTTTCCTTTCTTTCTGAGACAGAGCCTTACTCTTATTGCCCGGGCTGAAGTGCAGTGGTGTGATCTCAGCTCGCTGCAACCTCCACCTCCCCGGTTCACGTGATTCTCCTGCCTCAGCCTCCTGAGTAGCTGGGATTACAGGCACCTACCACCACACCTGCCTAATTTTTATTTTTGTACTTTGAGTAGAGACAGAGTTTCACCATGTTGCCAAGGCTGGTCTCGAACTCCTGAGCTCAAGTGATCCTCCCGCCTTGGCCTCCCGAAGTGCTGGGATTACAGGCATGAGCCACCACACCTGGCCTTGTAAGAGAGAATTCTCAACAAAGAATTCCTCCTCCAACTTCTGGTGGCTCCACGTGTTCACTGGCTTGTAGCTGCAACCCTCTAATTTCTGCTTCCATCTTCATGTGGCTTTCTTCTCCTCTGTATCTGTGTCTTCTCCTTGTCTGTCTCTTATAAGACCACTTGTTATTCGATTTTGGGCCTGCCTGTGTAATCTAGGAGGATCTCATTTCAAGACCCTTAATTACTTCTGCAAAGACTCTTTTTTTCTAAATGAAGTTACATTCACAGATTCCAGGACACGGATATCTCTTTTTGGGGGTCACCATTCAACCCACCACAACTAGCAAGGAAAATGACCACCAGACCACAAGACTAGAGTGAACATTAGGAAAGGGAACAGGAGGCCAGGGAAGGTGAGGCAATTCTGAGAGGGCACTGGGAGGCACAGAAATGGAAACCTCTGGGCTGGGAACAGTCCATTTTAGGGCATCAAGAGAACTTGTGCACAGGATTCCCTAGGGAATCTAGGCGAACCAGAGAGAGCCAAGAGCCTAAGGAATGGACAAGGGTGCTTTGCATTTTCAAAATCTGGAAGCCAAGAGATTCTGCAAATACATGGGGTGGTGAGCTTAACATCACTCTGGGCAAGCTTCCAGCAAACTCGGGGCTTGCAGAGCACCTAGAAAGGAAAGTAATTCCCGGGACCCCACACTGATTCCTTAAGAACATGTCATGCCAGATCAGCCTCATTTCTTTCTTTGTTAGGGTCACTGGATGGGTAGACTTAGGAATGGCATGACGAGTGATCAGAATGAGGCCAGCTTGTGATGGTCTTCTTGTAAACAGGACAGAGAAAATGTGTGATGGATTCAAAGATGATTAGGAAATTGACTGCCCATAAGGGAAGGGAATTAACTGATAGGTCTCTGTCTCCTGTAGTGAGGTGCCTGAGGTCCTCTGTTAGGTCCTGTTCTGCCTATTCCAAGTTACATGAGACAATGGTAAACAGTGGAAGGCCCACCTGTCCAGTTGGCAGATGGTTTGAGGGAGGAAGAGCCACACGTTATGTTGGGAAATACAGCTCCTTTTTCTTTGAGCGCCTACTTTGCCAGGCACTGAGTTTGGCTCAGGCAGAATGATAGTGGATAAGACAGAGAGAGACAGAGAGGTATAGCTACTCTCATGGAACTTACTGTTCTGTAGGGGAATCAGACAAGCACATTTAGTGTAATAAGTATCCCAAATGACTGTGGCAGGATGGGTTTCCAAGATGAGAGGAGACATGGAAAAATAGAAACACCTGTCCCTGGTTCTAAAAAACCAACAGTGTCACCTCAGGAGAAGGGAGACCTGGGTCAGTAGTGGTTGGAATGAAGTGGAGAGGGCAGTGATGTGTGAGGGGACATGTGCCCTGCCAAGTTTGGAGGGCTGATCTACACTCGAATTTCACATGTAGCCTTTCAGCCATACAGAGCAGCAAGGGGGAGGATTCGATAGTAGGGTAGCAGGTGATGACAATGCTAGGGACAATTAGAGGCAGAAATAGAAAGAGTTTTGGAATCGTCCTGTTTTACAAGGTGACAACCAGAAAGCCAAGGGTTGCAGTGGGGATGGCTCTGAGGGAGGCAGTAAAGTACCCACCAGCCTCGCCCCAGGCCAAGCTGCAGCTGACTGTGACTTAGGAGCCCTAGGAATCACTCTAGAGCAGCATGTGGGGTAGAGAGTGTATGGGATGCAGTGCATCTGACCTTGCTGGGAAAGTTATCTACTCCTAGCCCAAGGACAGAAGAAATCCTACAAGTGTAGTGTCTTAGTCAATTCTCATGTTGCTACGAAGAACTGCCCGAGACTGGGTAATTTACAAAGGAAAGAGTTTTAATTGACTCACAGTTCCTCATGGCTGGGGAGGCCTCAGGAAACTTACAATCATGGCAGAAGGGGAAGCAAACATGTCTTTCTTTACATGGTGGCAGGAAGGAGAAGTGCCGAGCAAAGGCGGAAAGCCCCTTATAAAACCATCAGATCTCGTGAGAACTCAGTCACTATCACGAGAACAACATGGGGGAAACTGCCCCCATGATTCACGTATCTCCACCTGGTCCTGCCCTTGACACGTGGGTATTTCTACAAGTCAAGGTGAGATTTGGGTGGGGACACACAGCCAAACCATATCATATAAGAAGGAGGAGGACTGTGAGCCCACATCATCACCATCTCCCAGACCCTGTCCCTAGCTCAGTGCCTGGCACATGACCGGTGCTCAGTGAGGACTGCCTAAAAGAGAAAGAGCTATTTCCAACTCCAGTTCTCTGTGGCACCCTTCTCACTTCTCAGAGCCTCTGTTTCCCCATCTGTAAAGTGGGTCGAGATGATCAATGCACCATGTGAAAAAATTGTGTGAGCATTAAAGCCCTGTTCAAATACAAGGATTTAAAGGAAGATATAAGAAGCAACCTCCATATTACTGCTTTCTGGAAGTGCCCTTTAGTAATAGTTTAGTGGCTAAAAACATGATGAGAAACCAATTTTCTCATAAACACTCTTCTATTCGATTATGAAAGGATTAACTAAGCTGTAATGGCTGACATTTTTTCCCCATAAGGCACACAGTGATATTTCACAAATGTGTGCTTCCTTCCCTACCTTCAACTCATAGTAAGGAAAGGAAATTTCAATGAAGATAGAGCCATGGGGAGGGGAAGGGTTTGGCTTGGCCGACCCAGAATCCTCTCTCAAGTGTCCTCAGCTAGGACCCTGAAAACCCTGCTTAGAAGTACCTCACCATCTCAACTCCTTTCCACCCTCAGTCCTGGAAGCTCTGCCTCCTTCACTCTTGTGCCTAACCAGGTAATGACATGGTCTTGAAAACTCTAATCACTGACTGTCTGCTCTGTGCCAGACAGAGGGCTCAGGGATTTCCATGCATTCGCTTAATTTTCCTATTCACAGAGTCAGCTATTATCCCCTTCTGTAGATCAGGAAGCAGGCATAGAGGAGAGATGTGGCTTTCTCAAACTCACACAGCTGGCAACTGCCAGAGCCTGGTCTCAAGTCCAGATCTATCTGATCCCAAAGATGTTGTAACCAGGACACCAACCTGCCTGGGTGCAGACTGTGAAGGACCAGTGAGGCTGTGAAGACAATGGTGCCCTAGGGCTGGGGTCCCCGGGCTGGCAGCAGGCAGAGGTAATTCTTCCATGTGGTGCTACTCCAAGGTAGTGGTGCTACTCCAAGGTAGTGGTGCTACTCCAAGGTAGTGGTGCTACTCCAAGGTAGTGGTGCTCCCTGGAAGTGGTGCTTCATCCAGACAGCTCCATGAAACAGGAGGTGGTACCTGGATTCTTTTTCGAAGGGGGAACCAGAGGCAGGAACTGCCCCACTAGGGATGGCTGGATGCTGTGTGTCTGCACTGGGCCAGGAACACACCAACTACACCCACCGCCATGGAGGCCAGCACAGCTCAGAGGAGCCTTGGGTTAGGCACCAGAGTCTAGAGGTGGACAGAGCCTGTATTGACTCCGTGCTGGACAAGGGAGGAGGGATGGAGGAGAAGTCCCCATTTGCCATGGGCCCCTGTTTAAGCTGAAGAAATGGAGGCTTTAACATTTACTATATGAGTAATATAAAAATTAAACCCAGATTCACCATATGAACCAGCAGTTTCACTCTTAGACATTTATGCAAAAGGACAGAAAGCAGAGGCTCAAACAGATATTTGCATACTTATATTCATAGTAGTAGCATTATTCACAGTAGCCCAAAAGTGGAAGCAATACAAGTGTCCATTGATGGATGAATGGAGAAACATGATGTGGTCTGTACATACAAGGGAATATTATTTGGCCTTACAAAGGAAGGAAATTCTGACAGATGCTACATCATGGGTTAACCCTGAGGACATCACGCTAAGTAAAATAAGCTAGTCACAAGAAGGCAAATACTGTATGATTTCACTTATGCGAGATACCTAGAATAGCCAAATTCATAGAAACAGAAGAAAGAATGGTGGTTGAAGGCCAGGCACGGTGGCTCACACCTGTAATCCCAGCACTTTGGGAGGCCGAGGCGGGCGGATCACGAGGTCAGGAGATCGAGACCATTCTGGCTAACACGGTGAAACCCCGTCTCTACCAAAAATACAAAAAATTAGCCGGGTGTGGTGGCGGGCGCCTGTAGTTCCAGCTACTGGGGAGGCTGAGCCAGGAGAATGGCGTGAACCCGGGAGGCAGAGCTTGCAGTGAGCCGAGATTGTGCCACTGCACTCCAGCCTGAGAGACAGAGCAAGACTCCGTCTCAAAAAAAAAAAAAAAAAAAAAAAAAAAAGAATGGTGGTTGACATAGACTAGAGGGAAGGGAGGGGCAAGAAGTTATTGTTTATTGGGTTTAGAGGTTCAGTTGGGAAGATGAAAAAGTTTTAGAGATGGACGGTGGTGATGGTTGCACATGTGAATGTACTTAACGTCCCTGAAATGTACATTTAAAAATGGTTAAGCTGGTTAGTTCCATGTAATGTGTATTTTTCCCACAATAAAAGAACCTGATGTTTTTTCCTACTTCTAATAAAAATTCTTCCTAGACTAAAAAAACAAAAACAAAAAACCATGCTACATTTTTTAAACTTTATTTTTTTTTAATCTTTATTTGCGTGCTCCCCATGTGTCAGGCAACTTACTGAACACGTTCCATTTGTCATCTGTTTAGTCTTTTGCAACAGTCACAGTGGTCATTATTTCTCCCTTTTCCAGATGAGGAAACTGAGTCTCACAGATACTCCCCGCAAGCCTTACAGCTAGGAAGTAGCTCGAATCCATGCCCTTAACCGCTGTGCTCAGCCAGGGATCAGACTGGCTCAGAAACATACATCTAGAGATGGGCAGGCGGCACCAGGCTTGTTAGACTCTCCTTGGCACAGAGGTAGAGTGAAGAAGTGGGAAAAAAACCGAAGCCCTTGGCATGCTTGACCTCTATGCAGAGTGGAGAGGCAGCCTGGAGGCTGGCAAAGAGGGCCAGTGGGGAGCCGTCCTTACAGAGGACACCCTTTCATCTTGTAAGTTCCTGGGACAGCTTCTCCGCCCTGCATTTAACTGCCTGCTGGGAGTTGCAAGGAATCCAAGCATATCCAATAAATGTTTTATTCTACCCTGAGTTGGCCCTCTTGGGCAAAAATAAACTCCTTTTTCCAGGAGGAAATGAAGGGGCAGGTTTTTCTGGGACACTTACATAGGGATTTGTCTCTTCATTTCACACAGAATAATCTTTGGCTCAGAGAGGCAAAGCAACTTGCCCAGGCCCACACAGCAGATTGGCACCCAAGGTCTAAAAAAACCCAGGGTGTCTGACTTCTGGCTGAGAACCCAGCAGATACTCCACCGCAGAGCTCTCTGAGAGCCAGGATTGCCTCCCTCCCTGCCTTAGGGGACCCCTTCTCTGTCTTCTCGTGGAGATATACTTGGCAGGGCTGTGGGCACAGGAAATCTCCATGATATCAAATATGAAGAAAACCTTTTTTTCCTGCCCTGGATTGCTGGGTCATTAACAACCTGTGTAGGTGACTCTTCTCAGGAAGGGCTTTGGGATCTGATCTGAGCATGCCTCCAGCCCCACCTCTCGCCATCCTCTGCCCAATCCCCTCCAACTCTTCCCAGTCCCTGTGCTCACTCCCACTCAGGCCTTGGTCTCTGCTGCTCCCCTCCTCTGGCCTTTCTAACCCCGCCCAACTTTGCTGACCTAACCCCGACTCATTTCTTGGGTCTCAGCTTAACTTTCTCCTGGAAGCCTTTCCTGATCCTCAGCCTGTTCACCTCCGGCCCCCTCTACCACACTCACACACACACACTGACACTCACGCACACTCAAACTCACACCCACCCACACGCTCACACAGGACTCACCTACTATTCTTGGCTGTGTTTCCAGTGCCTAAAACAGAACCTGGCACAGGGCAGACCCTGAGGACATATTGAGTGATTAAATAAATCTGTAAAAATATATTCAGATTCAGTTAGCAATCAGGGATTTGCCATTAAGCAGCTGGAAAGGCCTTGGGCTCCCCAGGACTCAGATTTCTCCTGGGCAAAGTAGATATCACAGAAGAACCTTCCTCACAAGGTGTTTGGAGTGCATGAGAGAGTCTATGTCACGTGCCCGGCACTGCACCTGGGTCATGACGGGGGCTTGAGTGGGCCTTAGTCAGGTCCTATTACTGCCTGGAGGCCTGTGCCCTGACCTTACCCCTCAAGCCCCTCCTACTGAGGAAAATACCATGTGCGGAGATTAGCATCTGCTTAGGAAATCTGTGAGCCTCCTGAACTAGAAGTTTGAGGCGCAGAAGCACTTTTGTCTTCAAGGACTTTACAGTCCAATGGGAGGGAAAGGCACCAAATGGGCCACAGCAGACAGTGGCCAGGTGGGGAGACCCGAGGGTGGCTTCTCAGAGAGGTGATGCTTGAGGTTTGCCAAGCAGGAAAAGTAAGCATTTCGCAGGCAGAGATTTGGGTAGAGGGGAGAATCCTGCAGGACAGGGTGAGATGCTGCCTCTTAATAAAAACATAAAGAAAAAAAAAATAAACACAACACATGTTCCCCTTAAGTCCATAGAAACAAGAGTCATTGGATTTCAGAGTCAGGTGGAACTTGCTTGCCACCTGAGTCCTCTCCTTAGACCATGTGACAAGTGGCTGGCCCTTCAGAGCGTCCAGTGCTCACCTGCAGGTCACGCACAGTAAGACCAACCTACAAGGGCGCTGGGAGGATTTGGTGAGATTCTAGGTGTGCAAGTCCCAGCACATAGTAGGCACACAACCAAAGCTAACGTCCTTCCTCTTTGCCTAAAGGAAAATTTATCCCAATTACCTGAAGGATTTGGGTGTGAGTAGTGCTCTGTCTATTCTGTACCCATATTAACCAGACCTACTCCAGAGGCGGCCTTCGAGACTTTCCAGAGCACAGCGTGGCCTCTCCAACAGCCCTTATTAAACACATCCTTCAAAATGGGTGGGGTGTCATCACCTGTGAAGACCTGGCATCTCTGCAGGGGCAGCTGGGCCTTTGTAGCTGCACATCAAAGCTGCCCATCCCTGGTCCCGGGGTTTATCACCACAGTGACACAGACCCATGACCTTGTGCTCATGAAGATGTGTCTGCTGCGAACCTTCCATCCGCCTGGCTAGTCTACCCTTCAGGACACAGAGAGGTGCTGACTTTTGCAAAGATTCGAGGCATATAGGATGCAAGCTGAAGGGCCCAAAGAGTTTGCAAGGTGTCTGGATAAATGTGACATCCCTTCCCAGTGCCCTTCAACACCACTCTTGTTCCCCATGATGTTACATTTTGCTAATAATAATCACAGCTACCATTTGCCGACCCTTACGCTGGTGCTAGGCACCTTGCCAAATGCTTTCCTTGACATATTCCCCTTTCCTACATTATGAGATTTTACAGATGAAGAAACTGAGGCACACAGAAGTTACATCACTTGCCAAGTCATCCAGCTGGAGACTGGCAACCTGGTATTTCCCACGGCCAAAACTCAGCTCTCACCCGGGCCCTCCTCTACCCAAAGACATTTGCTGGCTCCCTGCTGACATTAGGACAAAGTCCAGATCCCTCAGCCTGGCATCCTAGGTCCTTCGTGAGATCTCCACACCTAATCCCCTAGCTCTACCCTTGCCACTCAGTCCACCTGAGAGAATCACTTCTCTCTTTTTTTTTGAGACAAGGTCTCACTCTGTCACCCAGGCTAGAGTGCAGTGGTACAATCTCAGCTCACTGA
Organism: Macaca thibetana thibetana; assembly: GCF_024542745.1. Classification (NCBI taxonomy): domain Eukaryota; kingdom Metazoa; phylum Chordata; class Mammalia; order Primates; family Cercopithecidae; genus Macaca; species Macaca thibetana. The sequence continues at coordinate 14,676,911 of NC_065592.1, forward strand.
AATCTCTGCCTTCCAAGTAGCTGGAATTACAGGTGCATTCCACCATGCCTGGTTAATTTTTGTATTTTTTGGTAGAGATGGGGTTTCACCTTGTTGCCCAGGCTGGTCTCGAACTCGTGACCTCAAGTGATCCACCTACCTCAGCCTCCCAAAATGCTGGGATTACAGGCCTGAGCCACTGCACCCGGCCCCACTTCTCTTTCATAACCCTAGACAGCTGCCTGGGACATCCTTCCTGCCTTTCCCATTTGATGAACTCCAGCCATTCTTCAGCAGCTAGCTCAAGTATCAGACACGCCAACTCAATCTCTCCTACTTGGGGCACCTCTGTGTGTGTGTGTGTGTGTGTGTATGTGCACGTGTGTGTGTGTGCATGCGCCCACCCATTTGTATTGCAGTGCATTTGTTTCTATGTCTGTGTTGTTCTCTAGGCTCTGAGCTTCCTGACACCTGGTGCCCAGTTTCATCCACCTTGGTCTCCCCAGCCCCAAGCACAAGGTCCAGCACAGAGCAGGTTATGAGAAATATTTGGGAATGAATGAATGACCCAGTGGAATGAACAAGAGCTACAGACGTGATAACAGGAGGTTCAAAATGCTGCCACTGGGAAAGAAGAGGGCAAGGGCCTGTGGGAAAGGTCAGCATGCCAGAGGCACACTCCAGCTCCCTTTGGCTGAACAAAGACTAGGGCCCCAAGATTCTTTTCTCAAGAAATATTTTTAATAGGCTTCAGGATGATTCATTCCGTGGCAGCCTCACCACACCTGTGACTTCCAAAGGGGCCTCATGCCCCTACCTTAACTCAAAAATCCTCCCTGGGCTCCACTGACTCACTCGTTCCATAAGTCAGGATAGGACAGATTCTGCTGCAGTAACAACCACCCCAGAATGTCAATGGCTCCTACTGTATGCCCATCAAAGACTGGCAGGGGACATCTTCTCTATACTGGCCTCCAAAGGGGACATGATAAATTACTCACTAGTTCTCAAAACATGTTCAGAGGGGACCCATGTCACTTTTGCTCATATGTCACTGGCCAAGGCAAGTCATGTGACTACACCTAACTTTACAAGTGGCAGAGAAGTGCAATCCTAGCAAGTGCCTGGAAAGCAGAGAGATGAAAACGTTGAGCAAATAGCATTAAATACCACCACACCTGTTGATATTTACTGTGCAGCTACTATGTGCCTCGCACAGTAGGAGTTCCAGAGCAGGAGGTGGGTTGTGTTCTGCTCACATGACACCTCGGAGAAGCCTCCTGTGACTCCAGATAGGATCAGTTACTCCTTCTCCACACTGTCTCACGTCACCAAAACTCTTCAGCACTTGGCAAATTCCCATCTTTCCTTCTTCCTTCTCTTCCTCCCTCCCTTACTTCTTTCATTTAACAAATATTTACTAAGCACCTTGATGTGCCAGCACAGTGCTTGGTGTTTCAAGATCCAGCACAAATATAACGTATTCTTGAAGACCTTTCCTGGTCCTCCCACTTAGAAACAAATGCTCCCTGCTCTGATTCCCAGCACCTTGAATGACCCTCTACTTGTCACTTTGGCCTTTAAGTGTGTGTCCACACTAACTTTGGCCACTCGACTATGAGCTTTTTGAGGACTGGGGACTGTGTCTCATTTATCTCTATGTCCCCAGTCCCTGCACTTGTGCTCAGAAAAGGATCGTTAACTGATGGGCTGACTGACTGACTGAGACTGAGTGAGCAAATAAATGAATGGATGTCTCACAATAACTGGCACACCGTGTAGCCAATGGTCTCCTGCTGTACTTCAAAGTCCAAACTCTTGGTCGGACCTAGTGGCTCATGTCTGTAATCCCAGCACTTTGGTAGGCCAAGGCAGGCAGATTGCCTGAGGTCAGGAGTTCGAGACCAGCCTGGGCAACATGGCAAAACCGTGTCTCTACTAAAAATACAAAAAATTAGTCGGGCGTGGTAGTGCATGCCTGCAATTCCAAGCTACTTGGGAAGCTGAGGCATGAGAATCTCTTGAACCTGCAAGGCAGAGTTTGCAGTGAGCCGAGATTGCGCCACTGCACTCCAGCCTAGGCGACAGACCGAGACACTGTCTCAAAAAAAAAAAAAAAAAGAAGTCCAAACTGTTTCCCACAGTCTACATGGCCCTGCCTGATCAGGCCCGTACCCATTGTGTTCCAGTTCTGACCATCGTTCAGTTCATCAAAGGCACCAAGTCCATTCTTGCGTCAGGGCCTTTGCACCTGTCATGCCCTCCTCCGGGAACATTCTGTTTCCAGTTCATCCCTGGGCTGGCTTCCTCTCCTCATTCTAGCCCCAGCTCAAATGCTACCTCCTTGGGGAGGCCTTCCAGTCAGAAGGAGCTCTGTACTGACCTCTTTATTGCACTGTCTGTTTGATTCTGTTCAAAGCACTTTCCATCTGACGTTACTTAACTCGTGTATTTGCTTATGTGCCGATAGTCTGCCTCTTCTAAAATGTCAAGTTCACGAGAGCTTCATACACAGACCCCACGTGGCCTGCTGGAACCCTGGCACATAGCAGATGCTCAGTGCATAGCTGTTGAATGAATGAGTGAAAGGTAAGATGTGACTATCACCTAAGAGGAGTGCAGCCTAAATGAGGGGAGATTCAGCTGTTTCCTGTCCACCGACCAAGCCATAGACCTCGAGCTTCTTGCCCTTCTCATGGCTTCTCTGAAGGTTAGGGGTGGACATCTGTAGAGCAGGGTATGAGACAGCCATACCTCTGGGACACTTCTGTTCTCAATGCACAAATGCACGTGGAACCCCATGGAGCCACCTTTAGGTCAGAAGACAGCACTCGCTATGACAGCAGAGGGGGCCTACAGGGCCATCTCTTTGCTCAGCTGACTGTTGGCTCCAGGCACCTAACCCCTGTTCAATGCCCGAGCTTCCAGCCCTGGGCAGCTATGGCGTAATCAACAGTTTTAAAAGCCGGCCTGGGTGTTGCTTCTGTTCTGCCTTTGAGGAGAGGGCATGCGGCGGCCATCCGAAGGCTGGCAGAGCAGACACAGACTTCAAAGGCTTTGTCTTTGACTGCCGTTTTGCTGTTACAAAATGTTTTGTAGGGGCAGGGTTTCACCATATTGGCCGGGCTGGTCTCAGACTCCTGGGTTCAAGTGATCCACCCCCCTTGGCCTCCCAAAGTGTTGGGATTACAAGTGTGAGCCACTGCGCCTGGCCAGTGTTAAATTTTTAGGAAGATGTATAGCATATTTGATTTAGTAATTCTAACAATTCTTATGATTTTTATGTGTGTTATTAATATTTGCATGGGAGAAGACTGGCAGCTGGGAAGCCAAGGGGCTGGAGGTAGGGTGGGGCCTAGCCGGGAACAGCCGGCACCTACTGGGATTGGGGTGGAGCTGTCACCCCTGCTGGGGTAAAGCAAGTTCGTCTCTCCTTTTTCTCTTCTGTCCTGTAGCAGGTGGGAACTCCTCAAGGGCAGAGTGGGAACATTTCCCACGGGGCCCCCAGAACCTTGATGAGACCAAATGGAATACGACTCGGCGCTCTCACGTCCCCTAAAAATGTCTTCCGTGCCCTCTCATTCCCTCACGTCTCTTCGCTCTTTTCAGGAGGCAACTTTGCAGGCTGGAAAAAACACTTCCAATTATGCACACCTTTTGGCCCGGTATTTCTCTTTATAGGCACATGCCGGGCAGACACGAACATGAGCACACACACATCCATTCAGTAAATGATTCTTTCAGTTGTTCATGCAAAATGATCTCTTGAGATCTACTGAGCGCCAGGGACCGAACCAGGTCCTGAGATATTTCCCTGAACGCACAGACATGCTCCCTTAGAAATGACAGAACTTCATAGAGGAGAGAGACATTGAACGGGCATTAATGGAAATCCTTAGTTGAAATGACTCAAAGTACCTCAAGTGAGGAGCACAGGGTAGGGTGGGACAGGGCTCACAAATTCTTCTAGCAATGTTTTTTGCAAGTGAAAAAAAGGCAGCAGCCCAAATATCCATCCCCAGGAGAGTAGCAAGGAAAATTGTGGTGCATTCATACTTTGATTTACCATGTACTTATTTAAAAGAAGGCAGGCCAGGCACAGTGGCTCACACCTGTAGTCTCAGCACTTTGGGAGGCCGAGGCAGGCAGATCGCTCGAGCTCAGGAGTTCGAGACCAGCCTGGGCAACATGGCAAAACGCCATCTCTACAAAAAATTACAAAAATTAGCCAGGTGTGGTGGCATGTGCCTGTAGTCCCAGCTACTTGAGAGGCTGAGATCAGAGGATAGCTTGAATCTGGGAGGCAGAGTTTGAAGTGAGCCAAGGTCGCACCACTGCACTCCTGCCTGGGTGACAGAGGGAGATCCTGTCTCAAAACAGGAAGAAGAAAAAGAAGGAAGATTATATGAATCAACAGTGAAAGATATCCTCAGTATGGTGTTACATTTTTATTTGCATTTGTGTTTATTTTTGAAATAGGGTCTTGCTCTGTCGCCCAGGCTGGAGTGCAGTGGTGCAATCACAGCTCATGGCAGCTTTGATTTTCCAGGCTCAAGCAATCCCCCTACCTGAGCCTCCAGAGTAGCTAGGACTACAGGCATGCATCAACAAGTCCTTCTCATTTTTTGTAGAGGCAGGGTTTCACCATATTGGCCAGGCTGGTCTCAAATTCCTGGGTTCAAGCAATCCACCCGCCTGGACGTCCCAAAGTATTGGGATTACAAGTGTGAACCGCTGCACCTGGCCAGTGTTAAATTTTTAGAAAGGTGTATAGCATATTTGATTTAGTCATCTGAACAATTATTATGATTTTTATGTGCGTTATTAATATTTGCATGGGAGAAGACTGGAAGAATATGTCTCATATTGTCAACAGCTGCTATTTGGGGGGAGGGGAATACCTGCGACTCTCATTTTAAAAACATTCAAATAATGTTTGAATTGTTAAAAATAGACATGCATTACCTTAGCAAAAAGAAAAAAAGTAAAGCTTTGGGGGAAAAAAACTAATGCTGATTATTTTTGAGACTCTTCAGCCATCTGGAATCAAGGCTGTTCAAAGAGCCAGACCTTCCTTCTTGAAGACGAAGTTTCTTCCACTGGGGGCTAGACTCTCAAACGGGAAAGAATCACAGTAATTAGAGAATGGCAGGTTCTTGGAGGTCAGCATGGAGCAGTGAATGGAGCGTGAACTTCAACGCTGGGAAAAGGTGGGCCCAATCCCAGCTCTGCCATTCTCTGGCTGGTGATCTGGGTAGGTCCGTGGGCCTCAGTTTTCTCACCTGTAGGACAGACATAATGATCTCTTTCTGATAGGAGTGTTTGCTGATTCAATGAAATGCGACATTAGAATTCTCTTGGAAAGCAGCTACTCGGTGGGTTCTAAACAGAGGGAGTGCTTTTGCCAGACCTGGAAGCATCATATGGAATTGTTGGAACAGGAGAAATAATTTTGCTCTTGGCTCTTCCTGCAGAGAAATGAAGTTTGCTTACATCATCTACCTAAGAAAATTCAGTAACATGTCTGCTCGTCAATAAGAAGCAGTAATTTCAGTGTGCTTCCCTCAGCATCCCCCTCTGGCATGGAGAAGGTATCAGAGTTTGGCAACTGAATACATGAACGGCCTCCTCCTACCAAAAAGTGGCTTATGGCTGTCACCAGGTGTGAAGCTCAGCTGAACAATTCACTGAACAAAATCCACGTCTCACTTCCCAAATCATCTTGGTATAATTGACTGTGAAATCCACCAGGCACACTTCCCCGTCTAATGCCTTGTGGTAAGGGAAAAGGCAGTGAGGCTGGCTTAAGCTATGGACCAGTTAAAACCACTTGAGATAATGTCCAGGGCTCTGGCTTGAAGAAAAGGGTGGGAAGTGAAAGCTGGAGAAAGCCCTGGCCTTGAGGTGCAGAAAGGGGAAAATTCAGTGGGCACAGCTGACCTCAGTCCTCAGACACTTTCTAGGACTTTCCAACACACACTGGGGATTTGCGTCAAGCCGTGCTGGGACCTCAGGACTAGGATAGTGGGAAGGCAAGAGGGCTCTCCAGCCCTCCGAGGACATATCCTGCGTACCAATGCCCACTGCCCAGAGCTGTGTGCTGGATTTCAGCTTGGTTCAATCTGTCATCAATTTTTGGGAGAGGAAGGGGCAGCAGCACTCACTGAAGTTGGCCAGCTATGGAAGCAGGAAATGACGTGGCCAGTTTATCCACAGCAGAGCCCCAGCTAATCTGTAAAGCTTAGGATCAACACACAGTAAGTCTTCAACCGATAGTTGCTAGGTTTTTTTCTTTTTTCTTTTTTTTTTTTTTTTTTTTTTTTTTTTTTTTTTTTTGCAAGACAGGGTCTCCCTCTGCTGCCCAGGCTGGAGTGCAGGCACGCCACCACAGCTCACTGCAGCTTTGACCTCCCAGGCTCAAGTGATCCTTCGTCAGCCTCCTGAGTAGCTAGGACTACAGGCATGTGCTGCCGTGCCTGGCTAATTTTTTGTAGAGATGGGGTTTTGCCATGTTGTTCGGGCTCATCTCGAGCTCCTGAGCTCAAGCGATCCTCCCACCTCGGCCTCCCAAAGTGCTGGGATTACATAAACCATCACACCCGGCATACGCTAGCACTTTGTATCACTAAAATTGTTGTGTTACATGGAGGCCCAGGGTTTCTTGGGCCTAAGCTAGTTCTCAGGGCACTACTTAAGGGTTTCTGGCTTCCTTGGTGAATTCCAAATCAGAGAAAAAACAATTCTTATGAGAAACTCAAGTAAAAATCTATGATTGTGTGTTTACCATACATCAAGCACTGTTGTAAGCCCTTTACCTGAATTAACTCACAATTCCCCACAATACATGCTGGCGTTATATGGCCATTTTACAAGTGAAGAAACTGAGTCCCACTGAGGGTAACTTACCCAAGGTCACACAACTTGTAAGGACTCCAACCAGGGCCACCAGGGAAAATGAGGATGACAGTCATAGCCCCATTCATTTAGTGCCCACAGGTGACTGGCTTTGTGCAAAATGCTTAAGTCCTCTCCTGTGAACCTCCCAAGTCTTCAAGGTAAACACTAGAATCTAATTTTACAGAGAAGAAAAGCGGCCCAGAGGTGCAGCGGTTTGCCTAAGCCCATGCAGGAGAAGCTGACGGTGTAAGACAGGAGTCAGGTCCTGCTGTCCCTCTGAATCCTCCCAAGGTCAGTCTCAGTCAGCAGCTCCCAAGCTGAGCATAGCAGGGACCTGGGGCGCTAAAGCTTCCCCCAGACACGCGGGTACCAGATGGGTGACTGCAAAACGATTTCTGGGCCCCACCTGCCCAAGGTGTGGGACCGCTGCCCATTTCCTGCGCCGCCCACCCTGGTCAGGACAGGCCCAGAAACCTAGCAGGTGGAGGCTGCAGTTACCGGCCAGAAAAGCCCAGCTTGGGGCCGCCCCTCTGGGCTTGCTCTGATGGTCTTCAAGGAGAAGGAAATGTAGGTACCCAGTAATTAGCTGGCCTCGGGCACATCAAGCCTGAGCGCAGGTAGAGGCTAATGGGAGGGGCTCCCATGGTCCCCGCTGGAGAGGGGAGGGACGTTAGAGAGAGACAGGGACTCCTTTCTGGTCCCCTGCCACTCACCCCTCCCCTTCCCATTCCTCTTTTACCCTGAAGTCATGGGCTTTTTCTGAGCACAAACCTGACTCTATCATTCTCTGGTTAATGGCCTTTAATAGCTCCTCATCACCTTCAGGGATAAAGTTCTGGCTATTTAGCCTGCATTCAAGGTCCTGAGTGTCACCTGGCCCTTGGCTTCCTCTCTAGTCTCGTTTCCTATCATATCCTCCACCCCTACTCCAAACACACACTTACACCCACACACACTCAATGCACTCGCACATTCACATAGTCACACACACTTGCACACTCACACACATGCACTCACGCATTCACAGACTCACACTCGTACACACACACATGCATTCACACTTATGCACACACGTGCACTCGTGCATTCACACACACTCGCACACATGCACTTGTGCATTCACACACGCACACTCACACACTCGCACACACACAGAGTCACACTCACACACACTTGCACACCCATACACACTCACTTGCACTCACACACACATTGGGAGTGTCACACACTCACATTGGGGGGTCACACACATTGGGGGTCACACACATGCACTCACATTCACTCGCACTCAGACACACATTCTCACACACACTAACACACACACTGACACACATTCACAGTCACAGTCACACATTCACACACAGACATGCATTTGCACTCACACACACGCACATTCTCTCTCACACACTCACACTCACATTCTCTCACATGCACATTCACACATTCACATTCTCTCACTTGCACTCATTCTCTCACATGCACTCACACATTCTCACATGCACTCACACACATTCACACATTCACTCACACACACATTCTCATGCACTCACACATTCACATTCTCTCACACACTCACATTCTCTCACACATGCACTCACACACTCACATTCTCTCACACACCCACACACCCATTCACATTCTCTCACATGCACTCACACAGTCACATTCTCTCACATGTACTCACACAGTCACATTCTCTCACAGGTACTCACACATTCTCTCACTCGCACTCACATTCACTCACAGGCACTCACACACATTCACTCACATGCACTCTCACGTTCTCACACACGCTCACACACACTCACATGCACTCACACTCATTCACTCACACATTTTCTCACGCACACTCACACACACTCACCTTCTTTCGCTTGCATGCACTCACACATTCTTTCACACACACTCACACATTCTCTCACACACGTGCAGTTGCACTCACACACTCACTCCCATTCACACACACTGCCACAGCCACTTGAACGCAGTTTCCTGGCTACAGCAGGCTCTCTTAAGCGTCTGTCTTTCCACCTGCTGCTCCCTTTGCTTAGAATGTTCTGCCCCCCTGCTTTGCCCACCTAGCTCCTACCTGACCTTCATGTTTACTTCACAGCTCAGCTCTGGCAACACTTCCTGGCCAAGCCTCGCCTGCCCCGATGCTGGACTAGGTGCCCTCCTTGGCGTTGCAGCTCCACCTCCTCCCCCCATCGCCGCTCTATCAGGCTGGATTGGAACTGTGTTGCTGTGCATCTCCCTCGCTGGACTGTGAGCTTCTCCTCTCAGGCTGACCAAGCCTACCTCACCTCTACCTCCCCGGCACCCCGCCCAGCCCTGCGGAGGACAGGTAAGGGCACAGTCAATGGTGACTGAGTGACTGGGCGAACAAACAATGGGACCCCGAAGCTTCTCCCTTACTCTTCTCCTCCCATCTCTTCCTTCAGGACCGTGCAGCTGGCAGCAAGAGGGTTAAAGCGTCGAGATGCTCCAACATGTTAGCAGCATGAGGACCAGGTGGAAACGAATGGTTACCAGGCTGCCACGCCACATCCGCCTGGCTCCTACTCATTCCTGGCACCACATATGGTCTGCATGCCCCCCTGCCTGCCTGGGAGAGGGACTGAGCTGAGAGGGTTCTGGGGGCTTCAGGGCTCAAAGGGTGTGTATGAGTGTGTGAGTGCAGGTTCACGTGCATATGTGTGCGTGCATCTGGTGGGGCAGAGAGGGAGGAGAATAGAGGGAAAAGAAGAGAGATGAATGAGGGAGGAAAGAAGGAAGGTGAAAGGGAGGGAGAATGAAAGAGGAGTCATGAGAAGAACGTGAGATGGAGATGGAGAGGGAGGGGAGGGGAGTAGAGGGGAAGGCAGGGGAGGGGAAGAGAGGAGGTACCATTCATCCAGGGGAGGAATGGAAATGAGGCTGTGACTCTGCAGCACAGCTATAAGCTAGAAAGCCGATAGACCGAGAATTCAGCCAGACAGGGGAACTTGCAGGTTTAACACAGAACCTACAGGAAGGAGAGCAGAAGAAGGAGACAAGACAGGGAACTGGAGTGTGAGGCTTGATCAGGGAAGGCCTCTCAGGGCACCCTGACACCCTGATCACACCCTGGCATGACCATAGCCAGAACCACGCTTAGACCCTGCTCCTCAGTGGAGCCCAATGCTTTGGAGTGCCTGGAAATTTCCTAAGCCCCCTCCCCTGGCTGGGACTGCCCAGGCTGCCTGTGCCATCTAGGTGGGACACAGAACTAAGGCTTGATCTGCATGGACTTTAGCATCCATTTATCCCCTTAACCAAATGCCCCGAGGAGCTTCAAGACTTGCATCTACGCAGGCCCTGCATGTCCTAGGAGGAGCCCTGACCACTCCCTTGGATAAGCCATGTTGGAGTGGGGACAGGGTGTGCCTTTGAGGAAAACCAGCCTCGGGCTCTCCCTTGAGAGGATCCCAGCCCCGAACGGGCTACACGTGCAGCCAGTGCCTCCCTGCTCACTTTGCCTACAATCCTGAGTTCTGAGAGGAAGATGGACTTTCTTCCTCACCAGCTGCACAGCATACGGAAGAAAGGTGATGGGCATCACAGTGCTTTGTATATGAGAAAGAGTGGGGCTGGGCTCAGAGGGTGTCAGCAAATTCACAGGGGAAGATACTTCACTCAGATCTAGAAGATAAAACAGTGAAACATTGGGCCGGGCACAATGGCTCACACCTGAATCCCAGAACTTTGGGAGGCTGAGGCTGGCGGTTCACCTGAGGTCAGGAGTTTGAGACCAACCTGGTCAACATGGTAAACCCCGTCTCTACTATTCTCTACTATTCTAATTCAAAAATTAGCCGGGCGTGGTGATGTGTGCCTGTAATCCCAGCTACTCGGGAGGCTGAGACAGGAGAATCGCTTGAACCCAGGAGGTGGAGGCTGCAGTGAGCCGAGACTGTGCCACTGCACTCCAGCCTGGGTGACAGAGCGAGGCTCCATCTCAAAAACAAACAAACAAACAAAAAAACCCTCAGTGAAACATCTATAAGAAAACAGGGCCAGGAGGCCATGAGGAAGGCCAAGATTTTGGGTTCTTAAACAGGACCCAAAAACTTTAACCATAAAGAAAAATATTGATTGATGAAACTTTATCAAAACGAAGAACTTCTGTTAATTAAAAGATAACACAGTCCAGATATGGTGGCTCACACCTGCAGGCCCAGCACTCTAGGAGGCTGAGGCGGGAGGACTGCTTGAGCCCAGGCGTTTGAGACCAGCCTGGGCAACATAGGGAGACCCCATCTCTACAAATAAAAAAATAACTCAGTGAGGTAGCACATGCCTGTAGTCCCAGCTACTTGGGAGGCTGAGGCAGGAGGATCACTTGAGCCCGGGAGTTCAAGGCTGCAGTGAGCAATGATGGCACCACTGCACTTCAGCCTGGGCAACACAATGTAACCCTGTCTCAAAAAACAAAAAACAGAGAAAACAACAAAAAGAGATATCGCAAAGAATAAAAAAGTAAACCGCAAACCGGCCAGGCTCAGTGGCTCAGGCCTGTAATTTCAACACTTTGGGAGGCCGAGGTGGGTGGATCATGAGGTCAGGAGATCGAGACCATCCTGGCTAACGTGGTGAAACCCCATCTCTACTAAAAATACAAAAAATTAGCCAGGCGTGGGGGCGGCCACTTGTAGTCCCAGCTACTTGGGAGGCTGAGGCAGGAGAATGGCGTGACCCTGGGAGGTGGAGCTTGCAGTGAGCCGAGATGGTGCCACTGCACTCCAGCCTGGATGACAGAGCGAGACTCCATCTCGAAAAAACAAACAAAACAAAACAAACAAACAAAAAGTAAACTGCAAATCTAGAGAGTGTGTGCAATGTATTTATCCAAGAAAGGCTTTATAGCCCGTATATATAAAGAACTCTACAAATCAATAAGAAAAAGACAGAAAATCGGCCGGGCATGGTGGCTCATGCCTGTAATCCCAGCTTTTTGGGAGGCCAAGGCAGGCAGATCACCTGAGGTCAGGAGTTCGAGACCAGCCTGGCCGACATGGTTGAACCCCTATCTCTACTCAAAATACCAAAACTTAGCCAGGCATACTGGCGGGCACCTGTAATGCTAGTTACTCAGGAGGCTGAGACAGGAGAATTGCTTGAACCTGAGAGGCAGGGTTCCAGTGAGCCAAGATTGCTCCATTGCACTCCAACCTGGGCAACAAGAGTGAAACTCCATTAAAAAAAAAAGAAAGAAAGAAAAAGAAAAAGACAGAAAATCTAATTAAAAACTGGGCCAAAATCTTGACTGGCACTTGATAAAAGCAGAAATCCAAATGGACAATACACATCTGAAAAGTACTCAACATTATTAGAAATCATGGAGATGAAAGTCACACCCACAGTAAGATATCACCTCACATCCACCTGAATGGCTAAGATTTAAAAATCTGGCAATACCAAGTCTTGGTGAGGATGTGAACCAATGGAACTCATGTTTTGCTGGTGGGAGAGTAAATTAGTACAACCGTTCTAGAAAACTATTTGGTATTATCTTCAAAAGCTGATTATATGCATACTTGAATTAGCCATTTAATTACTAATTATTCACCCAAAAGAAAAGTGGGCAGGCCAGGTGCGGTGGCTCATGCCCGTAATCCCAGCGCTTCAGGAGGCCAAGGCAGGTGGATCTCCTGAGGTCAGGAGTTCAAGGCCAGGCTGGTCAATGTGGTGAAAACCCATCTCTACTAAAAATACAAAAATTAGCTGGGCCTGGTGGCATGTGCCTGTAATCCCAGCTTCTTGGGAGGCTGAGGCAGGAGACTCACTTGAACCTGGGAGGCAGAGGCTGCAGTGAGCTGAGATTGCAACATTGCACTCCAGCCTGGGCGACTCCATCTCAAAAAAAAGAAAGAAAGAAAATTGGGCACATACGCACCAAAGGGTGTGGACAAGAATGTTCAAAGACTCATAGAGACAGAAAGTAGAATAGTGGTTACCAGGGGTTGAAGAAGATGAGAATGGGGAGTTATTAATATTATTTAATGGGTACAGAGTTTCAATTTGGAATGGTGACACTTTCTGGAGATAGATAATGGTGAGGATAGCACAATGGGAATGTACTTAATGCAACTGAACTGTACACTTTGAAATGGCTGAAATGATAATTTTATCTCACATATGTTTTGCCACAATAAAAGAAAAACAATGTTCATGGCAACTTTTTTTGTATTTGCACAAATGGAAGTGATCCAAATATTCATTAAGAGTAGAATGGATAAATAAATTATAATAAATTTATGTAATGCACTGTCATATAACAATGAGAAAGAATAAATCATTGCTGCAAGCAACAACATAAATAAATCTTACGACTATAATGTTGAGTAAAAGATGCCAGATGTAATGCTGTTTGATTCCATTTATATAAAATTGAGAAACAAAATGAGTCTATGAGTCCATGATGTTACAGGTCAGAAAAGTGGTGGCCTTGGAGGAGGAAGCAAAGGGCAGCAAAGAGTGCTTTGGCATGTTGGCAATCTTTCTTTCTTTCTTTCTTCTTCTTTTATTTATTTATTTATTTTTTTGAGATGGTGTTTCAATCTGTTGCCCAGACTGGAGTGCAGTGGCACAATCGCAGCTCACTGCAACCTCTGCCTCCCAATCTCTTGCCTCAGCCTCCCGAGTAGCTGGGATTACAGGTGTACACCACCATGCCTGGCTAATTTTGTATTTTTAGTAGAGCAAGGTCTTGAAAAGATGTTTGGGCCCAGCGTGGTGGCTCGGGGTTTCACCATGTTAGCCAGGCTGATCTCAAACTCCTGACCTCAGGTGATCCGCCAGCCTTGGCCTCCCAAAGTGCTGGGATTACAGGCATGAACCTCCGTGCCTGGCTGCATGCTGGTAATCTTGACATGGGTGATGGTTACCTGAGTATGTTCACCCGGAGAAAATTCACAAGGCTAATGACTTGGGATTTGTGCATTTTTCTGTAGGTATGTGACACTTCAATGAAAAATTTAGTTAGAAAAGTAAAAAACAACCAGATTGAAAAATGTCAAAGGACTTGAATAGATGGTTCTCCAACAAGATATACAAACGGCAGAGAAGCACATGAGAAGATGCTCAATGTCACTAATCATTAGGGAAATACAAATCAAAACCACGATGAAATACCACCTCACGCCCATTAGGATCAGTACTTTCAGAAAAACAGAAAATAACAAGTATTGGTGAGGATGTGGAGAAATTGTAACCCTTGCGCCCTGCTCTTAAGAATGTAAAATGGTGCGGCTGCTATGGAAAATAGTATGGCAGTTCCTCAAAAAATTAATCATAGAATTACCATATGCTCCAGCAATTCCACTTTCGAGTACACCGTATATCCAAAAGAATTGAAAGCAGAGTCTTGAAAAGATATTTGGGCCAGGTGCGATGGCTCATGCCTGTAATCCCAGCACTTTGGGAGGCCAAGGTGGGTGGATCAGTTGAGGCCAGGAGTTCAAGACCAGCCTGGCCAATATGATGAAACCCCATCTCTACTAAAAATACCAAAATTAGTCAGATGTGGTGGCATGCATCTGTAGTCCCAGATACTCAGGAGGCTGAGGCACAAGAATTGCTTGAACCCGGGAGGCAGAGGTTACAATGAGCCGAGATCACATCACTGCACTCCAGCCTGGGCAACAGAGCGAGACTGTCACAAAAAGAAAGCAAGAGAGAAAAAAATAGAGAAAAGAGGAAGAGGAAGGAAGGAAGGAAGGAAGGAAGGAAGGAAGGAAGGAAGGAAGGAAGAAGGGAGGAAGGGAGGGAGGGAGGGAGGGAGGGAGGGAAGAGGCTGGGCACAGTGGCTCAAGTCTGGAATCCCAGCACTTTGGGAGGCAGAGGCTGGCGGATCACTTGAGGTCAGGAGTTCGAGACCAGCCTGGTTAACATGGTAAAACCCCGTCTCTACTGAAAATACAAAACTTAGCTGGCATGGTGGCACACATCTGTAACCCCAGCTACTACGGAGGCTAAGGCAGGAGAATGGCTTGAACCCCGGAGGCAGAGGTTGCAGTGAGCTGAGATCGTGCCACTGCACTCTAGCCTGGGTGACAGAGTGAGACTCCATTCCAAAAAATTAATAAATAAAATGAAATAAGGAAAAAGCTATTTGTACACCCACGTTTACAACAGCATTATTCACAATAACCAAAAGGTAGAAAAAAAAACAAGTGGCCATAGAGTGATGAATAGATAAATAAAATGTGGTCTATACCCACAATAGAAAGTTATTCAGTTCTAAAAAGGAAGGCAATTCTGACACATGCCTCAACATCAATGAACCTTGAGGGCATTATGCTAAATGAAATAAGCCAGGCACAAAAAAACAAATACTGTATTCAAATACATGAGATACCTGGAGTAGTCAAATCCATAGAGAGAAAGCGGAATGGTGGTTGCCAGGAGCTGAAGGGAGGGGGGAATGGTGGGTTATTGTTTAACGGGGACAGAGTTTTAGTTTTGCAAGATGAAAAGAATTCTAGAGAGTTCTGGTTATACAACAATGTGAATGTACTTAATGACATTGAACTGTACACTTAAAAACTGTTAAACTAGCAAATTTTATGTTATGTGTATTTTATCACAATTATTTTTTTTTTTTTTTTTTTTTCTTTTAAGCTCCGCCTCCCGGGTTCCCGCCACAGAGTAGCTGGGACTGCTGGAGACGGGGTTTCATTGTGTTAGCCAGGATGGTCTCGATCCTGACCTCGTGATCCGCCCGTCTCGGCCTCCCAAAGTGCTGGGATTACTGCTTGAGCCACCGCGCCCGGCCAATTATTTTTTTTTAGACAGAGTCTTGCTCTATCATCCAGGCTGGAGTGCAGCGGCCTGATCTTGGCTCACTGCAACTGCTACCTCTGGGGTTCAAGCGATTTTCCTGCTTTAGCCCCCTGAGTAGCTGGGACTACAGGCATGCACCACCACATGGCCGACTAATTTTTGTATTTTTGGAAGAGACGGGGTTTTCGCCGTGTTAGCCAGGCTGGTCTCGAACTCCTGATCTCAAGTGATCTGCCCACCTTGACCTCCCAAAGTGCTGGGATTATAGGCATGAGCCACGGTGCCTGGCCTTATCACAATTTTTTTAAAAAGGGGGTCTGAACTTTCTTGGACCTTTCCAGTTCCTTTTAAACTTTAGAATCACTTTGCCAAGTTCAACAACAACTTAAACTATTATATTTTTATCTGTGATTCTATTGAGTCAATAGATGATTAATTTGGGGAAAATTAATATAATATTGAATCTTCTAATCCATGCACTTGTTATATTTCTCCAAAAAAAAAAACCTAACCTCATTGCCGGGGCTTATAGTGACCATTGTGCCCACTGAGAGTTGATTCTGTCTGTGCCTGACACCCTTCCTGCATCATCTCAGTTAGTCCTCCCAACTGGCCCAAGGTAGGAATTTGGGCCTCAAGGAGCTCTGCATAGTTCTTCAATCTCTATTGTTTCCTCCTCCCCTGCTTCTGCCATGTGCATAGCTGGGACTAGCCCTCTGGAGGAGAAACCTATGGAGGATTACTGAGTTGTCCAGCCAAGTCCATCCTAGACCAGCCAGCCCCAGCCCATTCATGAACTGACCATGGATGCCTGAGTGAACCCAGAAAAGATCAGCCAAGCTTGGCTAGAGTCAGCAGAACTGCCTAGCTAACCTGGAGATTTAGGAGTTAAAGAACTTGTTATTTTAAGCCACTACATCTTGGGATGGTATTCTACAGCAAGAACGAATGACTGTATCTAGGAAACCTTCAGTGATCCCCTGAAGGATTGGCTCACCTCTCTTCAGTTTCCAAGCATTATGTAGCCAGTTCTTTTGCTTACCTTAGCCTCATGTTACTGTGGTATGGAGATGTCTACTATCTCTCCTCCTAGACTGTGGAGCCCTTGAGGACAGGGAATCTAGCTTGATTTCTCTGTCTGCCTCTAGGGTGGTTAGTAGGCAGTTGTGCAATTAATGTTGGTGAATCAACATGTGTTGGTATCAGTCTACTCATTAACACGCGATGCATGGCTGTGACAGTCCTATTAGGCACACAACGATTCACCATCCTGTGCAAATGAACTTCATTGATTCATTCACAGGTAGAGATGGATCAGCTCGGGTCTCCACAGTTGAGGAACTCACCACCAAGTTGGGGAGACAAACTCATAAAGAATGAATCACAGCCAAAGGAGGTAAGTGCCAAGATGTATAAAGCACAATGAGGGACTGCAGTATAGGGTTGTGGCTACAAGTGTGGACTTTGGCATCAGAAAAGCTGTGAGTTCAAGTCCCAGTTCTCCCACTTACTTCTGCAGGTTATCACTTTGCACCTCACAATGGCATAAGAATGAGATCAGAGGCCGGGTGAGGTGGCTCACGCCTGTAATCCCAGCACTTTGGGAGACCAAGAAGGGCATATCTCTTGAGTCCAGGAGTTTGAAACCAGCCTGGGCAATATGGTGAAACCCTATCTCTATAGAAAATACAAAAGTTAGTCAGATGTGGTGGGGTGCACCTGTAGTCCCAGCTACTCCAGAGGGCTGAGGCAGGAGCATTGCTTGAGCCCAGGAGGTAGAGGCTACAGTGAGCCATGATCATCTGTTCCACTGCACTCCAGCCTGTGTGACAGAGCAAGACCCTATCTTTTTTTTTAAAAAAAGGATGAGATCATTCATGCCAATTGCTTTGCATAATGCTTAGTGAATGTTAAGTGCTTGCATTAGTCCTAAGAATTATTTTTACATTAGTAGAACAAAGGATGGACTTAATAATATTGATAGTACGGACCCACAATTCCAAAATTCTAAATGCCCTGGAAAACAACGCCAACATTTTCTTTCACAAATTCAGTGGCAAACCCCTCCCTGACCTGACTGAAACTATTTATAGTCTTCATCTAGTGTGCGACTATTCATGTATTTCCTGCAGCAGCATTGATGAGCTTTGTTCTGGAGACCTGCTCCATAGTCTGCTCGAGCTCTTTCACAACACATGCTATATGAACTTTCTATCTTTTATAAAATCTGAAAAATTCTGACTTTCAAGCCACATCTAACCCCAAGCTACTGTGCTAAGCACTTGGCATGTCGTAACTTATTCAGTCCATGTGTCAGTTCTTCCTGGTTGGGTGGGGCGGAAGAAGGGGAAAGGTCTGGGAAGCTTCATGGGGAGGTGACAGTTCAGCTGAGTCTGGAAGCTGAGTAAAGAGTAACTGTGGGACCAAGGCAAGGAAGGGCATTCTGGCTGGCAGTGGCAGCCTACGCAGAACTCAGAGGAATAAAAATGGGAACTGTAGGGCTGGGTGCTGTGGCTCACGCCTGTAATCTCAGCACTTTGGGAGGCTGAAGCGGGCAGATCACGAGGTCAGGAGATCAAGACCATCCTGGCCAACATGGTGAAACCCCATCTCTACCAAAAATACAAAAATTAGCTGGGCATGGTGGCGCATGCCTGTAGTCCCAGCTGCTCGGGAGGCTGAGTCAGGAGAATCGCTTGAACCAGGGAGTCGGAGGTTGCAGTGAGCCAAGGTCACGCCGTTGCACTCTAGCCTGGCAACAGATCGAGACTGTCTCAAAAAAAAAAAAAAAAAGGTTGGGGGGACTATATTGTGGGTCTGCAGTGGTTCTGCCTAGCTGGCAGACAGAGAGGCTACCGGGAGAGCAACAGGGTGGGGAGCTGGGAGGTTTGGCAGAGATCAGGTACACTGACGGACTTGCATGCATAGCTAAGGAGTTCCCAGTCTATCTGGCAGGCAAGATGAAGCTGTCGGTTTTAGCAAGGGAAGGACCAGGTCAGCTTTGCGTTTTAGGGAGACCTTCAACACGAGATGCTCCTCTAAGTGCCTCGCTGAAATCTGGCGTTGCTCTGCCTGCAGCCTCCCCCAATCCACCCAGACCACACATGGAAATGAGGCTGCTTTGGCATAGTTTGCCTGGCACAACTCAACTTCTAGAAAAATGTATCTGTAATCGATCATGTCGTGGCAGGAAACCAACAAAGAAGCAGGCAAGTGTGGCTTTGAGAAGTCAGGAAGCAAGGTTCTGTGGACAACCTCCAACCACAATTTCCACCACTGCCCTGCGGCCTCTAAGGCATCGTGGCTGACCTGGTCCATGAGGCAGGCCAGGCCACGGAAGGGCTCACAGCTCAGCTGCTCCCGATCTCCGCTCCACTACGTCTGTCATGCACACTCGACAGCACCCATGTGCAGCCCAAACAGACACTGTTCACTTCTCAAGTTGGTTTCAAATTTTGCTCTTTTTGTTCCTGTTTTTCATTTAGATTTTTTGGCTGGTTCAAGTTCGACAGGCAATTTCAACACTGAGATTGAAGGGAGAGAATGTAGCCTGTAAAAGAGCAAAGGATGTGTGTGCTTTGTGTTGTTATTAGTTTTAGAGGGGCCCTGGGAAGGCGCATACACGAATTGAGTCCGCCAGCCAGGTCCTTGGTTTGTGGCGCCTCACTGTCTTCATCTAGCATGAGCCCCCTACCCCCGCACCAAATTAACGGCCTCCTGCTCTTAATTCATAATCCTGTCTCTACCCCCAAGCCATCTACTTTTATGTACCTAATGTGTGGCCTTGCAATCCATCTTCTTCTTTTTTTTTTTGAGACAGAGTTTCGCTCTTGTTGCCCAGGCTGGAGTACAGTGTTGTAATCTCAGCTTACTTCAACCTCTGCCTCCCAGGTTCAAGCAATTCTCTGGCCTCAGCCTCCCAAGTGGCTGGGATTACAGGTAGCCACCTGCCCACGGGTTTCTCCATGTTGGTCAGGCTGGTCTCGAACTCCTGACCTCAGGTGATCTGCCTGCCTTGGCCTCCCAAAGGTCTGGGATTACAGGTGAGAGCCACTGTACCCGGCTCAATCCATCTTCTATATCCTTACATATGTAATTTTTTTTTGAGATGGAGTCTCCCTCTGTCACCCAGGCTGGAGGGCAATGGCATGATCTTGGCTCACTACAACCTCTACCTCCCAGGTTCACGCTATTCTCCTGCCTCAGCCTCCTGAATAACTGGGATTACAGGCGTACACCACCACCATGCCGGATACTTTTTTGTATTTTTAGAAGAAACAGGGCTTCACCATGATCACTTGGCTTCTCCATGATCCAGATTCTCCTGCCTCAGCCTCCTGAATAACTGGGATTACAGGCGTACCACCATGCCCGGATACTTTTTTGTATTTTTAGAAGAAACAGGGCTTCACCATGATGGTCAGGCTGGTCTTGAACTCCTGATCTCAAGTGATCCACCTGCCTCAGCCTCCCAAAGTGCTGGGATTACAGGCATGAGCCACCACGCCGGCCAAATATCCTTATATATGTAAATATATAGCATCACTTTGAGTGTGCATTTTAAAATCTATGGAAGTGAGATCATGTTTCATCTAATTCCACTTTTGAGCTTTGGCATTATCTGTAAGTAGACGTAAGTCATTCCCTTTGACTGGCACAATATTTCATTTCATGGCCTTTCCCACATTTCATTTATCGATGTCCCTACCAATGGATACATTGGTCTGCAATGAACATATTTTTAACAATCAACTGAACCTGGAATTGAGTTCAGCTTCCATCACCTGTTCACTGTGTGACCTTAAACCTCTGTTCTGTCGTCCTGCAGTGGGCCTGTAATCCCAGCACTTTGGGAGGCCGAGGCGGGCGGGAGGTCAGGAGATACACGGTGAAACCCCGTCTCTACTAAAAATACAAAAAATTAGCCGGGTGGGCGCCTATAGAGAGAATGGCGTGAACCCGGGAGGTGGAGCTTGCAGTGAGCTGAGATCACGCCACTGCACTCCAGCCTGGGCTACACAGTGAGACTCCATCTAAAAAAAAGGAAAGAAAGAAAGAAAGAAAAGAAAGAGAAAGAGAGAAAGAGAGAAAGAGAGAAGAAAGAGAAAAGAGAGAAAAGAGAGAAAGAGAGAAAGAGAGAAAGAGAGAAAGAGAGAAAGAAAGAAAGAAAGAAAGAAAGAAAGAAAGAAAGAAAGAAAGAAGGAAGGAAGGAAGGAAGGAAGAAGGAAAAGAAGGAAAGAAGGAAGGAAGGAAGGAAGGAAGGAAGGAAGGAAGGAAGGAAGGAAGGAAGGAAGGAAGGAAGGAAGGAAAAGAGGGGTGGGCAGGAATAAGGACCCTATCTTATAGGTGGCAGGCTAAGGACCCTATCTTATAGGTGGAGGCTTCTCACACTAGAAGGGCCAGTGAGATAGGCCCTTGTCTGCCTTCTTCATTTCTCCATCCTCAGCCCTCCTCACACCCACCCTGGCACAAAGTAGGTGCTCATATATACATTTTTTTTTTTGGATTTTTTTTTCGAGAGATGGCCAACATGGTCTGTCCCTCTGAAAATACAAAAATGTGCCAGGCATGGTGGTACACGCCTGTAATCCCAGGCAAGAGGCTGAGGCACGAGAATCGCTTGAACCCGAGAGGTAGAGGTTGCAGTGGGCCAAGATTGTGCCACTGCACTCCAGCCTGGATGACAGAGTGAAACTGTGTCTCATAAAACAAACAAACAAACAAACAAACAAAATATATATATATGGAGAGAGAGAGAGAGAACAAAATGACTATTGCAAAGGATTACCACATGTAAAAGGGCCTTGAAAATGCTCAATATGCATATATAAATATGAGTTATTATTAACAGTTATTTAAACTTAATTCATAATTCCAGTAAAATCAAATGCATTTGATTTTACATTTTGCGTGTGTTCCCAGTTCTTCTGCCTCTTCCCCATCCTACCCATCTTCCTTCACATCAGGAAACATCCAGAGATGGAGTGCAATTGGGCAATGCAGGAGTGGGCCTGCCAGGCTAAGGTGGGGTGGCCCAATCGTTCCTCTTGAGGCTGGTATCCACGAGTCACTTACTGTCCAAAGGCCTCCCTTAGGCCACCTGGGCCTATAAAACCCAGGTAATGATATGCACCCAGCTCACTCAGGTGTTGTGAAGATTAATTATGGCTTGTAAAGGGCTTTGAAGATGAAACATTCTTGTTATGGAAATAAAATGGCTTGAGACGCGAAGTCTTTTCTGCCTTCGTGTCTTCTCTCTGGATGTTGTTGTCTTCCAAGGGCCCCAGATGAGTTCAGAGGTGAGGGTGACCTCACCACAACTCTCGTGGGAAGCAAAGGTTTAGTGCAGACTTCCTCTAACACCATAGAGATGGACTCCTCATTGCTAGTTTTAAAATTTAAACGCCAGCTCCATTTCCCAACTCACGGAGCTCAGCTGGTTTAAAATACATTAAACAGATTCAGCAATGGCATGGTGAATGTACTTCCGGTACTGAGATTTTTGCTGCCAAATTTAATTATTCAAATTGGTTTAAAAAATTGGGTTTCTTCCCCCTACGTCTTCTCAGATTTAGAGATATTCAAAGTGGAAGAAATATGAGCTAAGCGTGTTCAATGGAGAAAGTATTAGCGTTAGTGTCAGACGGACCTGAGTTCAGATGCCAGCTCAGCCCCTTTCTGGCTATGGGCAAGTTATGTAACTTCTTTGAGCCTCAGTTTCCCAATCTGCCAACCAAGGATAATCATAACCCCTGTCAGGGTTACTGTCAGGGATGCAGGAAATGCACATTAAAAGTACTCGATAAATGTTAGCTATCAATAACAACACGACCAAACTCAGTGAAAGAGGTATTATCATTGTCGCTTGACAAAGGGGTCCAAGCCTCAGAGGGCCGGTGTGTCCTGCCATGATCTTTCAGAAGGAAAGTAGTGTGCCAGGATTCAAACCTGGATCTGCATGCTCCCAAATCCCTGGTCACCTACATGTGCCATCTCCCCCTGGATAGAAGCTTGTTTTCTTTTCCTTTTTTTTGAGACTGAGTCTCACTCTATCACCTGGGCTGGAGTGCAGTGGTGCGATCTTGACTCACTGCAAGCTCTGCCTCCTGGGTTCAAGCAATTCTCCTGCCTCAGCCTCCCGAGTAGCTGGGATTGCAGGCACGCAACACCGACACCATGCACAGCTAATTTTTTTATTTTTAGTAAAGACGGGGTTTCACCATGTTGACCAGGCTGGTCTCGAACTCCTGACCTCAAATGATCCACTTGCCTCGGCCTCCCAAAGTGCTGGGATTACAGGCATGAGCCATCACGCCCAGCCAGAAGCTTGTTTTCTAAAACCAGAAGTTGCAGTCATACTTAACCTAAGCAGAGAAAGAAAGAGGCAGCTCCTTCTAACATGAGCTGGAAAGTGGAGGTCTCATGCCATGGAGTTGTTTAACCCCACATTTCTGCATGACATTGGCATCCTCTTGTTTGCTTCTCATTTCCTGGTGATGTTAATACTTGCTTGCCCAAATGGGGAATGCTGTCTACAGTGCGTTTTCTTACACATTAGGTAGAGCCAAAAACATCCTGGAAGCTTCAGGACTCCTGACACCTGAGGGGTACTTCGGTAGTTGGAGAGGCTCAAGGCTGCAAAGCCTTCCTTTGGGTCTAGGCCCAGGGGCCTCACTTTGGCTCATTTCAAGGTCAGCTTGGCCAGATCTCTCAATGGAAGCCAAGACTTTTGCTCATTTATTTGCATCTTTCCATTTTTTCCTTCACAAATATTCATAGAGCTCCTACTATGTCCTCA
Organism: Macaca thibetana thibetana; assembly: GCF_024542745.1. NCBI lineage: Eukaryota > Metazoa > Chordata > Mammalia > Primates > Cercopithecidae > Macaca > Macaca thibetana. Next base: position 14,700,387 of record NC_065592.1, read on the forward strand.
ATCATAGATTAATTACAATGGCCCTATTTGATGTTCACCACCCATCAGAAACTACACTTCCATGCATCATCTCATTTGAACTTTACAGCAGTGCTTTGAGTAAATATTAACATCATCACCATTTTGCCGTTGAAGAAAAAAGACTCAGGGCACGAGCGGTGCCAGAGTAAGAAATGGAACCCAGGTTTTTCTGACTCCATCACCTGTACTCTTAACGATGACAACACACTGCCTCCTTGAGGACATGCACAGAATCTCATACATTTCTTATCTTTAGTCCCCCAGTACAATATACAGTAGATGCTCAATAAATGTTTGCCATTGAATAAATAAGTAATGTGCTAGGTAATCACCAACCCATGTACAGTGCTCCACAGAAATTGCAAAATGCTTTCCACTGATGCCCATCTTTCGCATTACACTTGGGAGGTAGGTTTTGTGAACCCACTTCACAGACAAAGTTTGCAGAGGTGATTAACTTATCTGGGGCCATGGAAAGAGTAAGAGGCTTTGGATAAAATAAACTCACAGTGAAGACACAACACCCGATGGAGCTGCAGGGCAGAGAAGCGTCTGTCTGGTTGAAAAAATAAGGATATTACAAAGCACCCGAGTTTAAACTGAAATCATATGTCCAGCACATGTTTCCCGAAAACATTAACATCACTTCCATGGTCGGTGTGAGGTTTCAGATATTAAAATTATGAAAGAGCCATGCAAGATGTGAGAGGCAGAGATGGAAAGAGAACAAAGTAAAGTTCAACCTTGTCATCACCTCTCTTTACCACAGTTCCCTTCCCAGAAACCTCTCAAGGGTCCAAGTTTCTAACCTAACATCATCTTGAATGGTACAGCTTGTGGCAAGAAACTCAGCTATAAATACGCAGATTTGAAGATTTGAAGCCAGGTTCAAGTCCAGACCCAGTTTCTTTCCAGCTGTGTGACCTTGGACAAGTGTCTTTGACGTCATGTCTGCATTTGTAAAATGGAGATAAACCACAGGCTTGTTGAGATGATAAAACGTGTTACTTTCTTACCTCTTTTTTAGAATTCTAGGAAGTAAAAATGATAATAGTTATAAAATATACTTTTTTTTTTTTTTTTTTTTTTTGAGACGGAGTCTCACTCTGTAGCCCAGGCTGGAGTGCAGTGGCCGGATCTCAGCTCACTGCAAGCTCCGCCTCCCGGGTTCACGCCATTCTCCGGCCTCAGCCTCCCAAGTAGCTGGGACTACAGGCGCCCGCCACCTCGCCCAGCTAGTTTTTTGTATTTCTTAGTAGAGACGGGGTTTCACCGTGTTAGCCAGGATGGTCTCGATCTCCTGACCTCGTGATCCACCCGTCTCGGCCTCCCAAAGTGCTGGGATTACAGGCTTGAGCCACCGCGCCCGGCCAATATAACTGTTAAATGGGTCAGAATAAGCAAGGTTTTGCTCTAACAATAAGCAACCTATAACTTCAGTGGCTTAACACATAAAAATGTTGACTTCTCACTCCTGTTCCAGGTCCATCATGGGTTAACAAAGAGATGCTTTTCACTGTGGTCACACAGGGGCCCAGACTGAGGGAACAGCCACCATCTTGTTTCTGATCACTGTATCCAATGGGAAAGAGGAATTTGGATGGCTTCCCAGTGATAACTATGTGCTCTGGCTTGGAAGCGATACATGTCACTTTTTGCTTACAATTCATGGGCCAGAAAATGTCACATGACTCCTCCCAACCACCTGGGGGCCAAGAAGGACAACCCTACTGTGAGCATAGGAGGAGGGAGATTCAGAAATATGTGTAGTGTCGAGTGGTGTCTGCCATTCACTGAGCACTTAGCAGTACAGTGTCAGGGATCGTACGGAGGGCTTTTCTGATAGATCCCTTATGCCCTCAAAAATCCTCTGAAGCCGGGGCTTTTATCTTCAGTTTATACTTGAGCAACCTGGCAGTCAGAGATGTGAAGCCACTTGCCCAAGGCTGTGAGTAAGTGACAGGGTCTGATAGCCAGGTGAGAACCCCTCTTCATTTCCCTGAGCTGTGCAAATGAGGTGATCAAATACGCAGAACAGGAACTAGTATTAACTGAGCTCCTTCTGTGTATTGGCCCCTTTTCTACCATCTCAGTTATACCTAAGAGTTGATTTCTATGTTGTTGATGATGAAGGATCTGGGGTTCAGAGAGGTTAGAGAACTTGCCCACGGTTCACAGCAGAGGTAGCTCTTGAACCCAGGTCTTTCTGGGTCTAAACTCTATTTGTTTCAAACCCTGCTGTCCCTCTCCCCCTCACGACTTATCCTTGTTTGTTAGACTTATCCTCGTTTATTATAACAATAGCACTGCAGAGAGGAAGGCAGAGGGGTAACAGCGTGGCTGGCAGAACTCGATTGTAGCTGGGTTTGAATCTGGGAGCTGCCACTTCCTAGCTGTGTGAGCTTGGGTGAGTATTTCACCTCTCTGTGCCTTCATTTCCAAATCTGCAACATGGAGCCTCCTTCATACGGTTGTTTTGAGGAATAAATGAGATCATCATCACCATGATAATAACTCACATTTTTAAAGAATATACTTGGTCCAGATATTGAGCTAAGCTCAGAACTTTATATGCATCCTTGTTCCCCCAGCCTCTTTCTTTCTTTTTGAGACAGGATCTCACTCTGTCACCCAGGCTGGGATGCAGTGGCACCATCACAGCTCACTGCAATCTCTGCCTCCCAGGTTCAAGCAATCCTCCCACCTCAGCCTCCTGAGTAGCTATGGCTACAGGTGCACACCACCACACCCCACTAATTTTTGTTTCGTTGGTTGGTTGGGTTCTTTTTGTAGAGAAGGGGTCTTGTTATGTTGCCCAAGTTGGTCTCGAACTCCTGAGCTCAAACAATTTGCCCGCCTCTGCCTCCCAAAATGCTGGGACTACAGGCGTGAGTCACCATACCTGGCCTAATTTCATTTTTACTTTTCATTTTGAAATAATTTTAGATCTACAAAAAAATTGGAAAGATAGCACAGAGAGCTCTTGTATACCCTACAGCCAGCTTCTCCTAAGGTTAACATCTGGCATAAGCAAAGTACATTGGTCAAAACTAAAAAATTAATATTGGTATGATACTAGTAACTAAACTACAGTCTTCATTCATATCTTGTCCCTTTTCTCACCAAAGTCTTTTTTCTTTTCCACGATTCAATCCAGGATGCAGCGTTGCATTTAGTCATCATGTCTCCTTAGCATCTGTTGATCTTTACACCCACTCTTTCATCTTTATTTTCTGTTGAGGAAACTGAGGCTCACGTGATTAAGGTCACACAGTCAGTAGGTGGTAGAGTTAGAATTCAAATCCAGGTCTGTCTGACCCAAAGCCCAAGTCTTTACCATTCATAAAGAAATCATCAGAAAGAAATCCAGTGTTCTGAGTCAGATCAGCATGCAGTGAATAAGGAGCTCAGGGCGGGAAACGACTAAAGCATGGAGAAGTGGCTTTACAGCTGCAGAATACTAACTCGGAATGATCCACTCGAACCACAGTCAAAGTCCAGGCAATCAGTTCCATGAGGAAGAGACTCAGGCTGCTGTGTGTGCACCTTGGGAGTCTTGTGAAGGGATCAAGCTAAGCTCTGGCTTAGATGCTGGCAGAGGGGATTCTCCACATGGTCAGACTAGAGTGCCTACTCCCTGGCAGCAAAGCTTGTGGCAGAGCATCCTTAGAGAGGTGAGGAGTCAGCAGGATGGGGGCCAAAGACAGGACCACATAAGTCACCTAACAGATGTTTCTTGGTGACTTCCTCTGGCCAGAGAACACAGTGAGGCAGCTGCGACCAAACCAATCACCCAAATGATCCACCACATACATCATCTCTGCTTGCCCAGCATTTTATGTGTCCAAGCTCCAGGGAGTGAGAAACAAGTAGAGGGGGTCCTGGTGTTCTGTTTCTTTGGGGAAAAAAGAAAGTATCTAGACAGATCAGCCAGTTCATACATGCAAAACATAAAGAGTGCCCCTGATCCTGCCTAGACCCTCAAACTCTGGATGTCAAGTTCAGGTATGGCTGATGCAGCCCAGGGCCAGCCACAGAGCAGGTGCTGGTGACCATATGTTGAGTGTGTGACCAAGTGAATTAACGAATTTAACTAATTTGCATGTACTCTAGTAAGAAATTAATTAATTTGGCTTGGCATGATGGCTCACGCCTGTAATCCCAGCACTTTGGAAGGCGGAGGCAGGTGGATCACTTGAGGTCAGGAGTTCGAGACCAGCCTGGGCAATATGGCGAAACTCCATCTCTACTAAAAACACAAAAATTATCCAGGTGTGGTGGTGCACACCTGTAGTCCCAGCTACTCAGGAGGCTGAGGCAGGAGAATAGCTTGAACCCAGGAGGCAGAGGTTGCATTGAGCCGAGATCGGTGTCACTGCACTCTACCCTGGGTGACAAAGTAAGAATCCATCTCAAAAAAAAAAAAAAAAAAAAAAGAGAGAGAGAGAGAGACAAGGAGAGTTGGGCATGGTAGCTCATGCCTGGAATCCCAGCACTTTGGGAGGCTGAGGTGGGTGGATCACGCAAGGTCAGGAGTTCGAGACCAGCCTGGCCAACATGGTGAAACACCGTCTCTACTGAAAATAACAAAAATTAGCCAGGCATGGTGGTGCATGCCTGTAATCCCAGCTACTCAGAGGCTGAGGCAGGAGAATCACCTGAACCCAGGAGGTGGAGGTTGCAGTAAGCCAAGGTTGTGCCACTGCACTCCAGCCTGGGTGACAGAGCGAGACTCTGTCTCAAAAATAAATAAAATGTTTAAAAAGAATTTATTTATTTATTTATTTAGAGACAGGGTCTCGTTCTGTCACCCAGGCTGGAGTGCAGTGGCATGATCATAGCTCACTGCAGCCTTGACCTCCTGGGCTCAAGTGATCCTCCCACTTCAGCTTCCTGAGTAGCTGGGACTACAGGTATGTGCCACCACGCCTGTCTAATTTTTTTTTTTTCTTTCTTTTAGAAACAGGGTCTCCCTATGTTGCCCAGGCTGGTCTCAAACTCCTGAGGCCTCAAGCAATCCTCCTGCTTTGGCCTCCCAAAGTGTTGGAATTACAGACTTGAGACACTATGCCTGGCCAGAAATTAATCAATTTATTTAGATCTGGGCCAACACGGAGGACTTTGGCACTTGGAAACTCTCTAAATGTTTGTTGACCCAACAGATGGGCCATGAGTAGATTCTCTACGGAAAGATTTCTAGTCTGTGGGTCGCAATCTATTAGCAGAGTGTCAGTGCACCATAGTGGCTGAGAGCACAGAACCTGGGCTGGGGTTCTTAAGTTATATAGTCAAAGCTCTGCCACCTACTGACTGTATGACCTTGAGCAGGTCACTTAACTTCCTCTGTAAAATGGGGCTGGAGATGATGATAATTTCTTTTTTTTTTTGAGACGGAGTCTTGCTCAGTCGCCCAGGCTGGAGTGCAGTGGCACAATCTTGGCTCACTGCAAGCTCCGCCTCCCAGGTTCACACCATTCTCCTGCCTCAGCCTCCCGAGTAGCTGGGACTATAGGTGCCCGCCACCATGCACGGCTAATTTTTTTGTATTTGTAGTAGAGACGGGATTTCACCGTGTTAGCCAGGATGGTCTCAATCTCCTGACCTCAGGTGATCTACCTGCCTTGGCCTCCCAAAGTGCTGGGATTACAGGCGTGAGGCACCGCGCCTGGGCTGTGATAATTTCTATCTCAGAGAGTTGGTGTGAGGCATAAATGAATAAATGCACGTGTGTGTGTGTGTGTGTGTGTGTGTGTGTGTGTCTATTCATCTGGAACTTAGATTGACTTTATAACTGAGCCCAACTCACAGTGAGCATCTCACAGGGTTAGTTATTACAAGAAATCTTCCCTGCCTCCTCCTACCCCAGCCCCAATTCTGATTTAAACGCCTCTCTGAACCCGACTGAGATGCACCCTTCGTGTCATCTATCACAGAATTTAAGCTAGCTAATCTCGCTGAGTTGCGCAATCAATATTTTTAAAGTCAAATAACACAGACAGTCTTAGAGTGTATCTCAGAGAAAGGAAAAGTCCTGTTTTGTGTTTCCGTTGTAACCCATAGGCATGTGTGTGTTCAGGGTCATGATGTAAAACATGTTTCTTCCGAGGGTTCACAGTAAAGACGTTGAGAGCCACTGCCTCAAGAGACAAATGCTAAACAGTCTTCCTCAGCAGAAGGCTGGCTGGCCCCCAGATGAACTGTGCTGTCCACTTCTTCCCTCAGGCTTCTGTTGCCAAATCACCTCCCTAAGAAGACCTCTTCTCCCTGGGCCCTGTGGGCTCCCACTGTGCCCTGTAGGTCTGTGGTTTCTAGAGAAAATGTACTGAGCAGAATCCAGGCAGGTGCTGCCCTGGGCCTTTTCCTCACCTTAGCACACAGAGTCCTCCTCATCAGCCTACGAGCATGGTTCTCAAAGTGTGATCCTCCCACCAGCATCAGCATCTTCTGGGAGCTCGTTTGAAATGCATATTCTCAGGCTTCGCCCCAGACCTACTGAATCCCAGACTCTGTGGCTCTGCAACCTGTGTTTTCACAAAGGCCTCCAGGTGATTCTAATGTAACCTAAAGTTTACAAACTATTGCTGTGTGAGGAGACTGATTTTGCTTTGGGGAAACTGAGGCACTGGGAAAGAAAGTGACACCCCCAAGGTCACCCAGGGAGGAAATGACTGAGTTAGAATTCTTTTTTCTTTTTCTTTTTCTTTTTTTTTTTTTTTTTTTTGAGACGGAGTCTCGCTCTGTCGCCTAGGCTGGAATGCAATGGCACGATCTCGGCTCACTGCAGACTCCACCACCTGGGTTCACGTGATTCTCCTGCCTCAGCCTCCCAATTAGCTGGGATTACAGCAGCTGCCGCCACGCCCAGCTAATTTTTGTATTTTTAGTAGAGACGGGGTTTCACTATGTTGGTCAGGCTGGTCTCAAACTCCTGACTTCAGATGATCCACCTGCCTCAGCCTCCCCAAGTGCTGGGATTAAGGCGTGAGGCACCACGCCCCGCCGACTGAGTTAGGATTCTAATCACATAGCACTGCAATTGTTTTTGTGCCTGTCCCTCCTACTAGATAGTGAGTCCTTCTCAGCAGGGACCAAGACTGATGCATTTCTGTTGTTCAGACTTTAGTATCGAGCCTGATATGCAACAAATACTCTGTGACCTCTGCTGGCTAAATATAAACCACAAACATCAATTAAAAATCAGTCCAGTGAATGCTCTCATCAAATGGGCATTACCACCCCAAGCTGGAAGAGGAGATGCATGCAGTGATGCAGAGGACTCACTTCTTGCTCAGCAAAGCTCCCTAGAGCCCCTGATGTAAGTTGCAGACTACAGCCAAGTCATGATCAACTTTGACTCTAGTCCGGAAAGTTTTTCAGTTCCACGTGGGTGTGAGGGGGAGGAGCTAGGAAATGGTTAACAGTTTGATAAACAAATCCTTTACTGGTTGTGAGACTTTCCAATAATGAGAAATCAACACAATTAGACAAGGCACTAAATTTTTTGCAGAGTGCCAGCTGTCACTCTTCTTGACTAGCTAAGATCAAAGAAACGTATTTTATCTCTTAAGTTATTAGACATGATAGGGCCATTAAATGGAGATATTGTCATAAGAAATATGTTGCTTGCTTTGAAAATAAACATCTCACCTTTGCTTCTTTTTTCTCTCTGAAAAGCTGAGAGAAATCAAACTATTTAACTTGGGCCTTTCCAACTTGCTAGTATTCTGTCATATTTTCCCCAATCAGATCTGGGATTTTAGCTACAGTCATTCTAGCCTTTCCTCTTGCACAGAACGTCTGTGCAAGTTGGAACTAGAGGACCAAGAAACCAGGCTGAGATGTCTGTGAGCTGTGCTGCAGCCCTGCATTCCCCAGTCATAACAAAATTCACTATCATTCCAAAGCCTTGCTTGCTGTGAAAGGAGCTCATCCTCAGATGTCTTTCCAAGTGCTTATTCTTAGCCTTTCTTCATCTCTAACCTGGTTCCAAAAGCACTCACTCTTCATTTCTGCAAGTAGCAAGGCGGCTTGTCTGGACTGAAAATGGGGCTTGAGTTGGTGAGTTGTTTGCTTACAGTCACTGATTGCACAGGAGCTGAGGAGCTCCTGGGAACAATCTTTTGTATTAGTCAGGGTCCAGGGAAGAGAGGGAACACGTTCCAAAGAAGACACTTAAAGAGTTTCATGAAGCACAATTTCCAAGAGTGGGCAGGGTTAAGGGATGGCGAAGCACCCAAGAATGAGCAACAGCAGGGAACCGTTACTATTCTTAGATGTGAAAAGGCAAGAAGAGGGGGAGGATACTGGAATTTGATGAGAGTCGTAGCTGAGAACAGGTGCCACCAATGGGAGCTGTGGCCACAGGGAGAAGGCAGCCTCTGCCAAGCCACAGTGAGCAGGGATTTACGTCCCCTCTCCCCCACCAACAGCCCTGTGGTCTTCTGGTGGTCCTACGCATTGACTGTGCTCAGCCAGCAGTCACGGAGCCTGGCCCCCTGGGAGTAAATGGGGAACATCTATCTCACACTGAAGCCTGGCCACCACTGATGTCTGGACACACCCCGGCAAGATAGGCACAGGTGGTGGAGACCCTGCAAGAGCTGCACTGCAGGATTAAGGAGAAAGGCCCTGAAGGGATTTACCATCAAGCTGCAGGCATCATGAGGGAGACCTGACAAGGAGGGTGAGCTGTGAGGAGATCCGTGGTTTTAGATCCCACAATAAGGCACTAGTGAAATTCATCCCGGGACCCCACCACCATGGTAGGGGAGTGGGTTGTGTGCCCCAGGGAGCAAAGGGCTCTGAAAGAACCTAAGTAAGGCAGGCATGGTGGCTCACGCCTGTAATCCTAGCACTTTGGGAGGTCAAGGTAAGTGGGTCACTTGAGGTCAGGAGTTCCAGACCAGCCTGGACAATATGGTGAAACCTTATCCTTACAAAAAATCCAAAAAAATTAGCCAGTTGTGGTGGTGCACGCCTGTAATCCCAGCTACTCGGGAGGCTGAGGCGGGAGAATCGCTGGAACCTGGGAGGCGGAGGTTGCGGTGAGCTGAGATCGTGCCACTGTACTCCAGCCTAGGCAACAGAAAGAGACTGTCTCTAAAAAATAAAACAACAACAACAAAAAGAAAGAACATAAGTACATCACTGAATTATGTGAAATCCAGGGCTCAAACTGCCTTTCTGTGGGGACCCATCCCCACCAACCCAGCACAGCACAGGAGAAGTACTGCCACCTCACAAGGGTGACAAGCGGGGCTTCCAGCTTTCCAGATGCCCTGACGCCTAGACCCCTGGCCCCTAGATGGTGGCCCAAGCAGCAGGCCCAGGGGCCCATCTGAAGTGCCTCTCTATGCAGGTGTGGGGCCCTATGAGGAGTCAGCAATGCCCAGGTCTGTGATGGGGACACATGTAAGCAACCCCTGAGAACCCCAGAATTGCTCAGGACTGTGGAAGTCTGGGCTTTTGGAATCAAGAAAGAGAAGACTCAAACCCATCAGATTTTGGGTAGCAATGTACTTGTTCTCACAAGAAGTGAAGTCTGGGACCTTTTCTTATCCTTGCAACTGACCTTCAAGGTGGAGAGTCTGGTACCGTTTTTACAAATGGGGATTCTGTTCAGAGAAAGCATCCCAGGTGGACTAGAAACACTTTTCCTTTCCAGGACCTCCCTCATTCCCTCTGCTCCCACCACAGCTGCTCCAGTTTCTTTGCTTAGCTAGAACTTGCCAAGCTCATCCTTGCGCCAGCACCTTTGTGCCTGCTCTTCCCCCTGCCTGGAATGTTCTCCCCACTAGATATCTGCATCATTCCATTTCTCTCCTCATTTAGATCTTTGTTAAATGCCACCTCTTCAGAAAGCCCTCCCCGGAGCGCCCAGCCTTTTCTAGTTCCTTACCCTGTGTTATCCTCATCACAAGCTGAAATTATCTTTTTTTTTTTTTAATTGTTTGTTTACTTACTTATTGACTGCCTGCCCAGGCTCCGTGGAGGCAGAGATTTTGTCTCGATCTTAGAACATATTCCTAGCACATGGAAATTTTTTACAAACTGAGACGAGATTCACCTAACATAAAATTAACCATTTTAAAGTGTACGACGCAGTGACATTTAGTACATTCGCAATGTTGTTCAATTATCACCTCTATCTGGTTCCAAAACATTTTTACCACCCAAAAGGAAACCCTGTCCCCATTAAGTAGTCACTCCTCATTCCCTCCTCCCTCAGCCCCTGGTCATCACCAATGTGCTTTCTTCCTCTATGGATTTACCTTTTCTGGACGTTCCCTGTGAATGGAAGCATACATTATGTGACCTTTTGTGTCTGGCTTCTTTCACTTAGCATGTTTTCGGGCTCATCCACATTGGAGCATAGATCAGTACTTCATTCCTTTTTTTTTTTTTTTTTTTTTTTGAGACAGAGTCTCGCTCAGTCGCCCAGGCTGGAGTGCAGTGGCCAGATCTCAGCTCACTGCAAGCTCCACCTCCCGGGTTTATGCCATTCTCCTGTCTCAGCCTCCCGAGTAGCTGGGGCTACAGGCGCCCGCCACCTCGCCCGGCTAGTTTTTTGTATTTTTTAGTAGAGACGGGGTTTCACCGTGTTAGCCAGGATGGTCTCGATCTCCTGACCTCGTGATCCACCTGTCTCGGCCTCCCAAAGTGCTGGGACTACAGACTTGAGCCACCGCGCCCAGCCTTCATTCCTTTTTATGGCTGGATAATGTTTTCATACACACGTACCACATTTTGTTTATCCATTCATCTGTTTTGTTGTTGTTTTTGTTTTGAGGCAGGGTCTCACTCTGTCGCCCAGGCTGGAGGGCAGTGGTGCCATCTCGGCTCACTGTAGCCTCGACCTCCCAGGCTCAAGTGATCCTCCCACCTCAGCCTCCCGAGTAGCTGGGACTATAGTTGCACATTACCACACCCGGTGAATTTTTGCATTTTGTGTAGAGATGGGGTTTGTGCCATGTTGCCCAGGCTGATCTCGAACTCCTGAGCTCAAGCAATCCACCTGCTTCAGCCCTCCAAAGTACTGGAATTATGGGTGTGAGCCATCAAGCCCAGCCACTTCATCTGTTGATGGATATGATATTTCCACTTTTTAGCTATTATAAATAATGCTGATATGAACATACGTGTATAAGTATTTGGGCCTTTTCCTCTTGAAAGTCCCCTCTCTCTCACTAGAGAGAGAGCTGTTTTCCTTTCTTTTTCTTTCTCTCTTCTTCTGCCTATTAGACCTCTGCTCCTAATCTCAAAAAAAAAAAAAAGTGTATAAATATTTGTTTGAATACCTGCTTTGAATTACTTTGGGTATATATCCAGGAGTAGACTTGTGTGGTCAACGGTAATTCTATGTCTACATATAGAACACAGAATCAAACAAATAATATAATAATGAAACATTTGTTTTATTATTATTTTTTGAGAACACTTATTTTATTATTATTATTTTTTGACAGACAGGTTCTTACTGTGTCACCCAGGCTGGAATGCAGTGGCACAATCATGGCTCACTGCAACCTTGAACCCTGGGCTCAATCTATTCTCCTGCCTCAGCCTCATGAGTAGCTGGAACTACAGGTGCATACCACCATGTCCAGCTATTTTTTTATTTTTGTAGGGTCTCACTATGTCACCCAGGCTGGTCTCAAATTCCTGACCTCAAGGATCCTTCTACCTCAGCTTCCCAAAGTGCTGGGATTACAGGCATGAGCCATGGTGCCTGACCAATATAGGGGCTTTTAATAAATATTTGTGGAGGCCGGGCACAGGAGTTCGAGACCAGCCTGCCTAAAATGGCAAAACCCCGTCTCTACTAAAAATACAAAAAATTAACTGGGCGTGGTGGCGCATGCCTGTAATTCCAGCTACTTGGGAGGCTGAGGCAGGAGAATTGCTTGAACCCAGGAAGCAAAGGTTGCAGTGCGCCGAGATCGTGCCACTGCACTCCAGCCTGGGCAACAAGAGCGAAACTCCGTCTCAAAAAAAAAAAAAAAAAATTAATTAAAAAAATAAATATTTGCAAAATGAATGGTGAGTGAGTAAAAGAAAGAATAAATGATTTAAACATCCAGGTGTTTTCCATTGTTAGGCTTATTTTATCCTGCCATATCACTTCCCCAAGAAAGAAAAGGAATTGAACAGCCCTGGGCATGCTAAGGTCTAAACTATCTCGGGACAGTGCCATGGACAACTGGCTGGCACACAGTAGGTGTTCAAGAAAAAATTGTCATATATAAGTAGTGCTGCAGTGGCCATCTCTATGCATTTATTTTGTTCACATTGTTGATTGTTAACGTCAGATAGATTCTGGAGGGGAAATGGCTATGTCAAAGGGCATGCACTTTTTAAAGGCTTTTGACACATATAATGTATTGCTTTCTGAAAAGGCTGCAAAATGTTCATTATCAGACTTGAGAATGTTTGGGCTTACTTAGCTTGTTTTAACTGGTGGCTGATTGCTTCCTGTTTTAGGAGACTTTCTTCCAAAAATACCTCTGCCATCATCTCTAGCTAGGTAAGGTGTCTCTAGCTAGGTAGTTAGGATGATGATATTCTTGCTTCATTGGAGTAGAACGCATGCTTCTTGGAGTTGAGGGTCTCTTTTCTCTTGGACATTGACCCCACTTGAGTCCAGGATAAACCCCAGCCAGTCGGCCCCTCTGTGCTTAGAGACCTCAGGAATGCAGCCTACTGGAAATGAGGCTAAATCAGTTTCTTCTGAAGAAAATACCCATTTGGAAAATGACTTCCCGTGTCTGTGCAGCCACAGGCTTGCCTTTCTAGGGAGACATGTCAGAATATGTCATGTTTGGCGGCAAGCGAAGGCTGGAGAGTTGATTACTGCTATTAGTGATTATTTGTACAAGGCCATAGGTGTACACAGCACCTTACAATGCCAGGAGATAGCTGGAACAGAGGGCAGTGTTTCGACCTTCCAGGGGCATCCTGCATTGACTGCTGATGGGAATTAGTGCCCATCAAAACCATAAAGACTCACTCACACAAACCAAGAAGGTCTGACTGGCTGGAAAGAATGAGTTGGGAAAAGGGAGAGAAGGAGGATTTTCAAAGTGCCTCCATGTGCCCAGTATTACACAGACATGATCTCATTTAATCTGCAAAATAATAATAGGAGGTTTTTTTTTTTTTTGTAGCGGAGTCTTGCTCTGTCACCCAGGCTGGAGTGCAGTGGCGCAATCTCGGCTCACTGTAACCTCTACCTCCCAGGTTCAAGCGATCCTCCCAACTCAGCCTCCCGAGTAGCTAGGATTATAGGCATGCACCAGCACCCCCAGCTCATCTTTTTGTATTCTTAGTACAGACAGAGTTTTACCATGTTGGCTGGTCTCGAACTCCTGACCTCAAGTGATCTGCCTGCCTCAGCCTCCCAAAGTGCTGGGATACAGGCATGAGCCACTGTGCCTGGCCTAATCCTGGGATTTGGAGTATTTTATCTCCATTTTTCTAGTGAGGAGATTGAGGCTAGGCTGAATGCTCTTTGTCCAATTTTCTTAGCATTTCCCAGCTGTATGGAGGGTGATAATACAACTATAGATATAATATATATGCATATATACCTGGGTAAGGATTGCAAGAGATAGCAGAATGGGCAAATGGGAGACAAGAAAGAAGGAGCTGGCAATTTTTTTTCCTGAATTCTGTGTTCTTTGCACTAGAATCTTGTCTGACTTGGCAGCCGGGGTGAGCACATGGGCTTTGTAATCAAGTAGACCTGGGTTCAAAATCTTCTCTAACCCAGAAGCCTGGAATGAATCACTTCTCTCTCTCAGCCTCAGTTTTCTCCTCTGTAAAATGGGTATAAGAACCACTTCCCACCTGGTGGTCCATGTGAGTATTAAGTGAAACAACGTGTACACAGTGTCTGGTGCATAGAAGGTATCAACCAGAAATAATTGAGGAGGGTCAAGAGTGAAGGAGGTTTGATGGGTACTGTTGTCCACTAGTCACCTAATAGCTTGGTGCCTCAGTTTCCTCATCTGTAAAAGGGAGATGATCAAGTATCTTCCTCAAGGGCTGGGTGTGAAGATTAAACAAGTTAATAAAATCTGACAACTGGGCTGGGTGAGGTGGCTCACACCTGTAATCCCAGCACTTTGAGAGGCCAAGGCAGGTGGATCACCTGAGGTCAGGAGCTCAAGACCAGCCTGGCCAACATGGTGAAACCCAGTCTCTACTAAAAATAAAAAAAAAAATTACATGGGCATGGTGGCGTGCGCCTATAATCCCAGCTACTCTGGAGGCTGAGGTACGAGAATCGCTTGAACCCAGGAGACAGAGGTTGCAGTGAGCCAAGATCGTGCCACTGCATGCCAGCCTGGGTGACAGAGTGAGACTCCATCTCAAAAAAAAAAAAAAAAAAAAAAAATCTAATGACTGGCATCACTTATTTTTTTTTTTTTTTTTTTCGATACAGTCTGTCCCTCAGGCTGGAGTGCAGTGGCACGATCACAGCTCACTGCAGCCTCAACCTCCCTGGGCTCAGGTGATCCTCCCGCCTCAGCCTCCCGAGCTACAGGGACTACATGTGTGTGCCATCACACCAGGCTAATTTCTTTGTATTTTTTGTAGAGACAGGGTTTTTCCATGTTGCCCACACTGGTCTGGAACTCCTGGCCTCAAGCAGTTCCCCTGCTCTGGCCTCCCAAAGTACTGGGATTACAGGCATGAGGGACCTCGCTCTTCTCATTCTTGAGATAAGAGCTGAGTTAAGAACCTGGCCTGCCAGGGCTGGGGGTGGGACATGAGCACATTGTGAATTAACGTCATGGAAGAGCAGAAGAATTCAGAATTTAGTTCTTCCTAGTTGTGAGTCTGAACTCTGAAGAAAAGTGTATGTGTATATATATGTGGGGGGTGTGTGTGTATATTTTATATATGTGTGTGTGTATAGAGAGAGATGGAGAGAGAGAGAACCATCGTAGGTACATGTTAAATAGTATTATTTGTTGGTTGATTGTTAATATTCAGGCACAGAGGACGGGAGGGGTGGGTGCGTATTTCATTTTTCCATATGCTGTTCTCTCCATGGAATCCCCACCCCCACTCCTGCTTTTTTCATTTTCAATGAACAAGTATGTTTATCTATTGAACATTTACCATACACCAGGCACGTGGCTGGGTCCCTGCCTCCTGGAGCAAACAAAAAGGTAGGTACTATCTATTTTCCCGGTACCACACAAGCTGCGCCCCCAGACAGAAGAGGGACACAGACTTTCTCTGGTGTCTTTATGAAATCTGAAACCAAACACATGGATCCATTTTCCTTTGCTGCTCTTCAGCGAGATGACTTCTCTTCATTAGGATGTCAGCGTAAACCTCACCTTTTCTAGAAGACACTGATGGGGTTTCAGGACACGCTACCCCAAACCTTGGCATTCGAGAAAACAGCAAAAGCAGGAAGATCACTCCGCCGTTCCCCTCGCCCTTTTCCCTGAAGCAGGCCATAAAAACGTCATCCGAGAGTGCCCTCCCTGCAACGGGAGGAAAGGAACGTGTTTATCTCTAAAGACACAGAGATACCAAGAAAAATCTGAACAAACAGGCCTTGCTCAGATTCCTCCAGTGACTACCATGAGATCATATGCTTGTTCTCTAACCGTGCTTCTTCTCAACTGTCTACTCTTTGTCAAAACTAAGTGTACAGATACACGTCTGTTTCTTTGGGTCTCTGTTTTGTTATGAAGGCCTCTGTGTCACATAAAACATATATATATATATATATATATATATATTTTTTTTTTTTAGACAGAGTCTCGCTCTGTCGCCAGGCTGGAATGTAGTGGGGCAATCTTGGCTCGCTGCAACCTCTGCCTCTTGGGTTCAAGCGATTCTCCTTTCTCAGCCTCCCAAGTAGCTGGGATTACAGGCGCCCACCACCATGCCCGGCTAATTTTTTTTTTTTTTTTTTTTTTTTTTTTTTTTTTTTTTTTGAGAAGGAGTCTCGCTCTGTCACCCAGGCTGGAGTGCAGTGGCGCAATCTCAGCTCACTGCAAGCTCCGCCTCCCGGGTTCACGCCATTCTCCTGCCTCGGCCTCCCAAGTAGCTGGGACTATAGGCGCCCGCCACCACACCAGGCTAATTTTTTGTGTTTTTAGTAGAGACAGGGTTTCACCGTGTTAGCCAGGATGGTCTGGATCTCCTGACTTCGTGATCCACCCGCCTCGGCCTCCTAAAGTGCTGGGATTACAGGCGTGAGCCACTGTGCCCAGCCCATATAAAATATGTTAAATACATTTGTGTGATTTTCTATAGTTAATCTGTCTTTTGTTATAGGTGCCTCAGCTATGAACTCGGTGATGGGAAGGAAAGATATTTCTTTTCTCTCCAACACCATTGACAATCACTGCCAGAAGTCAGGTCCCCAGTTACGAGTTTCCTTCATATCCTGGATTTCTCTCTTCTCTGATTCATCAGGACTTGCAACTGTGATTATTTGTTACACTATTTAATTAGTTTATTTATTTATTTTTTATTTTATTACACTTTAAGTTCTAAGGTATATAGACGTGCAGGTTTGTTACATATGTATACATGTGCCATATTTGTGTGCTGCACCCATTAACTCATCATTTACATTTGGTATTCCTCCTAATGCTATCCCTCCCCCCACCCCATGACAGGCCCCAGTGTGTGATGTTCCCCACCCTGTGTCCAAGTGATCTCATTGTTCAGTTCCCACCTATGAGTGAGGACATGCCGTGTTTGGTTTTCTGTCCTTGCCATAGTTTGCTCAGAATGATGATTTCCAGCTTCATCCGTGTCCCTACAAAGGACATGAACTCATCCTTTTTTATGGCTGCATAGTATTCCATGGTATATATGTGCCACATTTTCTTAATCCAGCCTATCATTGATGGACATTTGGGTTGGTTCTAAGTCTTTGCTATTGTGAATGTTATGCTATTTAATATCATCCCTTTGCTAGACTGTAAATGCCATGAGGGGAGGGTGTGTGTTTTTTCACTTTAATATCCCTCAGCTCCCATTGCTGTGCAATTAGCCTTCAATAGAAATGTATTGAATGAGGAAACAGGCAGAAGAGAAAGCATTCTGAGGGCAATAATGTAAAATAAACAAACACATGCATTCAAAACCTTATCTCCCGTCCCCTCCCCTCCCCTCCCCTCCCCTCCCCTCCCCTCCCCTCTCCTCCCCTCCCCTCCCCTCCCCTCCCCTTCCCTTCCTTCTGACAGAGTCTTGCTCTGTTGCCCAGGCTCGAGTGCAGTAGCACAATCATAGCTTGCTGCAGCCTCAAACTCCTGGGCTCAAGCCATCCCCCGACCTCAGCCTCCCCAGTAGCTAGGACTGCAGGTATGCAACACCACACCCAGCTAATTAAAACAATGTTTTGTGTGTGCGCATGTGTGTGTTTGTAGAGACAAGGTCTTGCTATGTTGCCCACATTGGTCTCGAATTCCTGCCCTCAAGCAATCCTCCCGCCTTGGTCTCCCAAAGCGTTGGAACTACAAGTATGAGCCATAGCACCAGGCCTTGTTTTTCTTTTTGAGCAGCTGAGATGAGATGGCAGGGCTTTGGCAAATCAGATTGAGCTCAATCTTTTGGGGCAAAACCAAGGAAAGTAATAATATTATTATTAATAATAATAACTTATTATCCAGTCACCCAGGCTGGAATGCAGTAGTGTGATCTCAGTTCATTGGAGCCTTGACCTCCTGGGCTCAAGCAATCCTCCCACCTCAGCATCCTGAGTAGCTGGGACCACGGGTGTGCATCCCTATGCTTGGCTAATTTTTTGTGTGTGTTTTTTTTTTTTTTTTTTTGGTGGAAATGGGGTATTGCCATTTTGCCCAGGCTGGTCTCAAACTCCTGAGCTCAAGCCATCTGCTGCCTGCCTCAGCCTCCCAAAATGTTGGAATTACAGTCATAAGCCACTGCACCCAGTTGGAATAATTATTTGTCTCATCCACTTCTTGTTGCTGGGGGGTGCTGAAGGCAGCTGAACGTAGGCTTTGCCAGGCCCATGAGGGAAGACCCTCAGGGTCTCTCTGCTGGAGGCTAGGCCTCCCCACGTCTGCACCTCTGTCTAGGGTTTCATCTCTGTCACATCTGTATCCATCCCCACCTCTGTGTCCCACACTTGAAAATCTCCTGTCTGTTTTTGTTTTTTGCCAAGTCCCTAACCTCTCCTGGGAGGGCCCAGGGCCCTGTCTCCATTCAGAGGCTGGAGACCTGGGGCCGGACTTGCCAGCAGACCTCAGCCAGGCCACCATGCACCTTCCCCAGACCCCAGCGCAGCCTTGATTTCTTTCTTCAAAAGCTGTGTTGGCTGGGCCGCGCTATCCAGCGACAGTTCCCACCAAACTCCCAAGCTGACTGCAGACGTTTGTGCTGTCAACAGAATTGCAGAAAATGCAATTCATGTTGTTAATGAGCAGCTTGTTTGGGTAAACAAACCAGGTGAGGTGAAAAAAGTGATGCTCTCCAGTAGGAAACACAAGCGAACATTAACCAGATGGAGAGCCGCGCGCTTCCGCACACTTCCTACTCCGTGAGGCTCTGGGTGGCTGCAGCGGACATTCCTGGCACTGCCTGGAACCTGGGATGCTGCACACCTCCTGCCTGGCCTGAATCTCCTCCCAAGGGAGAAGAGCCACTTTGTACCCAGCACCGCCCTGGGCCTGGCACTGTGCCTCACGTCTTGCCTGGCCTGAGCCTGGTTTATCATCAGTCCTCATAGCACCATACAAGGTACATGTCACAGTTGGGGAAACTGAGGCTCCAAGATGAGGAAGAGGCTTGCCCCAAGTCAGAATGGTGGATTTGAACCCAGGCCAGTCCAGCCTGACTTCTCAAGTCTATGGTCTCACCAATGTCCCACCCACCCCCTTTGCCCTCATCCCCTGCCTCGTCCTCCCGTCTTAGCCTCAAGGAGGCCTCCGTGGCTGCCACTCACTGTCTCCTCCCTCAGACTGTGCAGTTGAGGACATTTTTAGCTTCCCACAGAGGAGATTCCCTGCTTGTCTGGTCAGGAAAGCACAGCTTTCTTGCTTCTTCTTCTTCTTTTTTTTTTTTTTTTTTTTTTTGAGACAGAGTCTCCCTTTATTGCCCAGGCTGGAGTGCAGTGGTGCAGTCTTGGCTCACTGCAACCTCTGTCTCCCGGGCTCAAGAGATTCTCGTGCTTTAGCCTCCTGAGTATCTGGGACCACAGGCACACACCACCACGTCTGGCCAACTTTCTTTGTATTTTTGGTAGAGACAGGGTTTCCCCATGTTGGCCAGGCTGGTCTCGAACTTCTGACCTTAAGTGATCCACCTGTCTCAGCCTCCCAAAATGCTGGGATTACAGGTGTGAGCCACTGTGCCTGTACAGCTTTCTAAAAGTTGCACAGGTCGATCTTTGACTAGCTTCCTCATAACAACGAAGTCTGTGTGTGTGTGTGCGTGCATGTGTATGTGTGTGTGTGTGCACATCCATCCATTTATTCCAAGAGAAATGGCTTGTTTCTGGAAAATCAATAATTTAGAGGCATTCACAGTCCTCACATAATAAGCTGACTACATACTCTGTTTTGTTAGCCTCAGATCATTCAGGAAAACACACACACACACACACACACACACACACACACGGATGTGGCTATATTTTACAACCATGAATGATATGGGTAATTGCAATGGCTAAATCTGTCTCCCATACAGACAGGGCCAGGAAAAGGGAGGTTCAAGTCTACATATGTTTCTGGCTGTCTCTCTGCATTGCTCAAGAAAAAAACCCACATCACATTCATCTGTTATAAGGCCGTGAGTTATTTTCCCCTTAGCATTCAAGGGTAAAGAGTCCATTAAGCTGTCATTGGCCACATAACCAGCAGGAGAAGTTGGGGCAGACAGTTTGGCTTTAGCTGCCCTGGAGCACACGTGCTCTACCCCAAGAAAAACACTCGATGGTGTCTGCGTGCATTTGCCCTAGAAGCAGAAATCAATTACTCCGACGGCTATTAGAGGGATGATCTGGTTGGGGAGGCTTGCTGTGAATGCAGCCACTGTTCATTCCAGAGTTCCTTATATGTATTATATCTTTTTTACTACCAAAGTCTTAGAGAGAGAAGGAGGCTGTCACAGAACCAGAACATGGTACCTGCTGGGGTGAGCCAAGAACTTTCCAGCTCCAAACCTTATGCTCTTAACCACTAGGCTATCCTGCCTCACCTGCAAATGTGAGTGGTTTACTTCATACCCAACATCATGGGAGCTCCCAGCTTTTGAGGGCCACATACTACATGTCAGGCCCCATGGATGATCTCATTTAATCCTCACCACAACCCTATAAGGCAAGCACTTCTATGATCTCGAAATGAGCCAATTATTTTCAGCAAGGTGTTTCTTTGTTTTCTTTTTTGAGACAGAGTCTTGCTTTTGTTACCCAGGCTGGAGTGCAATGGCATAATCTTGGCTCACTGCAACCTCTGCCTCCTGGGGACAAGTGATTCTCCTGCCTCAGCCTCCCGAGTAGCTGGGATTACAGGCGCCTGCCACCATGCCCGGCTAATTTTTTTTTTTTGGAGACGGGGTTTCACCATGTTGGTCAGGCTGGTCTCGAACTCCTGACCTCAGGTGATCCACCCACCTCAGCTTCCCAAAGTGCTGGGATTACAGGTGTGAGCCACTGTGCCTGGCTTAGAATGAGCCAATTATTTGCAAAAAGCAAAAAATAATTTATGCATATTAGCTAATGAGGATGCTGTTCAGGATATTTTTAGCTGAGTGGAGAGAGAGAGAGAGACGGGAGCTTGGTAGAACTTGTTTTGGAAGAAGAGGAGAGACAGCTTGGGAATCAGGTCTTAGCACAAGTCTCAGCTCTTACCACTTTTGGTTGGGTGACATGAAGTGGGGTTGATAGCAGGGATCATCTCTCTTCTCTGGAAGTGTGTATCATAGTACCAACCTTCCAGGAGCATTGTCAAGATTGAAGATACTGTGAGTAAAACACATAGTAGTCACCAGCTGTACCTATGATAATTATTCATTTATCAAATATTTATTATTGCTGGGCCCTCAGTGTTTACAGATATAAGCATTTTATCCTCACCGCCATCCCATGAAGTACTAGGTTGGTGCAAAGGTAATTGCAGTTTTTGCCATTAAAAGTCATAGACTCTTACTCTCCACTCAGATGCTAAGGTAAGTCAATCACTGTCATTCATTTTGTGTGCCTTGATTTGCGACATAGGAGAAATACTGGCATAAAAGCTTTAGAATTCACTGGGCATGGTGGCTCATGCCTATAATCCCAGCACTTTGGGAGGCTGAGGTGGGTGGATCACCTGAGGTCAGGAGTTCGAGACCAGCCCGGCCAACATGGCAAAACTCCATCTCTACTGAAAATACAAGAATTAGCCGGGCATGGTGGCAGGTGCCTACAATCCCAGCTACTCAGTAGGCTGAGGCAGGAGTATCGCTTGAACCTGGGATACGAAGGTTGCAGTAGCCAAGACCATACCACTGCACCCCAGCCTGGGTGACAGAGCAAGACTCCATCTCAAAAAAAAAAAAAAAAGCTTTAGAATTCAGACAACTAAAATTTCTACTAACAATTAAAACACAAAAATTGTTATGTGAGGTATCTGTCTAGAAGGGGTCATTAAAATAAATAAGATATACGTGCGTGTGTGCATGCGTGAGTCCATGAAAAAAGTATAAAGAAAAACTTTAGCAGAGAGTCCAAAGTCCAACTCACTTCCAAAATGTTAGAGCCATATGGTGACTATTTTCAAAATGGAAGAGAACAGGGTCTCTGGAGTTTAGACTTGGGTCTTGCCTAAAAGACTGAGCCAAACAGGTGGAAATGGGAACAGCCCCAGGGGAGGGGGTCCTAGAAGTCCTGACAAGTAGAATTAATACCCAAAGTGAGTTGGGAAGATTCAAGGTCAGGGCTGGGAAAACAAGGCATGTATCAAATCCTAGAGATGAGGGGAGAAGGAATGGCAAGGTAGGAGGCACGGAAGCAAGTTCAAGCACACAGAGGTCCTTTTACAGGGTGTCCAGCGTGAGCCATAGTAGGTAAGCAAGGTGGCTGAAGAGGCTACACCAGGCCAGGTTCTGAACTGTGGCTGAACTGTGTCCCCAACACCGAGCATGAGGCACCAAGCGCAGAGTGAGCCCATTGGAAATGTCTGCTGAATGCTACGCCGCCAGGCTGGAAAGAGAAATGTGCCACCGTTGGGAGCAAGAAAGAGTTCTAATCACAGGACCTGGCACACAGGAGGGACTTGGAAAAAGGGTGAATGAATTGTTCATGACACCTTGCTTGGGTTTCCTAGTTCAGCCAACCAAATGCAACCTAAGGTCCACTGACTGCCCCTCAGGAAGCCAGCCTAAGCCAGTGGGATGCAGGATTCAGAGCTGAAGGCTGGTGGAATGCGGGGGAGGAGCAAGCAGGCTGCTGAGGCCCTGTGGGTACTCATGGGAATGCCATTCATACTGGCATCTGGGTCAGGCTTAAGTCAGTGGTTTCACACCTGTTTGTGGGTCTGTTTCACTTGTGGAACTTGTTAAAACACAGTGCTTCTGATCTCCCTTCTGAAGTAGAATTTCCAAGACCAGGACTCTAGACTCCATGTTACAGATAAGCATCACAGATGATACTGGTACACACAGCTAAATAGGGAAACCAAGGCTTTAAACCATGAATTCTCTCTGGCCATTCTTAGAATTCGGCTTTTATTGGTTGGTTGGTTGGTAAGAAGATAAATATATAATAGTTAACATTGAGCCATTGCAATAAGATTAATCATGTACTTCCCATGCATTAACACATTTAACTTTCACAATGATTCTATGAGGAAGGGACGATTCTTTCCATTTTACAAATAAGAAAACTCAGTCTGAGAGAGGTTAATAATTTTCCCAAGGTCACACACACAGCCAGGCAGTCTGGCTCCAGAGCCCATTCTCTTAGCTTCCATGAGAAGAGACTTAAGTATATCACTTTAAATCCATGTATAGGCCAAGTGTGGTGGCTCACGCCTGTAATCCCAGCAATTTGGGAGGCTGAGGTGGGCAGATCACCTGAGGTCAGGAGTTCAAGACCAGCCTGGCCAACATGGGGAAATCCCATCTCTACTAAAAATACAAAAATTAGCTGGGCGTGGTGTTATGCACCTGTAATCCCAGCTATCAGGGAGGCTGAGGCACAAGAATTGCTTGAGCCTGGGAGGCGGAGGTTGCAGTGAGCTGAGAGCATGCCACTGCACTCCAGCCTGGGCGACAGAGTGAGACTCTGTCTCCAAAAAACAAAAAACAAAAAAAAACCCAAAATAAGTCCATGTATAGTCAGGAGAAGAGGGGACTGCAAAGAAATTACATGTGCTATTTATTCTTGTTTTGTATTTTTTTAAACAATATAGTACTAGTTATACTAACAATATAGTTATTACTAAGAAAAATAATGTTTGATGAATTAATGAATAAATCAGTAAAGGAAAATCACAGCAAGATAAAACATTGTATCTTAGGGAACTAACCAATGATCCCAGAATCGGGAGTTAGGCCATCTGAGCTAAGTTTTGGTGTCTTGCTGGCCATTAGATCTCAGGTAAGTCATTCAAGCCTGCTGTGTATCGGAATCATTTTGTTTTATTTTATTTAGCCTGTTGTCCAAGCTAGGGAGCAGTGGCAGGATCATAGCTCACTGTAACCTCGAACTCCTGGGCTCAAGTGATCCTTCCACCTCAGTCTTCAGAGTAGCTGGGATGAAAGGTGTGCACCACCATGCCCGGCTAATTTTATTTTTAATTATGTTTTGTAAAAATGAGGTCTTCTTGGCCGGGCGCGGTGGCTCAAGCCTGTAATCTCAGCACTTTGGGAGGCCGAGACGGGCGGATCAAGAGGTCACAAGATCAAGACCATCCTAGCTAACATGGTGAAACCCAGTCTCTACTAAAAAAATACAAAAAACTAGCCGGGCGAGGTGGCGGGCGCCTGTAGTTCCAGCTACTCCGGAGGCTGAGGCAGGAGAATGGCGTGAACCCGGGAGGCGGAGCTTGCAGTGAGCTGAGATCTGGCCACTGCACTCCAGCCTGGGCGACAGAGCAAGACTCCGTCTCAAAAAAAAAAAAAAAAAAAAAAAAAAAAATGAGGTCTTGCTATGTTGCCCAGGCTGGTTTCAAACTCCTGGCCTAGAGTGATCCTTCCACCTTGGCCTCCCAAAGCACTGGGATTATAGGCATGAGCCAGCATTTCTGGCCGGCATTTTTCACTTTTAAAGCAAGGACAATAGCAATCCCTGATTATTGAGTAGTTGGGAAAATATAAACTATTAAGTATTTGCAAGGTAGTTGATATGGTTTGACTGTGTCCCCACCCAAATCTCATCTTGAATTCCCATGTGTTGTGGGAGGGACCTGGTGGGAGGTAATTGAACCATGGGGGCAGGTCTTTCCCATGGTGTTCTCATGATAGTGAATAAGTCTCATGAGATCTGATGGTTTTATAAAGGGGAATTTCCCTGCATGAGCTCTCTCTTTTTGCCTGCTGCCATCCATGTAAGATGTGACTCGCTCCTCCTTGCCTTCCACTATAGTTGTGAGGCTTCCCCAGTCACGTGGAACTGTAAGTCCATTAAACCTCTTTCTGTTGTAAATTGCCCAGTCTTGGACATGTCTTTATCAGCAGTATGAGAACAGCCTAATACAACAGTATTATTAACAATAATAAAATAATGAACATCTATCCAGAGAACAGGTGAGTGTCCGGGCTGGGATTACTAATCACAAATGAGGAAAGGCTCAGGTACTCATACTTAGTTCTCAAAAAGAGATAATGATTCTTACCTTATCCCATACACAAAAAAATTTACTCAAAATGGAAATACCTAAATGTAAGAGTTAAAATGATAAAATCTCTTAGGAGAAAAGGAAGAGACTTCATGACATTGGATTTGGCAGTGATTTCTTGGATATGACACCAAAGGCATCAGCAACAAAAGAAAAAATAAGCTGAACTATATCAAAATTAAAAGGCTTTCTGCACCAAAGAACACTATCAATAGAGTGAAAAACCAATACACTGAATGGGAGAAAATATTACAAATCATATATCTGATAAGGAATTAACATCCAAAATATATCAATAACTCCTACAACTTAACAACAAAAAACCCAATCTGATTGCAAAATGGGCAAAAGATTTGAATAGACATTTCCCCACAGAAGATACACAAGTGGACAACAAGCACACAAAACGATGCTCAAATCACTAATCATTAGAGAAATGCAAATTAAAACCACAGTGAGATACCACCTCACACCCATTAGGATAGCTATTAGGAAAAAAGAAAAAAGAAACTCCAAACCCCAAAATAACAAGTGTTGATGAGGAAGTAGAGAAACTGAAACCCTGGTGCACTGCTGATGGAAATGTAAAATGGGGCAACTGCTATGGAAAACAGTAGAATAGTTCCTTGGAAAATTTGAAAAGAATTGCCACATGATCCAGCAATTGCACTTATGAGTACTATCCAAAAGAACTGAAAGCAGGGTCTTGAAGAGATATTTGTACACTCACATTCATAGCAGCTTTATTCACAAGAGCCAAAAGGTAGAAACAACCCAAGTGTCCATTGGCAGATGAATGGAGAAACACAGCGCGATATACACATACCATCGACTACTATTCCTTAAAAAGGGGCCGGGCGTGGTGGCTCATGCCTGTAATCCCAGCACTTTGGGAGGCCGAGGCGGGTGGATCACGAGGTCAGGAGATGGAGACCATCCTGGCTAACAGAGTGAAACCCCATCTCTACTAAAAAGACAAAAAATTAGCCAGGCATGGTGGCGGGCGCCTGTAGTCCCAGCTACTCGGGAGGCTGAGGCAGGAGAATGGCATGAACTCGGGAGGTGGAGCTTGCAGTGAGCCGAGATGGTGCCACTGCACTCCAGCCTGGGCGACAGAGCAAGACCCCGTCTCAAAAAAAAAAAAAAAAAAAAAAAGGAAGGAAATTCTGACATACACTTCAACTTGAATGGACATTGAAGACATTATGCTAAGTGAAATAAGCCAGTCACAAACAAATAATGTACGATTCCACTTATATGAGGTCATATGAGAGTGGTCAAATTCACAGGCAGGCTGAAACTAGAATAGTGGTTGCCAGGGATAAAGTGGAGGGGAAGGGAGAATGGGAGGGGGAGTTTTTGTGCTGTTTAATGGATACAAAGCTTCAATTTGGGAAGATGAAAAAAGTTCTGAGGCCGGGCGTGGTGGCTCAAGCCTGTAATCCCAGCACTTTGGGAGGCCGAGACGGGCGGATCACGAGGTCAGGAGATCGAGACCATCCTGGCTAACATGGTGAAACCCCATCTCTACTAAAAATACAAAAAACTAGCCGGGCGAGGTGGCGGGCGCCTGTAGTCCCAGCTACTTGGGAGGCTGAGGCAGGAGAATGGCGTAAACCTGGGAGGGAGAGCTTGCAGTGAGCTGAGATCCGGCCACTGCACTCCAGCCTGGGTGACAGAGCAAGACTCCATCTCAAAAAAAAAAAAAAAAAAAAAAAAAAAAGAAAAAAGAAAAAAGTTCTGGAGGAGGATGGTGGTGATGGATGTATAACAATGTGAATGTACTTAATGCCATTGAAATGTACACTTTAAAACTGGTTACAGTGGTCAACTTTCTGTTATGCACGTTTTACCACAATTTTTAAAAATGTATAAAAAATAGAAGGTGAGCAAATGTACCAGCTGAATATACTAAGTTCAAATTTAAGCAAGCACTTCCCAAATCTTGTTCCGTGGCTTATTATTCTTGAGGAATGTGCCTCAGAATAAGGGTTTTGTGGTTGTTTAGTTATTTTTTTCAAAATATATTTACTGGTCACTGTCTGCATGCTAGGCTCTGTACTAGATGTTGAGAACTAGGTATGTACAAACCTGATGTGGTTCCTGTCTTTATCAATTGGACAATTTAGCAGAATAATATTCCCAATCATTGAAAATCAAATATAGAGCAAGAACCTTACATTCTTCATTTTATTTTATCTTTGTAAGGTGGGTATTATTATCCTCTTATTAAAGAAGAGGAAACCAAGGCTCAGAAAATTTAAATAACATTCTCCAAGTTCACTCAATTAGCAACCTGGGTCCATCTGGCTCCAGAGTCACAATAACCAAAAGGAGAAAACAGGCCGGGCGCAGTGGCTCACGCCTGTAATCCCAGCACTTTGGGAGGCCGAGGCGGGCGGATCACAAGGTCAGGAGATCGAGACCACGGTGAAACCCCGTCTCTACTAAAAATACAAAAAATTAGCCGGGCGCGGTTGTGGGGCTTGTAGGCTACTCGGGAGGTGGCTCACCCGGGAGGCCTGTAATCGCCCACGCTTTGGGGAGAGCGAGCCGAGGTGGGGCGGATCCCACAAGGTCAAGAGATCGAGACCATCCTGGCCAACATGGTGAAACCCTGTCTCTATTAAAAATGCAAAAATTAGCTGGGTGTGGTGGCACATGCCTGTTGTCCCAGCTACTCGTGAGACTGAGGCAAGAGAATCGCTTGAACCCAGTAGGCAGAGGCTGCAGTGAGTGGAGATCACACCACAGCACTCCAGCCTGGTAACAGAGCTAGACTCAAAAAAAAAAAAAAAAAGAAAATCCAAATGTCCATCAGCTAAAACCACTTAAATGTACACAATTTAATGTATCAGGAACAACAGACCACTGAATCCTGACACACAGATCGTTTGTTCTGCCATTTCACACTGTATAATTGGGGGGCAATAGAGCTCCCTGGGGTTGCTGTTTTTCCCCTGATAAACACAGCTCCCTAAAATTCCAAGCAGAAAAAACAAACAGGTATAAAAGAGCAAGAGCAAGCTTGGAAACTGAGGAGCATCAAAGTGTCAATGCAGGTGGTATCACCTCTACGGTTGGACTTTTATCTGCTAGATCTGCTTAGCCTATTTTGACAACAGTCGAGAAGGCAAAGTTCCTAAATCCTTCCTTTTCACCAGAAGGTTTACATTCCAACAATTGATTATGGGCGTACTTGGCACAGAGGTCTCATTTCATTTGAATGACATCAGATTCACCTAGGTTTAAAGGAATTATAAAATCGATAAGCCACTGAATTATAGAACTTTAGAACCCAAAAGGACTTTGGAAGGAGGTCACCTGGCCTGATTCTCTTATTTTGGTTAAATCTGTGGCTTGCTCAAAACCAAATAGCCAAGCATGGCTGAGCCTGCTGGGTGTCTTGCAATATCTATCCTCCACTACGTTCCTGGAAATGCCATTCCCTACTCTCTACCTTTCAGCTGTGGACACTATTGTCTGGTTGTCTGAAATAAAGGCTGTATTTTCTAGTGAGGTGTGGTTGCATGACTAATTTCTGGCCAGTGGGATGTAAATAGAAGTGGTGTGAGTAATTCCTGGGAAGTACACTTAAAGGTCAGGGTTTGACATGGGCAGATCCTTCTTTCTTCCTGCAGGCTGGGCTGCAGATTGGATAGCAAGAGTTTAAGCAGCCATCCTGGACTATGAGGTGGAAGTTCTATTTGGAGAATCGGAGAGCAATAAGATAGAATTCTGGGTCTCCGTTAATTATAGGATTGTCACACCAGCCCTGGAATGTTAATCGCCAGACTTTACGTGAAAGAGAAATAAAATTCTATTTTTTTCAACAATTTTTATTTCATTTCTCTATCGTTTACAGTTGAATTGAATTCTAACTGATACAGAATGTGAACAAACAAGTTGGGCTGAGAATTCAGGTCTTCTGAATTCAAGCACGGTACTCTTTATTATTATGTTATTATGTTAATCACTTTTACAAAATATATTTATTTATTTCAGAGATGGGGCCTCGCTATGTTGCCCAGGCTGGAGTGCAGTGGCTATTCACGGGCATGACCATAGTGTGCCGCAGCCTCCAACTCCTAGGCTCAGTCTTAAACTCCTGGGCTCAGCCTCCTGAGTAGCTGGGACTACAGGAACAAACCACGGAGCCGGCGTACCTTATTCCTTTTTTTTTTTTTTTTTTTGAGATGGAGTCTCACTCTGTCACCCAGGCTGGAGTGCAGTGGCGCAATCTCAGCTCACTGCAAGCTCCACCTCCCGGGTTCACGCCATTCTCCTGCCTCAGCCTCCCTGGTAGCTGGGACTACAGGCGCCTGCCACCATGCCCGGGTAATTTTTTGTATTTTTTTTTTAGTAGAGAGAGGGTTTCATCATGTTAGCCAGGATGGTCTGGATCTCCTGACCTCGTGATCCACCCACCTCGGACTCCCAAAGTGCTGGGATTACAGGCGTGAGCCACCACGCCTGGCCTTTTTCTTTTCTTTTGAGATAGTCTCGCGCTGTTGCTCAGGCTGGAGTGCAGTGGCATGATCTCGGCTCACTACAACTTCTGCCTCCTGGGTTCAAGCGATTCTCCTGCCTCAGCCTCTTGAATAGCTGGGACCACAGGTGCCTGCCATCACACCTGGCTAATTGTCTTGTATTTTTAGAAGAGATGGGTTTTCACCATGTTGGTTGTCAGGCTGGTCTTGAACTCCTTCCTCAAGTGATCCACTTGCCTTGGCCTTCCAAAGTGCTGGGATTACAGGTGTGAGCCACCATGCCTGGCCACTGGTTACCTTATTAATTTTAATAATAAAAGCCAAACTGTGCTAGGTGTTTTATATATAATAGTTGCTTATAATTTTTGAGTCCTTAATATGTGATAGTCACTGTTTGAATACTTTATAAAGGTCACTAACTCATTTAATCCTCATGTCAACTCACTAAAATAGGTCTATTATTATCATCATTTCTATTTTACAGACGGAGAACCTGAGACACACAGAGAAGGAATAATTCACCCAAGGTCACATATTTAGTAAGAGGTAGAGCTGAGATTTAAACCCTGGCAGTCTGGTTCTAAAGCCTGTGCTCTTTGCTCCTATGTTGCACTCGCTCTTATGATGGAAGCTTCTCATCACCCTCTACACTAAGGAGGAAACTGAAACATACACTTGTCTAATCATTTGCATAAAATCTATCAGTCAATGCTGAAGCCAGAATTAGAAGATTCCTCACTCCCAGTCCAGTGCTCTCTCCTCAGACCACCCTGCTGTCTCTGAGGCCACCTGAGCAGACACATAATCTCCACCTTCTACCTCCCTCTCCAACACACACACACACACACACACACATACACACACACGCCACCCAGCAGGCACCCAGACATTTTTGTGGCCAAGATGGCTACAACCTCCTTTGAAAAGCAGCCAGCTTTGCCTTCCACCAATAACTTTGTCTTATTTATAGTCTCCTGCTCAGAGCTTTTGAACTGGCTGCCCATTCCAGGGAAGATCTTGATAACAACTGTTCCTTGGAGAGGTTTCACAGGTGAATAAACACCACAGAGCTCCTGCCTGTCTAGCAGAGCTTTGCTCCTGCGGGTGTTTACAAGTCGGTATTGGTGTCTGGGTGCATAAGACTTTAAATTCAAAATGACAGTTTGGACATTTTCACTTTTTTTTTGGTTTTAATTTTAAAAAGTTTACCCTTTGACTTCAACAACCTCAAGGTACAGGCAAAAGGGAAAAGGGAGAAACTACCTTTATTCAGAAGGTGACTCAAACAGAAGAAGTCTTCTACGACTTATCTTACTGCTTTCTTTGCTCCTAGCCTGGCCAGGAGCTAGGACGCAGGACTAGTTACACAGTGGCTATGGGGTGGGGGTAGGGTGAAGAGGCACTCCATGCATTTATAAGAACTGAAATGGCAGAAGCGATTAATGGCTTCAGGACAGAAAATTGAAAAAAGGAAAAAAAAATGCCTAATATTAAAAGTGTCTTTGGACTTGTGGAAGGTGCCACTTTAAAGCATGACTGTGTCACATGTCTGGAATTATTCAGTCTGGACACTAATCTTGGCTTCACTCGCTACTAGTTATGTGATCTTGGGAATGTGGCTCAGTTTCCTCTTTGTAAATTAGGGAGATGAACACAGGATTATTGTGAGGATTGGCACTAATGATGTACGGAAATACTGTGTCTGATTCAGGAAGGGCACTCACCCGCTCATTAAGGGGTGGCTAATGGTAGCTTTCATTATTGCTTCCTTTACGGTCCCTCTGGGCCTAGAGGGGATGAAATTGAGGTGTTCATGGAAGTGAATCCCAAGGCAGGGAGCAGGGGCAGGTAGCAGGTTGGTGATCTCGGCTCTCAAATCCTTTCATCTGCACTGAGTTAATCTCTATCAGGGACTTTTGTGGTAAAAGGAGGCTTCGATGTTGGAGTCCCCAAAACGGCTGATAAAGGGAGACAGAGGTCCTCAAGGGGAGGGCAGAGCTGAGTC
Source organism: Macaca thibetana thibetana (assembly GCF_024542745.1). Classification (NCBI taxonomy): domain Eukaryota; kingdom Metazoa; phylum Chordata; class Mammalia; order Primates; family Cercopithecidae; genus Macaca; species Macaca thibetana. The sequence continues at coordinate 14,731,727 of NC_065592.1, forward strand.
ACCACATGGGTCCACGCAGCCCCCAAGTGGCTTTCCTGTAGGTATGTGGGGTCTCCTTCAAGCTCTAAGGGGAAAGGAAGAGGAAAGGCCTTCAGATGGGGAAGTGGACGGTGTGATGCAGAAGAGGTTCTGCACGGAACTTACTGGAAAGTGCGGGATGTTAAAGGGAAAACGTGTTTTCATGGAGGCCTAGGCGGGAGACATTAGCTGTCCGTTAGAAGGGTTGGGTGGGAGGCCTCCAAGGGGAGGATGGGTGGCGGTTTCATCGGGAGGGCTAGGGGTCTCCATGAGAGGATTAGGGTCTCTTCAGGGCGGCTGTGAGTGGAGGTTTCCAGCGGGACGCAGTGGGGTGGAGACGTGTAAGGGCCTGCGCAGGAACGCCACAGTTCTCCGGGGCCCGCGCCCGGGGAGACGTGCGGGTGACCGCGCTCCTGCCCCGCCCCCGCCGGCCACGGCCCCGCCCCCGCGTGCGGACTACACTTCCCAGCAGCCCCCGCGGGCAGCGGCGGCGGCAGCGCGGGCGGGAGGGGCGGCGGTGAGAGGCGGTGGGGGCGGCGCGCGCCGGGCACGCGCGCCGGCGACCATGGCGTTCGCCGGGCTGGAGCGAGTACATTAACCCCTGGAGGCGGCGGCGGCGGCGAGGGAGCGAGCCTCGAGCGGGCGGGCCCCAGCCTGAGGGAAGGGAGGAAGGGGCGGGGAGAGCGCCAGAGGGAGGCCGGTCGGCCGCGGGCGGGCGGGCAGCGCAGCGCCGAGCGGGGCCCGCGGGCCCATGAGGAGGCCCGGGGACCATGGGCTCCAGGATCAAGTGAGTGCGGCCGGGCCGGGCGGAGCCGGGCCGGGCGCGGGGCGGCGAGGCCGGGCCAGGGCTGCAGGCCGCGGGCCGCGCGGGGGACTTGTTGCCGGGACCGGAGGGGCGCCCCGCGTGCAGGCGTCACGCGGGGAGGGGGACGGTTGCCATGGCGATCCAGGGAGGCGCGGGGGCGGGGTGCGCGCGGGGTGGCAGGGCGCCGGGGGCCAGGTGTCCCCTCCTTACCTAGGGGCCGGAACAGCTGAGATTACTGGGCGGCCCCCTCCCCGGGTTTACGGAGAGCCCCTGAAAATGGCCCTTCAACTGTGGGGATGGGGAGTGGGAAAGCCCCGGAAGCACCTCCCCAAACGGGCATGTTTGGGGCGCCCCTGAGAGTTGGCAGGTCCGGAGAGGTTGCAGCCTGGCCGCTTGAGGCCTGCGGCCCCCGCAGTAGTCGCGTGAGGTTCTTAGAGGGAGGGGTCACACTCATGGACCTAAGGTGTGGATGGCCGGGGAGGAAGGCCCGTCTCTCTCCTATTTCCCCCCTCTTATCTGTGAAAATCTCCACACGGCAAGGGCCAAAGGGTGTGAAGGAGGATACCTCTGTGTTGTAACCAAACACCTGCTCTTGATAATCGTTGGAAAGGCTTTGTAACTCAATCTGGCGAATTCCCCCACTCATTCATTCACCTGGAGGGTTGGCTTTCCGGTGGAGGATTAGCTTTCCGGGGAAATTGTTGATACATGTAACTTCAGAATCCACTGAAACATTGTTGCCCTCTTCGTAGACTTAGAAGTTGACTTTGGAAAGTGCAACTCTTAAGCGGTCCAATTTGGGTGTGTGGCTTTGGACTCTATCTCCCCTCCCAGGCAGGTCCTCTTGTGGCCTCTCCCTTCCTTTGCCCCAGAACTGGAGATGTTTTATCTCTAATTACTAACAAATGTTCGCTTTTTCCTCTGTGACTAATAGAATTGTTTAAGGGCATTAAAAAGCAAAGTTGACAGCATAGGCTTTTCTGTAAAACAACTTTCCTAGAACACTTTAAACCCTCTTACGGGAAAGTCTGTGGAATGTGTTTATTTCAGCATTTTGAGAATTGTACTAGGGAAGTTGGAAAGGAGAAGGGCCTTAAGGGCGAAATCTAATAATTATTCAAACATTGCATCTCATGTCCAGGTGATGCCCGTGCAGTGTGACCCTTGCCCAGCCTTGCAGTCCCCGTGTGGTTAGGCTTCCCATTTGCAAAATATGTATGGGATGCGCTGCAGCAGCCTTGAGACATCTGCTGAATGAAACTAGAAAAGTTTGCTTATGGCAGTGAAAGTGGAAGAGTCGCATGAACACTCTGTTAAATCTTTATTTTTGTGGAAATGAGAAAAAAGTTAGAAGCATGCTCCAAACAAGAGCTTGAGAGGCTTGGGAGGTAAAAAGATGTCGTTTGTGAACCATTGGGATTAAAGAGGCACTCAAGTTTAGCTCCTACTTCCAAGTAAGAGTTGTAAACTTGGATTTCAATAGCACTTAGAAACACTTTCCAGAAGCCATGTTAGAGTTGCAGAGTATGCGTGAGGACACTTACCCTTCTTGTTACAGAAAAGTTCAGAAACTTGCCTGACATGAGGCGGTGAGTGTCAGAACCAGTATTAAAATCCAGCAAGTAAAAGTTCGGATGGCTAGCCGTCAAATGTCTGTTGCTCTCCAAGGTAGCAGGTTGGACAAATAACATTTCTCAAATGTGTCTTGTGGAACCCATCGCTAATTCTGAGCACTTGGACAAGGGAATTTACTAAGGCATGGACTTGTATTAAGTATGAAGAATAGCCTTATTGATCTTGGAACTAGACTACTCTGTGATAAAAACTTAGGCTTGGGAAATATGTTAGTTTGTGGTGAAACTGAAACAGAATATGAAGAGAGAAGTTATGAAAAGTAGTTGTGATTTATAGTGACTGTTGATTATGCAACTTCTGCCTGTGGCTCAGAATGGGGATGGACAGGAAATTACCCACTTAAGTGCTTCTCTAGTTGTTGCAGAAGACGGAGCTTTGGTTACTACTGGCTGGCTATTCCCTCCTGGCAGGGCATTCAAGGTGTTCTCCTGGCTGTGGTGAAATCTAAGTGTGCAGGTTCCATTGAATTGGACAGTCTTGGAGGTAGGGGCAAGGGGGAGGGGTTCCCTTTGTTTTCTCTTGCTTATCTCTGATGCAACAAGTCAGTTGACTAGGTGGAATCAGATCTAGGTTCAAATTCCAGCTCTTTTTAATGCTAATTATGAAACTTCACACAGACTGCCTTTTCAACCTCAGTTTCCCTGAGGTAAAATGGGGAGGAATGTGTCCAGGTTGTAGGGTTATTATGAGCAATGAACACAGTATCAATATAAATGCTAGGTCCGTGTTAAAAACTCAGTAATTGTTTTTTTTTTTTTTTTTTTCCTTTTTTTTCACCTTCTGTATCAAAAGACTAAGAACATTACTGTATATTAGAAATGTCAGAGAAAGGTATGTTTAAGGTAATGGAGAAGAAAATTTTAATGACCAAGGAATTAGGCTGTTAACATGCAGAGTAGGGCTTAACATTGTCTCATTATTAAAAAATAAAAGTCGATTAAAAACAATATTGTGTGTAATTGTGAAGCTGGTGTCTGTTGTGTGATCAGTGGTAAAGCACGTGAGTTGCTAGGCACAGGTGTTAAAATTTAGTGTTTGATCAGACTTCTCTTTAGAGTTTAAGCCTGGTTGAACACAATCTCTGTCAGGTACCATGGAAATCCTTAATGTGAACCATTTCATGAAACCCTCACTACTGTCCAGTGGTGGCGATGCTGTTTATTAACCACATTTTTCAAATGAGAGAATGAGCGTTTATAGGCCTAAGATCAGATGCCATCCCCTGGAAGCCTGCCTTGATGCCAGTTTCCTGTTGCCACCCCCACCCACTCCTGTTCCAGTCTAGGCCAGGTGCCCTTCATCCGTGTTTCTATGGCCCCTTGTGTTTATCGCAGACGCGGTACTGAATCTTGTTTCTTGTCTGTCTCCTGTACCATGCTGGACATAAACTTCTTGAGAGCAAGGACTGTCTTATTTATCTTTGAGTTCCCTGTGTCAAACTCAATGCCTGGCACGTGGTTGTTTGAGAAGAGTTCATGGAATGCATTTAAGAAATGCTTTAGGATCTACATTAAGATTCTAATTAAGACTCTGAGTTCTCTGAGTTGAGTGTACATCGAGTTAAAAAAAATTTAAACCCTTGAGGAAGAAAAGTTTTATATTTTATAAATTTTTAAGGCCAATTATACTGGTTTAGGCAGGCATTTCCTTTTACTAGAGTATTTAGTTTTTTTTTTTTTTTTTTTTTGAGACGGAGTTTCACTTTTGTTGCCCAGACTGGATGGAGTGCAGTGGCACGATCTCAGCTCACTGCAACCTCCACTCCCCGGTTCAAGCCATTCTCCTGCCTCAGCTTCCCTAGTAGTTGGGATTACAGGCATGAGACATCATGCCTAGCTAATTTTCTATTTTTAGTAGAGACAGGGTTTCTCCCATGTTGGTCAGGCTGGTCTCCAACTCCCAGCCTCAGGTGATCTGCCCGTCTTGGTGTCCCAAAGTCCTGGGATTACAAGTGTGAGCCACCACGCCCAGCCTCATGTTTATTTTAATAAAGGAACATTGTCTTGCCTCAAATCAACATCTAATGGACAAAAAAAGAGGTCATCAGTATGCAGGTAGCACCCTGGAAACCTAAATCTTAAACCTGTGTAGACATTTATCTAGAAGAATAAAAGGAGCAGTGGTAACTGGCAATTTTTGACAGGTATGTTTAAATCTTATTTAGTGTTTGAATGATCCCAGTGGACTGGAATGTGGTTAATATGAAGCAATTTAACTGATAATGCAGACACACAGCAGGAAACTATGCGGCAGTTTAATATTACTTGTGGTGACATCCTAGAAATTGCTTCCAGGCACCAAGTGCAGGAAGTGGGCTGTAAGTAATCGAAGGAAGTTTTCTAAGTGAGTTTGAAGAAACCTGACATTTATGGACTCAGAGAAAAGCATACTCTAAGACTTGGAGGCATGGGAACAGGGCAGGGCAACTAATTTGGCCTTGTGGTGGTGATTATTCTATATTAGCCTGTATACCTGTCTTCTGTCCCTGTCAAACTGTGACCTCTGTGAGATTAGTGACCAAGACATTTATCCATTTATTCATCTACTTACCTACTATAGAACTAAGACTATTAAGCACGTATTAAACAATAAATATTAGCCATTATTATCATAATTAGTGGCAATACTGTGCCTGGCAGTGTGCTAAGTACTAGGGACACAAAGATGAACAAATATTTTTCTTTAAGGCTTTCTAAAGTAGTGGACACAAATGTAAAACAAAAACAATCCCTTCCAGACTCCCTCCCCACCAATACAAAACAAAACACAAAACAAAACAAAAACAACCCAAGTATAATACAGTGTAGTTAATTGCAATGGTGGAGATGCGACTGGTGATGAATAGGTGAGTAAGTGAAGGAGAGACTGTCTTCTGGGGAGGAGGGAGGGTCAGGAAAGGAAGGCTTCACCAAGGAGATCATGTTTCAGCTGAGAGATGGGTAGGGGTGGTTAGCAGAGGGAGTAGAGGCAGTAGGGATGGTGGGGGTATCAGCAGAGGGAGCAGTACGTATGAGGACATGGCATATTAGGGAAATAAAAATATTACCATTTATTAGACACTTGAATGCCAGGAATTGTGTTAGACATTGGGAATTATGATGGTGAATAATAGATTCACTCCTAATGGTGCATACAGTCTTGTGGACCTGACATTAAAAAGCCAGGTAAATTCACATAAAGCTATGTGGATGTTCTATAAAGAAAGCACACGAGATGCCTCTGAGGGAGAATGATGGGAGTGACTGTCCTATTTTAGAGAGAGTGGCGAGGGAAGGCTCACCGTGGAGATGACATTTGAGCTGAGACTTAAAGGATGAGGAGGTATTAGTCATCTAAAGAGACTAGGCAAGACGTTTTATTCCAGGCAAAGGATAGAGCATACACAAAGGCCTTGAGGCAAGAAAACCCTAGGCATATTTCAGGAACGGACAGAAGGCCCGTGGGTTTGAGTAGTGACTGGGGGCAGAGAGGCTTGTGGTTAGGTCAGAGGGAGAGAGACTGGGCAGGGCAGGGCCTTGTGGGTTGTGGTAATCTGAAAACTGTTTAAGATATGAAATTTTATAGTATGTGAATCTTATATAAGATTCACATACTATAATATTTACTTTTTTTGAGACAGTTTCACTCTGTCGCCCAGGCAGAGTGCAGAGTGGTGCGATCTCGGCTCGCTGCAACCTCCATCTCCCGGGTTCAGGTGATTCTCATGCCTCAGCCTCCCAAGTAGCTGGGACTGCAGGTACCCGCCACCATGCCTGACTAGTTTTTGTGGTTTTAGTTTCACCACATTGGCCAGGCTACTCTCAAACTCCTGATGATCTGTCTGCCTTGGCCTCCCAAAATGCTGGGATTACAGGCATGAGCCACTTTGCCCGGCCCTAAAATTTACTTTTTAAAGTGGTTTTAAGGATATTCACAAGGGTGACTGATTACCACTAATTCCAGAACTTTTTCATCACCGCACAAAGAAACCCCATACCTGTTAGATACCGCTCATTCCTCCAAACCCTTTAGTCCTAGGCAATCACTAATCTACTTGCTATAGATTTGCCTATTATGGGCATTTCATATGTTAATAAATAGAATAATATGTAACCCTTCATGCATGGCTTCTTTCACTTAACATAATGATTTCAAGATTTATCCATGTTGGAGCATGTATGAGTGTTTCATTACTTTTTACTGCTGAATAATATTCCATTGTATGGACATACCACATTTTACTCATCCATTTGTCAGTTGTTAGGTATTTGGATGGTTTCCCCTTTTCATCGTTATGAATGATGTTGCTATGAACATTTTGTGTGGGCATACGTTTTTATTTCTCTCGGATATATACTTGGGAGTGGAATTGCTGGATCGTATGGTAACTCTGTGTAACCTTTTGAGAAACTGTTAAAATTGTTTTCTAAAGCAGCTGTACCACTTTGTGTAAAATGGTATTTTATTGTGGTTTTGATTTGGCCCAAATGAGTTACATAGAAAAGATCAGAGTAGATGGAGATAGGTTTCTCAGAAAGGTTGGAACTTGAACTGAAAGAAAGAGGAGATTTGGAGAATGGAGGGGGATTACCAAAGGAAGACGAGTAGAAGTTATATGACTTGAAAGTGAGGATAAACCCATCTCGTTTCAAGAACAGAGGAGTAGTCTTGGCTTATGATAGCTCTGCTCCAGTTTGTTTTGACTGTTCTTTAAAGGATCCCCTTGCCAAAATGCACAAGAAGGTTGCTTCTTCTTGAGGCCTGTTGTATAGCACAACCAACGTATCTCTCTGCTTTGTGATGAGACCAAGAATTGGAATGTGACTTCCTTTCCAGGCCGCCTTCCTCTAATGCTCTTCCCCTCATCCCTTTCTCCACCACAGTGCTATCCTCCCAGTCCCCAAAGGAGAATGTAGAAAGACTTGGAGTGGTGGAGTAACAGTCTCTTTGAAGACCAAGCTCTCCATCACTGGTGCTCAGAGTCAGCCACTTGAATTTTCATGACTTTTCTGGAAAATATGTTGGTGCTACTCCCTCACTCTTCTCTTAGCCATTGTAGTCAACTTAGAGGGGATTGTACAGCAGATAGGAAGGTTGAAACAAAAGGTAAGACCTGGAGTATTGCTCTAGGAAAGTATGTTTGCATTCAGTTATTCAATCTGTGTAAGTTCCTGGCTGGAGTTCAGGTTGCAGTTGCAAAGGTCCAGCCTTTTTCCTGGCCCTAGGGAGAACTAATCTCTGGGTTCGTAACATCCTTTTTGCTTAAAAGGGCTTTGTGGGGGCGTGGAAAGATAAACAAGGAAGAAAAATAAACAAAATGAAGTTGTTTTGTTCTCTACTTTGATTGGAATCCATACCCATTCTTTCTAAGTAGTCAGGACTTGAAAAGTAGCCAAATAAAGTAAGAAAAGATATGTTAAAATACATACATGTTCCTATAGAAAAGAGAGGTGACATTCCAAAAATTCATTTGTAAGTTGGTTATGGCATTTAGAATGTGTTTCCCTCTTCGAGATACTGTTATGTACAAGTCAGTAACTGTTGAGGGCAAGGGCATTCCAGATATAGGGAACTGTGTATGCAAAAGTCATGGGGAGTTAAAAGATAAAGCTGAAATGCAGGATATAAGGATAAAGATTATAGCAGAAGAAGTTGATGAAGTAGGCATGTGCCAGTGGGATATGATGTCATTGAAGGGCTGAACTGGGGATGTAATATGATCAGATTTGGGTTTTTAGGTAGATTACCCTGGCAGCAGAAGTTTAGAGCAGTGATATCTCTGGCTTGTACAAGATGACACACTGGAATGTAAGAATAGTATGCTAGAAATTGTATTTATTTTTATATCAACCTTCAAAGTTTGTTTTTGTATTTTTTAATGTATGTATTAGTATAGTAAGGCATTATTATAATTTATGGATATTTATCAAATGTCTGCTCACTTTTTTACTGATAGGAAGAATGCATGGAAAAAAATGGGAGGCCACTGGATTGTGGAACTGTGTAATAGTTTTTACTGCCGAAGATCGAGGTCCAGAGCAAGGTTTTGGCAGTGTAAAGAAAAGGAATGATGGGCCGGGTGTGGTGGCTCATACCTGTAATGCCAGCACTTTGGGAGGCCAAGGAAGGTCCAGGCTTGAGTCCACGGCTTGAGTCCAGGAATTTGAGACCAGCATGGGCAACATAATGAAACTCTGTCTCTACAAAAAAATACAACAATCAGCCAGGTGTGGTGGCATGTATCTGTGGTCCCAGCTACTTGGGAGGCTGAGATGGGAGGATCACTTGAGTTCCCATAGAGGTCAGGAGACAGAGGTTGCAGTGAGCCAAGATCGCGCCACTGCATTCCAGCCTGGGTGACAGAGTGAGACCCTGTCTCAAAAAAAAAAAAAAAAAAAAAAAAAAAAAAAAGGATGGCTTTGAGAGATTTTAAGTAGAAATGACAAGACTTGGTGACAAATTACATGTAAGAGGCAAAAGAAGAATCAAAGATGACTTGCCAAGGTTGGCAGAGTTATGTTACAAATGGAGTATTTGTAAGGTGAGGACTGGTTATATAATGTTTGCTTTTCTGAGGAAAAGTGAAAAGTTATAATGGGGATAAGGCATTTTAGTCTGCAGTGAGAAAGGAAGGAATCTTTGAGGGATCTATAGTGAATGTGTGTGCTTTATTAAATAAGTAAGACTTAAAGTGGGCTGGACTAAATTGCTGAAGGCAAATCTGTTCATGGTAGATTTAGAGATGGGGGGAGAAAAACCACCTTTCAAAAGGTGAATTCAAATTCACTTTAGCCACAGGAAAGGTTTGAGGGTGTTGCATTGATCTCGCCTAGGCTGTATGAATAAATGGAAGGAAGGAAACCAATCTAGAGAAAATGCTGTCTGACTCCCTGCAGGCAGTTCTTGAACTCCAGGGTGTGAGAGGAGCCAGAGGTATGTGAGCATTGGAGTTTTGAGTCCCTAGAACTATATATTCTCTCTCTGAGTTCTAAATTTCTGAGCTTCAGGTTAAAAAAAAATTATGGAAGGAAGCTAATAAATTCACCTACAGGGTTGTTGTCATAATTGAAAGAGATCTTGTGCCTAGTTCGCAGTGGAGATACGACTGCTTAGTAAATGGCAGCTATCATTAATATTGCTTGGAGAGTAGAAAATATGGTTGTCTGAACAACCTGGAGTTAAAAAACAAGTTAAAAGACAGCAAGTATATTCCTTTTTATAGTATTACAGTTTTTTTTGTTTTGTTTTTAAAAACCAAGGTATTTGCTTCCTTTCAGTAAGAATGTTAGGATGACGTGTAGTGTATTTCACTGAATTTATTTGAAAGATTGAGATGCTGATATATACAAAGTGCTATTGCTCTTGCTGGTTGGGAAGAAAGGAAGCCTATAGTCTACTAAGACAGATAAGATGAGCATGCAAACAATTAGAATTATAACATTTAAGAACACTTATGCCCCCAGCCAGGTCCGGTGGCTCACGCCTGTAATCTCAGCACTTTGGAGGCTGAAGCAGTCAGATCATTTGAGGTCAGGAGTTCGAGATCAGTTGGGCCAACATGGCGAAACGCCATCTCTACTTAAAAAAAAAAAAAAAATTACAAAAATTAGCCAGGCATGGTGGCGCACGCCTGTAGTCCCAGCTACTTGGGAGGCTGAGGTGTGAGAACTGCTTGAACCTGGGAGGGGGAGGTTGCAGTGAGCTGAAACTGCGCTACTGCACTCTAGCTTGGGCAACAGAGCAAGACCCTGTCTTGAAGTAAAAAACAAAACCACTTAATGTTCCCTTTATCATAAATATTAGAAATCTATTCAGTTTTATAAAATATTTATACAAATAATTTATATTTATCTCTGTTTAACTGGTACTACTTTTCAGTCTTTTTAACATTTTTTTTTTCTTTTTTTTTGAGATGGAGTCTTGCTCTGTCACCCAGGCTGGAGTGCAGTGGCGCGATCTCGGCCACTGCAACCTCTGCCTCCTGGAGTCAAGCAATTCTCCTGCCTCAGCCTCCCGAGTAGCTGGGATTACAGGCATGTGCCACCACGCCTGGCTAAATTTTTTGTATTTTTAGTAGAGATGGGATTTCACCATATTGGCCAGGCTGGTCTCCAACTGTTGACCTTGTGATCCACCCACCTCGACCTTCCAAAGTGCTGGGATTACAGGCGTGAGCCACTGTGCCCGGCCAAGGACTGCTGTTCAGTCTTTTTAAAGTGATTTTTTTTTTTTTTTTTTTTTTTTTTTTTTTTTTTTTTTGTGACGGAGCCTTGCTCTTGTTGCCCAGGCTGGAGTGCAGTGGCACGATCTTGGCTCACTGCAATTTCTACCTCCTGGGTTCAAGCTTCCTCTGCTTCAGCCTCCTGAGTAGCTGGGATTACAGGCACCTGCCACCATGCCCGGCTAATTTTTCATACTTTTAGTACAGACGGGTTTTGCAGGTTGGCCAGGCTGGTCTCAAACTCCTGACTGCAGATTACTCCTGGCAGTAATCTGCCCGCCTTGGCCTCCCAAAGTGCTGGGATTATAGGCTTGAGCCACCGTGCCTGGCCTTAAAGTGATTTTTTATTCCTTTTTTTCTTGGTAGTTGAACCTATTTTTAAACTTTATTTTGGAAAATTTTAAACATCTATAAAAGTAGAATAGTATAATGAGCCCCCAAATTCCCATCAACCAGTTTCAACACTTAATTTATGTTTTATCTAGTTTTATTTATAGATGACTGACTGTAACTCCCTCCCCTGCTCTCCAGTCCTGGATTATTTTGAAGCAAATCCCAGATGTTGTCATATCATCTTTTTTTTTTTTTTTTTTGAGACAGAGTCTCACTCTGTTGCCCAGGCTGGAGTGCAGTGGTGCAATCTTGGCACACAGCAACCTCCACCTCCCAGGTTCAAGTGATTCTCGTGCCTCAGCCTCCCCAGTAGCTGGGATTACAGGTGTGCGCCACCATGCCTGGCTAATTTTTGTATTTTTAGTAGAGATAGTATTTCACCATTTTGGCCAGGCTGCTCTCAAACACCTGACCTCAAGTGATCTGCCCGTCTCTACCTCCCAAAGTGCTGGGATTACAGGTGTGAGCCACACCATTCCAGGCCCCAGATGTCATATCATTCTTAAATACTTCCATATGTGTCTCTAAAAGATAGATTTTCTCTTTAAAAAATGTAACATTCTCACACCTAAAAAGTTAACCAAAAAATTTTTTTTTTTTTTTTTTTTTTTTTAGTTGAAGTTGTACTTTGTTGCCCAGGCTGGAGTGCAGTGGTGTGATCTCGGCTCACTGCAATCTCTGCCTCCTGGGTTCAAGCGAGTCTCCTGCCTCAACCTCCCCAGTAGCTGGGATTACAGGTGTGCACCACCATGCCCAGCTAATTTTTGTATTTTTAGTAGAGACAGGGTTTCACCATGTTGGTCAGGCTGGTTTCAAATTTCTGACCCCAAGCAATCCACCTGCCTAGGCCTCCCAAAGTGCTGGGATTACAGGCATGAGCCACTGCCCCTGGTCAAAAAATTTTAATGTTATTAAATATCCAGTCAGTGCTCAAAGTTTTTCAGTTATATCAAATTTAAAAAAAACAGTGGATTCGTTTGAATCAGCAAAGTTCATACATTGCAACTGGTTGATATTTGCTGTCTTTTTCCCCCATGCTGTTGATTTTTTGAAGAAGTAGATTATTTGTTCTATATGATTTCTATTGCATCCTTAAGGTTTAATGTATTCCTCTGTCCCCTTTATTTCCTATATATTGGTAGTTGGATTAAATGACTTGATGAGATTCAAGTTCACTTTCTTGGCAATAATATTTTAAAAGTGGTGATAGGTACTTCCATCAGGAGGTACATTATGTCTGATTATCTGTCTTTGATCTGTTCATTAATTAGAGGTTATAAAATGGTGATATTTTGTTTCTATCACTTCTTCTTCATACTAGCTGGGATACTTGTAAAAAGAAACCTTGTCCATATCAACCATTTGGTTGCTCTGAGATACAGTTCATATAGGAAAGGCAGGGTAAATGCTTGATTTTATTAATTTTTTAAACATTTTCCAAAGGTAACTAATTTTTGAGAGAGGGGAGTGTCACTTTAAATGGATGCATTTAAACTTATTTGCTATATTTCAGTCTGCTATAGTTATTGCCCTCACTCATGTTTAATTAGTCTTATCTTTGTCCAGTGGGAATTTCTTTTCTTTTCTTTTTTTTTTTTGAGATGGAGTCTTGCTCTGTCGCCCAGGCTGGAGTGCAGTGGCGCGATCTCGTCTCACTGCAAGCTCCTCCTCCCGGGTTCGCACCATTCACCTGCCTCAGCCTCCCAAGTAGCTGGGACTACAGGGGCCCGCCACCACGCCTGGCTAATTTTTTGTATTTTTAGTAGAGATGGGGTTTCACCGTGTTAGCCAGGATGGTCTCGATCTCCTGACCTCATGATCTGCCTGCCTTGGCTTCCCGAAGTGCTGAAATTACAGGTGTGAGCCACAAGCACCTGGCCTGTCCAGTGGGAATTTCAAGTGAACTCTGAAGTCCTTTTGACAGGATCCCAGTAGTTTCTTTTCTTTCGTTTTATTTATTTTTTTGAGACAGAGTCTCATCCTGTTGACCAGGCTGGAGTGCAGTGGCACCATCTCTGCTCACTACAAGCTCTGCCTCCCAGGTTCACACCATTTTCCTGCCTCAGCCTCCCGAGTAGCAGGGACTACAGGGGCCCGCCATCATGCCCGGCTAATTTTTTTTTTTTGTATTTTTAGTAGAGACGGGGTTTCACCGTGTTAGCCAGGATGGTCTTGATCTCCTGACCTCGTGATCTGCCTGCCTCAGCCTCCCAAAGTGCTGGGGTTACAGGCATAAGCCACCGTGCCCGGCCAGGATCCCAGTAGTTTCTAATAGCTCCCTTGCCTTTTTGTATGACAAAGTGTTCCAGGCTCATCTTCTGTGTTTCCTGCTCCAGACCCAGTGTTTCTCTAAGGAGTCCTGGTTCCTTTTGGTGGGAAATAGTATTAGAAATCACAGCCTGGGATTTAGGACTTTTGGAGATGGGGTGGGTTTGCTACCAGGTCAGTCATAATTTCTAGGATTCTCCAGGGGTCAGAATTTGGAAATATGTGTGTGTATTTTTAAAGGTAAATTGCATTATGTGTTCACATTGCTTTTTCCAGTTCTAGACTATAGCAGTTTTATTTAACCTCATCACCTTTACATTGGAATCTCCCATACATATATAAAAGTCTTGATTTCCAACAACACCAACACCATTACTCTTTTGCTTTATCCCACAGTACCTAGACAGCTCAACAGCAGCACCAACATTACCATCAACAATGTGATTACTGAAAATAGTTATGTTTTTGGCTTTTTAAAACTTGGCAGTTCTTTTGGTCCTTAGGATATATTTCACTAGGACTGTAGTCAAATTACTGTTTTAAAGTCAGTAGAATTAGTTTTTTTCTCTGTGGTTATGTCACCAACTCAATACAAAGTTAGGATTTTTTTTGTTATTGTTGTTTTGTTTTTTGAGATAGGGTCTTGCTCTGTTGCCCGGGCTGGAGTGCGGTGGCATGATTTTGGCTCACTGCAATCTCTGCCTCCTGTGTTGAGTGATTCTCCTGCCTCAGCCTCTTGAGTACCTGGGACTACAGGTAACTGACACCACGCCCAGCTAATGTTTGTATTTTTAGTAGAGACAGGGTTTCACTTTTTTGGCCAGGCTGGTCTCCTGACCTCAAGTGATCTGCCCACTTTGGCCTCCCAAAGTGCTGGGATTACAGGCAGGAGCCACTGTGCCCAGCCCATAGTTAGGTTTTTATAATTTTTTCTTTTAATCTGTTGGAATTACTGTTTAAAAATAATTTGATTTTTAAGACAATTACTTAAAATATTTATATTGTTTCAAAGCCAAAGCTACAAAACAGGCATATTCACAAGTCTAACTTCTATCCCTGCCTACCGCTGTGTTCCCTCCCTATCACAGGTACTGAGTTTGATTTTAGATTTTCATTTGTCCTTTCATTAAAACAAAAAAGGCAACCGGGCACAGTGGCTCATGCCTTTAATCCCAGCACTCTGGGTGGCCGAGGCGGGCAGAGCACCTGAGGTTGGGAGTTCGAGACCAGCCTGACCAACATGGAGAAACCCCATCTCTACTACAAATGCAAAATTAGCCAGGCGTGGTGGCACATGCCTGTTAATCCCAGCTACTTGGGAGGCTGAGGCAGGAGAATTGCTTGAACCCAAGAGGCAGAGGTTGCGGTGAGCCGAGATTGTGCCATTGCACTCTAGCCTGGGCAACAAGAGTAAAAATCTGTCTCAAAAAAAAATAATAATAAAAATAAATTTAAAAAAGGCAAATACATAGATATATTCACATATCCTCTTGCCAGGCCCTCAGATAAGTGATAGCATTCCATGTGTACTTTTCTCCCCTTAACTTTTCTCATTTTATAATATATCCTGTAAAGAGGTCTCTCCTGGGAAAATATAGGGAATATAGGGATCTTCTTCATTTCTCTGTGGGACAGCAATAGTACTCCATTGGATGGATGGACTATGGTTTGTTCATCCCGTGTCATGCTGATGGGCATTTAGGTTGCTTCTAGTCTTTTATTATTACAAGTGGTGCAGTAATGAATAGTCTTGTGTATGCACCTTTTTGTATTTTTACCATTATACCATTGCGATAGATTTTTCTGAGTGGAATTTGGGTCAAAGGGTAATTTTGTATGTAATTTTGCTAGATATTGTCAAATACTCCTCCATAGAGATTGTGCCAATTCATATTCCCACACATGAGAATGCTTGTTGTCATACAGCTTCATCAGGAGAGTGTGTTTGTCAAACTTTAAAAATTATTTTTATCAGTTACAAATGCATGCAAAATTACAAATATATATAGTAATGAATCAAATACTTCATAAGAGCCTGTGATAAGCAACAGTCCTCTTCCCTATTCTTCCCCAGTCCCACTCTTTGGAGACAAACTCTTATTAACTGACCCCATTTTTAGTTTTTCTGGTGGTAACTTATAACCATAGATAAATCTCTCTCTGTTAATTAACTTTAGACAGTATCTGTTGACTCCTTGAAATGAAAGATAAGTAACTTTATAGTACTTCTCTCTTCTACTCATCTGATATTTTATCTATTTTGTATTACTTTAATTTTTATAATGGTTATTAACTTAAACCTCTTTATTGTTCCATTAACCCTCAACACTCTTTTGATTTCACACTTTGTAAGGGGAAGGGTATTACCCTAGCTCTTCCTTCTACCTTCTCAAAGCTATGCTCTTACATTTATATGGTCACTTAAATTTTGATCCATGACCAGAATCAAGTCTTCCATGATTTGTCTTTAGGTTAATTATAAAAGTGGAATGCTATTATGAATATTTAAATATAAGTATTTAACTGCACTAGATCGGGTAGGGTGCTAAAACAACATTTTCATCCCATTTGAAGGAGAATGTTAACATCAGGGTCACAGTAATTTTTCCTACAATCCATTCAGAATTGAAAATTATGCTAAATGTCTGTGGCATCATATATGGATAAGTTTACATTTATTTGTACAAAACAGCAAATTATTTGTACACTAGCCCTGTAGAGAGAGCAGCCCAGGGGATCATACAAGTGCTTTCATCCTCATGTTGGCAGGATGGAAACCTCTACTTTGTAGCCTTTGTGGGGGCCTTGGCCTGGGTGCTAGCTTTTGGCCAGCAGAACCTGGCATCTGATGATGTCATAATCAGCATGGCTCCTGAGCTTGGGACTGAGGTTAAGATGGTTTGGATGTTTGTTGCCTCCAAATCCCATGTGGAAATGTGATTCCCAGTGTTGGAGGTGGGGCCTGGTGGGAGGTGATTAGATCGTGGGCGTGGTCCCTCATGAATGGCTTGGCATCATGCCCTTGGTGATGACTGAGTTCTTGCTCTAGTAGTTCATGATCTGGTTGTTTAAAAGAGTGTGGCTCCTCCCCCTCCCTCCCTTGTTTCATTCTCACTATGTGACACGCTGGCTCCCTGTCACCTTCAGCCATGATTATAAACTTCCTGAGGCATCTGCAGAAGCAGATGCCAGCACTGTGAGCCTACAGAACTATGAGCCAATTAAACCTCTTGTCTTTATCAATGACCCAGTCTCAGGTATTTCATTATAGTAACGGCAGGAACAGACCAACACAGGTGCCCTTCAAGACCTTGAGCTTGGCAAAGGCCTTGATGGTCTTCATTTTATTGGCCTGGGTCTTTTGACCCTTCTTGTGTTTGTTGGCAAAGTGCATGATCCTTAAGAACTAAGGTTCTACCCGCTTAAAGGGTATCTTTATGATCAGGGCCTATCGATGCCATTTCCGTGCCATTTTGGAACTGGTTATGTGTGGTGTGGTTCTTGGACTTGACCATGTCTGCACTGCTGCCTCCAGTGCAGAAAGTACCTGAGACTGGAAAATAAAGGTCCGTATCTGGATTTTGATTTTTTTAAAGCAGTATCCTTTCTCTTCTTCTCCCTCTTCCAGAGTTTCTTAAGTCTTTTTTTCCATCTTGCATTATTTGCTTTTATTGTATCCTTAATTTTTTCCACACTTGAAATTACACTTGCAGTTTTATCCAGGCTTCCCTGTACCCCTGATGGTTCCCTCCCACCTTCCTGTTAAATCCTTATAAAATCAGCTCTATTGTTATAACCCTGGAATATCCCCTCATCACTTTTCAAGGTTGATTTGATTATTTGCTGGCCGTGTGATCATTTTGCTTTAATTTGTTTGCTGGAGTACATATTCAGGTTCTTATAGGAGACAGCCACAGTAGCACCCTTGCAGAAAGAGTGCATAGAAAGTAAACTGTGAGTTCTTGCACATCTGAAAAATGTCTGCTTTCTCACAGGGGCTGAGTAGTTTGTATGGGTGTGGAGTTCTAGGTTGACAAAATTTCCTGCTGAACTTTGAAGATTTTTTTTTTTTAAACTCTCTTCTGTCTGGCTTCCTCTGACACTGCTCTGGAAGGGAAGGAGGATGTTCTTCCTTGCTTTTGCAAAGTTGGGGTGTACATTCAGGTTCCCTACTCTGCTTCCGTTGACATCCAAGGTGAAGGATTCCGTTATCACACTGTAGGGTGGGAGTTCTGGCTCCCTAGTAGGCCTCCAGGGAAACCTCCCTGGCTGGGTCGGGTAATGCCTTGTTCTTGCTCCCACTGGGGACTCAACAGACACCACGGGGTGGAGGGGAGTGGTCTTGTCCCATTTCATCACTGGGACGTAATGAAAATCTTTAGTTTCTGGTAGGTCTCCTTGACACCATCCGAGTGGATATGGGAAGGGAAGTGTCGTTACTGCCGGGGTTGGGGGGCGGGTGTGGAAGTCCAGGGTCTCCACTGAAACCACATTGATGGGGTTATTGTTACTGCCTGGTGGGGGATGATGCAATCCCCAGCTCCCTGCTTAGCTTTCTGTAGCACTACTCTGGCAGGGGTAGGCTGGATGGGGTTCCTCATCACAGCCCAGAAACCTAGGCTTTCTCCTTGTCCTTTGTGGGTTTGGATGAGGGTGGGATGACAGGGTTTTCTGTGGTGTTTGGTGAGTGTTTTCTTAAAAGTTTTCTGACTTATTAGCACCCCTTTTTGGTCCTTCGGCTAGAGAAAGCTGGTTTTTGTTCGAGCATTTTTGGGTCTGCGTCAATTGGTATTTCCAGGTTGCTGACTTCTCTGGCTCCAACAATGTAATATACGAGGCAAGGAAAAACCCAGGGAACTCATCTGTGCTCACTCCTTCGGTCCTGAGGTCATTAGCTGTTCTGCTTCTCTCTCTGCCTTTCAGAATCATCTTACGTTTGTCTTATATGTAATGTGCGGAATTTTTTGTTATTTTTAATATAGATTTTCTTCTGCCATTACACATATGTTTAAATTTAAATTTTTTACTGTTGTATCATTTATATGCAGTAAAAGTACACAGATTTTTAAGGATACCACTTGATTAATTTTTAATGGTTATATACTCATGTAATCACCATCCAGATCAAGATACAGGATATCTCCAGCATAGTATAAGGCTCTGCATTCCCCTTCCAGTCAATACCTATTAAAAAATAATCACTATTCTGGTTTTTATCACTGTAGCAATTTTGCCCATTCTTGAACTTCATGTAAATGGAATCTTGCAGTATATACTCATGGGTCTGGCTTCTTCTGCTCTACATTGTGTTGGTAGAACTCATCTGTGTTGTTGTACCTAACTGTAGTTCATTGTTTTTCATTGCTGCATAGTACTCCATTATTCCAATATGCCTCTATTTATCCATTGTATTATCAATAGGTATTTAAGTTGGTTCCCATTTTTGGCTATTATGAATAAAGTTGTTACAAATATTCTTATAGATGTCTTACAGTTAACAAAAATGTTCCTTTCTGTTAGCTTTATACCCAGGATTGGAATTGCTTGCTCAAAATTTATAAATATCTTTAGCTTTAGTGGATGCTGACGGTTTTCCAAATTGTGTGCCAATTCATACCTCATCAGCTATATATGACAGTTCTACTTGTTTCATATCCAACACTTTATATTGTTAGTCTTTTAGCCATATTATTAGCCATTAATGTCATGTTTTCGTAGCTCATTGTGATTTTAATCTGTATTTCCCTGATGACTGACTACTCATGTTAAGCACCTTTTCATATGCTTTTTGGCCATTTGGATATCTTCTTTTGTGAGATACCTATTCAGGTCTTCTCCTGTTTTTCACTGTGTTGTCTGTTCTTTTCTTACAGATTGGTAGGCATTCTTTATATTACTGAATGTGAGTACTTTGTCAGGCATAAGTATTACAAAGATCTTTCTGCAGTCTGCAGCTTGCCTTTTTACACTTAAATAGTGCTTGTTTTTGTTTTGTTTTGTTTCGTTTGTTTGTTTTGTTTTTGAGACAGAGCCTCACTTTGTTGCCCAGACTGGAATGCAGTGGCTTAATCTAGGCTCGCTGCAACCTCTGCCTCCCAGGTTCAAGTGATTCTCATGCCTCAACCTCCTGAGTAGCTGGGATTACAGGTGTGTGCCACCAAGCCTGGATAATTCTTGTATTTTTAGTAGAGACAGGGTTTCACCATGTTGTCCAGGCTGGTCTTGAACCCCTGACCTCAAATGATCTGCCAGCCTCAGCCTCCCAAAGTGCGGGGTTTCACCGTGTTAGCCAGGATGGTCTCGATCTCCTGACCTCGTGATCCGCCCGTCTCGGCCTCCCAAAGTGCTGGTATTACAGGCTTGAGCCACTGGGCCTGGCCACTTAATAGTGCTTTTTGATTAACAAGAGATCTGAAGTCTATTTTATTGATCCTTTCCTTTCTTTACTTTCTGATGCATTCTGTTTAGGAAATCTTTGTCTAACCAAAGGCCATAAATATACTTTTGTTTGTTTTATCCTAGAAGCTTTGTTTTACATTTTAATTTTAGTTCTGTGATGTGATCCATTTCATATGAATTTTTGTGTATGGTGTAAGTTATACATCAAGGTTAATTCCTTTTCTTCCCCCATGTGGTTGTCCAATTGACTTAACATTTATCAAGAAGACCATTCTTTCCCCACTCAATGGCATCTTTCTTGTAAATCAGGTATATGTTTGTGTTTCTGGACTTGGTTCTTTCCATTGCATTAATATCATGCTATCTTAATTACTGTACCTTTAAAGTAAGTCTTGTTATTTAATAGTGGAATTCTTTCAATTTTGTTATTCAGATTGTTTGGACTATTCCAGGTCCTTTGCATGACCATATACATTTTATAATCAGCTTGTGAAATTCCACAATTTTGATGGAATTGCATTGCATCCCTAATTTGTAGGGAGTTGATATTAACAATATGGAGTCTTCTAGTTAATGAAGATGACATATCTCTCCTTATATATCTTTAATTTTTTTTCAGCGGCATTTTGTAATTTTTAGTGCAGGGTCCTGAACATCTTTTGTTAGATTTATTCGTAGGTCTTTGATTTTTTTTTTCCATACTATTGTGAATGGCATTGCTTTTTAAATGTCATTTTCTAATTGTTACTAGCGTATAGAAATACGGTAGATTTCTCTTGTATGTTGACGTTGTAGCCAGCAACCTTGCTAAATTTACTTAATTCTAATGATGTTTTTAGGTTATTTTTATTTTGTATGTATACAGTCAGGTTTTCTGTGAATGACAATTTTACTTCCTAGTTTTTGATCTTTATACTTTTTATTTCTTGCCTTATTTCACTGGGTAAGACCTCTGATATGAATAGGTTCAATGAGTATAGATATAGTGCTGTTATACCTGAATTCAGAGGAAAGTGTTCAATATCTTACCATCTCATCAATGTCAACCAGTATGTTGATAGCTGTTTTTCTTAGATGCCCTTGATCAGTTTGAGAAGTTTCTGTCCATTTTTAGGTTGCTAAGAGTTTTTGTCATGAATGGATGTTGAATTTTACCAAATGCCTTTTTTGCATCTCTTGAGATGATCATAATTTTTCTTTTTTCCAGTTTTATGTAGTGAATTACATTTATTTTCAAATGTTAAACCAGCCTTGCATTCCTGGGATAAACCCACTTGGTCATGTTATACTATTCTTTTTTGGATATTATAGTCCATTTACTGATATTTTGTTTGTTTTATGTTTACATCTGTATTCATAAGAGATTTTGGCTGCCATTTTTCTTTTTCGTAATGATCTTGTCAGATTTTGATATCAAGGTTACATTGGCCTTTTTTTTTTTTTTTTTTTTTTTTTAAAAAGCTGTTGTTACTTGTCTTGTTCTCTTCCTTGCAGCTTTTTGTTCCTGTTTTATAGAGATGGTGTTTTTTTTTTTTTTTTTTCTGTTCTATTTAAGGATGTCAGTTTCCTGAAGCATATTTTTTAATCTTTTTCAGAAACATATTCTTCTTCCAAGAGATGATGATGATGCTTTTCTCTCATTTGCAATATTTTTTGACAGATCTTTTATTTTTCGTTTGCTCTCTTAAGCAAGGAGAGCTCTATCTAGATTTGCAGTTTTGCCACAGGTGATTAATGGGTTACCATGGGCACTGTTCTTTGTGCTTGCGAGTGATGGTCAGATCCCCTTCTCAGATCTGTGGCTGAAGAACTGGTTTATATCCATCGTTCCCAGTTGAATTCCTAGTGACTAGCAGGCATTTGCAATACAAAGGTAGAACTTTATTGCCTTACAGAATAAGCTGAAATTTCTAGAGTGCATTCTGTTAGAATTGTTCCTGTCTCTGCTTTCACTGAACTTTTTGTGTGTAATTATTATAACCAATGTAACTAATTTTAATTCAAGAGATTTGGTAGCTCTGCGTATGTATTAGTCTCTCTCTCTCTACGTGTGTGTGTATGTGTACATGTGTGTGAAACATGAGTATAAGCAGGACTGAAGGGCAAAATGACTGAAGGTAGAAGACAAATGAACCTGTTATTATAGAAGAGAAGTCATGAGGGCCGATATCTGGATATTTTCTTTTACTTTACATGACATCGCCTTTATTTATATTTATTTATTTATTTTGAGATGGAGTCTTGCCCTGTTGCCCAGGCTGGAGTGCAGTGGCACAATCTGGGCTCACTGCAAGCTTCATCTCCCGTGTTCACACCATTCTCCTGCCTCAGCCTCTCGAGTAGCTGGTACTACAGGCACCCGCCACCACGCCCGGCTAATTTTTTTTGTATTTTTAGTAGAGACGAGGTTTCACCGTGTTAGCAAGGATGGTCTCGATATCCTGACCTCATGATCCACCTGCCTCGGCCTCCCAAAGTGTTGGGATTACAGGCAGACATCGTCTTTATTTTAAGAGTCCAGGTGTCAGTGAGAATTGTCAAGATGTAGCATCAGAAGATTAGAAGGTCTTCACAACCACATGATGAGGACTCTAGAGTTTGAAGCCTGGGTGATTGAGAGAAAGAAGTGATAGAACTAGGATTAAAAATTGGGAAATTGACATTTTTCTGGGAAAATAAATTATTGCTTTGATTTGGGCTATATTAAGTGTGAGGAGCTTTCCAAGGGCAAGGTGACATTTAGACTTGAATGAAGCTCACGACAGAGTGGAAACTAAAGTTATAGTTTGGGAATTGCAGAGTGTGGTGATAGTGGGAATGAAAGCTTCACGAATTTTTAGTAGGAGGGTAGAGGGCAGGAGAGAGGGAAGAGTCTGTAAGATGTTGGGGACATCCCACATCCTAAATGCAAATATCTAGCCTTGTTGCTTCGTGCACTCATCTCTCTGCTGATGTTCCACTGGTCCAGGGCACCATCTTCTCCTACCTTAATGGCTATAATTCTTCCGACTGGACTCTTTCTACCACTTTGACTCTTCCAGTCCAGTCTCTGTACAGTATGCAGGGTGAGCCTTCCAGAAGACCAATCTGATCACGTCAGTTGACTGCTGAAAATCCTTCAGCTGCTCTCCACGCTTCCAGATTAAAATCCATACACCTAACATGGCTTTAAGGCCCTTTGAGACCTCAACTCTGTCTGTTAGTATAAAAATAACAGAAATTAAATAACCAAAATTTATTGAACTCTTTTGAACATTAGAACTTATTCCAAATGGTTTATATTTGTTGTTGTCTTGTTAAATCTTCACCTTTATTCTTTGAGTTTATCCTTATTAACAACCCTATGGAGAAGGTACTATTAGATTCCCATTTTACAGATGAGAAAGACACAGAGAGGTTTCCAGTTGCACAAGATCACAGAGCTATCAAGTGGGGAACGAATAAGTTTATATCATTATGTTATTTAATCCTCTCCATAATCCTATGAGGTAAGTATTGTTATCATTGCCCTTTACAAATGAAGTGACTGAAGTCAGTGATGTTAGGCTGTTTGTGTGGTGGAGCTGCGACTGGAGCACAGATCGGTGTGACTCTTGAGTGTATTTTGTCTTCCATGCTAGTCTGACCGCAGCCTCATTCATAGCACCCCTCACCTCTTACCTTAATCACACGTGTAGATACCCTTGGTTACCTTCTGCTCATTCTTTAGGTTTTGGCTCAATTAGAGCTCTGGCTGAACCCGTCAGCGAGCATCCCCTTTACCCTTCCTGCCGCACTTGAAGGCACTTTGTTATCAGCACTGACTGTCAGTGTTCTTTGATTGTCTTTCTCATAGTGTGTGGGCTTCATGAAGTCAGGTACTGTGAGCATCTTGCTCACTGTTAAACCTTGAGTGACTTGCACTGTATGTGGCACATAGCAGCACTCAGTTGCTGTATATTGCATAATTACATAAATGTTTAACTCAATGATGCAGTTTGGTGTTGACTGGGTTTCGTTCTTAAAAGAGTGGAATCAGTAGTCTATTTATATGTTTAACTCCCAGGATTTATGTTTGTGATGGTTCCAGATAACTGATAATCCCCAAATCATGTGGTTTTAGCAATCCCCTTTAAGAGTATAAATATTGATATTTCTGTTATTTTTCTTAGGTTAATGTTGTGCCTTATCTATGGTATAAATACTGATAATCAGAAGAGAATGGCAATCCAGAATGTGCTGGTTTAACTGGTGAATATAGCCCAGGCTGTCTCACTTGTTGTGACTAGAATACAAGGTCGGTTATTCTTACAGTGATCATTGAAAGTTATTCCTATTCCACCTATAAGCTGGTTATTCTCTTTGCTTCCACAGGATAAGTAGTTATAGCCTGGAATTGAGGAGAAAGAAATTTATAGTGTCCCGATGACCTACTTTTTAATATTTTCTCAGGCAAATTGGTCTGACCTTTCCTACCTTGGTCTGACTTCCTTATAGGAAAAGTTTCACATTGCACAGGAAAGAACAATTTAGCAGGAATATAAGTTGCAAATTATTAGTTCAGTGGTGCTCAAGCATGTTCAGGTGATGAAGTACCTAAAAGTCATGGTATTCTGTGGAATACTATGAAATATTTATATATTAAACTTTAAACTACATTTTTTTTCCTAAATCAGATACTATTTTATATTACATTCCAGAATAGACAGGGAGTAGCAGGTGAGAAGGGTTTAAGAAAAATTTGTGGTAAGAAAACTTAAAATTATATTACTTTATTTTTTCATGCAAATTGGGAAAAGGCCATTTTTGGCACCTTTGTCTAGCTTCCAAAACTCCAGCGTTTAAGGTAGGATAGTTGGAGAACCATTAAATGAATTGAATATGGGGGAGAAAGGAGAAGCTGAAATGAAAGGTGATGATATCAGGGTTTCCAATTTGGGACGCATAATACCCTTCACAGACACTGGTGAGTCAGGAGGGAGAACTGGGATTGAGGTTGAGGAGGATGAATTTGGTTGAGTGTAAACTAGTGATAGGCTGAGGAGAAAGATGCAGTAGACAGAAGAGAGGCACAGTGCCTGTCACCTAGCATGGTTCTCAATAATTATTGGCTGCCTTATCACCAGGAAGAAGTGTAGAGATTTGGAAATTATTGGCATGGATGAATATGAATTATTTTCAGGCTGAATATAATGAAGTGAGTTTCAAGGTTTGAGCCTCGGGGAATAGAAGAGATAGAGTTAAGCATTGTAGAATGCTGTTGGGAAGTCAGTGGAAGTGGAAATCCAGAAAGGGTGATTTGGTTTAATGGTGGGTTATGGATGTCCTGTGAGGAGATGCAGTCTCAGTAAGGTGTTCCATTTATTCATTCATCTAAAGCAGAAATCTAGGAATTATCTTTGATACCTTCCATGTCATTTTATCCCTCTGATCTATTGATAAGGTGCTGTCAAGCTTACCTTCTTAAGTAGGACACAAAGAGCACACTGTAAAAGAATAAACTGAACTTTATCAAAATTAAAGTCTTTTGTGCTTCAAAACTTGTCATTAAGAAAATGAAAAGACAAACCACAGACTTCTAAAGAACACATGCATTTGACCGGTTCTTTCTATTTCCATTTCCACCTTTATGTAAAACATGTGTTAGCCAGGCATGTTGGCTCATGCCTGTAATCCCAGCATTTTGGGATGCTGAGGTGGGAAGATTGCATAAGCCTAGGAGTTTGAGACCAGCCTGGGCAAATAGGGAGACACTGTTTTTACAAAAGAAAAAAAAAAAAATAGCTGGGCGTGGTGGTGCACGGCTATAGTCCCGGCTACTTGGGAGGCTGAAGGGGAAGGATTGCTTGAGCCAGGAGGTTGAGGCTGCAGTAGGCTGTGATCATGCCATTGCACTCCAGCCTGGGCTACAGAGTGAGACCCTGTCTCAAAAAATAAAATAAAAAATAAAACATGTCATATATACATATGAGACCCTCATAACTCAATAAGACAATCCAAGAAAAATGGACAAAAGATTTGAATAGAGTATCAAAGAAGATATACAAATGGAAAATAAGTGCAAGAAAAAATGCTCAGCATCATTTTAGCCATTAGGAAAATGCAAATTACAACTACAGTGAGAAAGCTCTTACACCCCCAATAGAATGGCTGAAATTACAAAGTCTGGGCTGGGCACAGGGCTTACACTTAGGTGGGAGAATTGCTCAAGGATACAGGACTTTGAGACCCCACCTTTAAATTAAAAAAAAAAAAAAGACAATTTCAGATGTTGATGAGGATGTATGTATGTAGAAGAGGACCTGTGGACTTTTTTTTTCCCCCCCTTGAGACAGGGTCCTGCTCTGTTGCCCAGAGTGGAGTGGCACAACTGTGGCTCACTGCAGCCTTGAACTCCTGGGCTCAAGCAATCCTCTTAAGTAGCTGTGCACAATGCCACACCTGGCTAATTTTTAAGTTTTTGGTGGAGACTGGGTCATGCTATGCTCCCCAGGCTGGTCTTGAACTCCCGGACTCAAGTGATCCTCTCTGTTGGCATCCCAAAGTGTTGAGTTTACAGGTATGAGCCACTGCACTGGGCCAGACCCTTATGCATTGCTGGTGGGCTCCGAGGTGAGGCCTGGAGTTCAAACCCAGCTTTCTGAGATAATTTTCTTGAACTCCCCTCTCTTGCTGTCTCCTCAGTTCCCTGGGGCTCCCTTTATTTAACCCTGCTCTGCTGTTTACTTTCCATGATTGTATATGTAGTCTGGGCTTTTCAGTGAGAGGACAGAGTAGAAAAGAAAGTAATAGGGGATGGCCCTATCCTCTTAAGGCCACACTTCCTCTGACTCTGGAGGGAAAGGTTCCTTCCCTCACTCAATGCTTTAGGTACCTGTAGGCTGCTGCCTCTTTTCCACTCCTTGAGCCTGAACTAGACAGCTTCTCTTGGAAGTTATTCATGCTGATGTTCATGTCCAGTATTTGGGCTGCCTTGAGTCTATGCTGAGTGATATTGGAGGAACAAACTCAAACACACCACTGGTTTGGTGGTACTTTTAATTAGAATCTTCTTACCCCAATTCATCTACTACTCTACTTTGTAGATTCCTCAAATAGCTGCTCCATGAATTCTGCCCTGGTTTTATCGAGGTATTTTATCGTTGTGGAGAGAGAGGGTGGAGTGTGCATGTTACTGGGAGCCAGCACTTCTAGATTTCTTTTTATGTATTTTGCTGTACATTCATTGGACCTTTTAAATGTGTGAATGTGTATCTGTTGTTAGTTCTGGAAAGTTCTCTGGTATTTTCAGACCAAGAATGAAGTTAAGGTAGAAATCTTAAGAGATAACTAGAGTATTAAAAACAGCTGTTGGCCATGTCGCATCCTCTTCTCTTCCACATTATTGATTTAATGTTTTACTTTCTGCGTCTATCTTGTGTAGCTTTTGTTTTCTATTTTCTATTTTTCTTTCTGAACTCTATTTTGCATCATTTCTTTAAGTTCATGAATTCTCTCCCTGGTTGTATCTTTCCTGCTTTTAAGTCATCCGTTGAGTTATTCATTCTTATTTTGAGAAATATTTTGTTCTTTTTCAATTTTGCTTGGTCATGTCATAGTTTCTTACTCTTTACTCATTTTTAATCTTTTTAAAATTTATTTAAGCTTATTAAATATTCCATGTTCTGTCTCCCGTAATTCTAATACCCGAAGTCTTTGAAGGTCTGACTCTCCCATCTTTTATTTCTGAGGTTCTTATTTATGGGCTTTGTTTCCCCAGGGTTTTCTGATTTTTGCCAGTGAGCTCATATTTCTTGGAGCTTTCTGTGAGAAAAATTTTGAAGCTGAGTTTGAAGTGGATTTTTCCAGAGAAGATTTACATATTTTTTTGTTAGTGTCTTAAAGCCACTCTTAGTTTGGGACCACTTCAATTTAAATTCTGGGATTGAGGGTTTTTTTTTTTTTGTTTGTTTGTTTTCAGAGAGTCTCACTCTGTTGCCCAGGGTGGAGTGCAGTGGCACTATTCTGGCTCACTGCAGCCTTGAACTCCTACCTCAGCCTCCCGAGTAGCCAAGACTACAGGTGTGTACCACCATGCACTGCTGATTTTTTTACTTTTTTTTTTTTTTTTTCTTCTGATGGATCTGGGGTCTTGCTCTGTTAACCAGGCTGGTCTCATACTCCTGGGCTCCGCCTACCCAAGTGCTGGAATTACAGATGTAAGCCACCATGCCCAGCCTGTTGAGATTTTTTTGACCACTCAGTAGCAATCCCTTGTGAAGCACTGCTTGTGTTTGAACTGGTGGAAAAATTTCCCTTTCTTTCTCAGTGCTGAGTTTTGAGGCTAGTGGTTTTTATGACAGTTCCTGAGATGGGTATGTGTGTGGATGGGTTTCTTTCTTCATCACTTTGGTCATCCCACTTTAAATGGTGGGAGAGGGATGTCTGTTTCACTTTTCTCCTTAGGCTGAATGTTCATTTTGTCTTGAATTCCTTGAGCTCCTTAGATTGGGAGAATGGAGCTTGCATTGGACTATATAAATATAAATGTCTTCAAGGAGAAAGTGAGTTTTTGTGTTTTGGTAACCCTGTTAGGTTCCTATCTTCACTTAGTTCCTTGTTAGAAACTTTGTTCTTTTCTTTTTTTTCTTTTTTTGTTGAGTCAGAGTCTCACTCTGCCACCCAGGCTGGTGTGCAGTGGCGCAATCTCGGCTCGCTGCAAGCTCCACCTCCTGGGTTCAAGCAGTTCTCCTGCCTCAGCCTCCCAAGTAACTGGGACTACAGGCACACGCTACCATGCCCGGCTAATTTTTTGTATTTTTAGTACAGATGGGTTTCACTGTGTTGGCCAGGCTGGTCTTGAACTCCTGACCTCAAGTGATCCACCCGCCTTGGCCTCCCAAAGTGCTGGGATTACAGGCAGGTGTGAGCCACCACACGTGAACGAATCTTGGTTATTTTCTTGCAAGCTCGTCAATGTATTTATTTGAGAAGATGGAAAAACCCATTATTTATAGCTTTCAGTGGAGGATCTGAAAGGTACTTAGTTAGCATGGCATATTGCCACATAGGAATTTGCAAGTGGCATGCAGCTATGGTCCCAGCAACTTGGGAGGCTGAAGTGGGAGGATTGTTTGAGGCTGGCAGTTCAAGGCTGCAGTGTGCTATGAGCATGCCTGTGAATAGTCACTGCACTCCAGCCCAGGCAATATGGCAAGACCCTGTCTCTAAAAAAAAAGAAAAAAAAGAAAGAACTTCCAGCTGCAATGTTTCCGAGTTTCAATCAGGCTGATTTTGCTAGCATTCTCCAGTCTCTGCGTGAGCATTCATACCTCTGTACTTTGCTCAGCATGTGTCCCCTGTTTAAAATCCCCCCTCTCCTGTCCACCTAGCCAAACCCAGTTCATTCTGCAGTGTGAACAATCACGTTTCACCCCTTCATGATACTTGTCTTGAATGCTGTAGCTCACTGATTCCCAAATGTTTGGAACGTTTTAAAGTACAGACTTAAAAACAAATTTTGTGGAGTTACATAAAAATGATCATCTCCTGTCACCATTATTTTTGAAAAGAAATTGCATTTTCATATCTGAAAGGCAAGAGGAACAAGATGACTAATTAAGGACAGTTTTTATAGTTGAATTAAATACCTTTATATGGAAAGCACACTGTATTGTCCGTTTTTCTCATTTTGCTACTGATTATAAAAAGCCTCATTGCATCCTATCCGCCGACAATCAGGACCACAACCTCAGCTCAGAATGATGTCTTCAATTTGCAAACCCACAGCATTTTGTTTTATCAGTTTGTGGCAGCCAGTCATTTATCTCTGTTGATTTCAAACAGCCCATATTTGACTGTTTACATTTTATGTTTTGTCTTCTTGACTTGCTTGTAAGCTCCTTAGGAGCCATTATCTGTGTGTATTTAGATTACTCATAAATATGTGTTGAATGAGTTAAATTTAGATACCTCGGATGATAGTTGAAACCTAGCAATATTTATAGAGCACACATTTGAGTATATCACAGTTCTGAACGTTGTTTACTTCTGGAGGAAAAAGAAGTTTTAATGTGAATCATGAGTCACTTACTCATCTCTCTTCTCCTCGGGGAATTTCATTCAGTTAACAAATTCACCAAGCGCTTGTTTAAAAACCAGGCCTTTTGTTAGGGGTCTGGGAATACAGAGGTGAAGTGAGACAAACTTCCCAGTGTAGTAGGTAATATGTACATATAAGTAGAAAGCATAGAATACCACCTGGGAAGCCTCATAATAGGACTTTGAAACCAGTTTTGTGACAGTGTGGAGAGAGCACTGAGCTTTTTAAGGGGGTGAGAGAAGCCTCCAGAGAGGAGGAGGCATTTGTTCATTCACTTTCCATTCATTCAGCAAATATCTCTTAAATGCCTGCTACTTCCCAAGCACTGTTATAGATGCGTCTTGAATAGACAGGACATTGTTAGGAGATGGAACACATTTTAGGTGGGGAATTATGATCAAGAGCATGCCCTTTGATGTAAGAACAGACCTGGGCTTGAGTTCATACACTGCCCCTTACTAGGTATTTGTCTTTGGGCAAGCAATTCAATTTCTAGAAGATTCTTACTTTTGTAAAGTGCTGTAGATCCTCCCTACCTCACAATATGTCATGTGGATAAAGTGAGGTGCTATATATAAAATTAAGCTCAGCACAGTGCCGGCCCCTCTGAAATAGTGCAGTAAGTGACACATGTATATACAAGGCATGTAAGTGATTGAGGCCTGATGATAAGTTTAACATGACTAAAATGTGGGGGCATGTGGGTTGGTAGGGGGTAGTGGGCAGATGAAGCAGATGGGTCTGGTCTCACTGAGGCTAAGTTGCAAATAGTCTTGTGTCACATGTCATAATGACTATCTTTTTACTCTTGAATGCATCTGGGAGCCGTGGGGGTTTACATTGTGTTTTTGTCTTTGTTTTTTAAGCTATGCAGCAGAGTGCTGAGCTATAGCATAATAGTTAGGAACATGGACTCTGGAGCCAAACTGCCTGGGTTCTAGTCCCAGCTGTCTCACTTCCTAAATGTTTGGCTTTAACTGATCTGTTCCTTAGTTTCTTCATTGATAAACTGGATGATAATCATACCTATCTTAAATGTTTATCTTGTTTTGTTTGTATAATGCTCTTTGAATCATTTTTTTTTTAAACATATAATCCTGTACATATAGTGTTCTATGAATCACATTTGTTTTTAAAGCTTTGGAAACTGTTGTTAGAGGGACTCTTATTTGAAATGTGGACATATAAAACACTAAAAGTAGGTCTATGGGGTAGGCTACTTTCATTTCCCTTCTGTTCTCGCAAGACCTCTGAGACATATCGGCCCAACACTAAAAACTACTGCCCTAGAGCAAGTGACTGAATGTCTTCATTTAAGTTACTTGTCTTTTTTTTTTTTCCTTTGAAGATGGAATCTTACTATGGTGTTCATGCTGAAGTGCAGTGGCTGTTCATGGGTCATCATCATCATAGGGCAGTACGGCCCCAAACTCCTTGGTTCAAGTGATCCTGCCATCTCAGCCACCCAAGTAGCTGGAACTACAGGCGTCCACTTAAGTTACTTGTTGAACTGACATTCAGGACAAGTAACTTACCAGTTGTAATGTGGACAGTGGCGTTGGTATTGATCTAAGTTAATGTTTTGATGCAGGAATTGTGAACCTTCATATTAATCCTTATAATCTGACTTACTATTTTACAAGTGGGGAGAGAGATTTAGAAGGATAGAGCCACAGGATGTTGGAAGAGCCACAGGATGTTGGAACTGGGGAGACCTTTCATATTGATCTGTTTAGAGATGAACAAATTGGGTCCTAGAGAGGGAAATCTTTTTTTTTTTTTTTTTTTTATTTGAGGGCAAAATTTTAATAGAATGTAATCTGAACTCTTACATTTAGAAAAAACAAAACCTTAAAATTACTGATTGGTTCAATTTATGGAAAAATTAATCTGTAACAAAAACTTGGCAATGAGTGCAAAGGCACCACCATTTTTTTAAAAAACTGAAACCCACCTTTTTTTTCTTAATTTAAGTTCTAGGGTGTACATGTGCACAACGTGCAGGTTTGTTATATGTTACATATGTATACATGTGCCATGTTGGTGTGCTACACCCATTAACTCGTCATTTACATTAGGTATATTTCCTAATGCTATCCCTCCCCCCCACACCCCCTGACAGGCCCCAGTGTGTGATATTCCCCACCCTGTGTCCAAGTGTTCTCATTGTTCAGTTCCCACCTACGAGTGAGAACATGCGGTGTTTGGTTTTCTGTCCTTGCGATAGTTTGCTCAGAATGATGGTTTCCAGCTTCATCCATGTTCCCACAAAGGACATGAACTCATCCTTTTTTATGGCTGCATAGTATTCTATGGTATATATGTGCCACATTTTCTTAATCCAGTCTATCATTGATGGACCTCTGGGTTGGTTCCAAGTCTTTGCTATTGTGAATAATGCCACAATAAACCTATGTGTGCATGTGTCGTTATAGCAGCATGATTTATAATCCTTTGGATACATGCCCTGTAATGGGATGGCTGAATCAAATGGTATTTCTAGTTCTAGATCCTTGAGGAATCGCCACACTGTCTTCCACAATGGGTGAACTAGTTTACAGTCCCACCAACAGTGTAAAAGTGTTCCTATTTCTCCACATCCTCTCCAGCACCTGTTGTTTCCTGACTTTTTAATGATTGCCATCCTAACTGGTGTGAGATGGTATCTCATTGTGGTTTTGATTTGCATTTCTCTGATGGCCAGTGATGATGAGCATTTTTTCATGTGTCTGTTGGCTGCATAAATGTCTTCTTTTGAGAAGTGTCTGTTCATATCCTTTGCCCACTTTTTGATGGGGTTGTTTGATTTTTTCTTGTACTTTTGTTTAAGTTCTTTGTAGATTCTGGATATTAGCCCTTTGTCAGATGGGTAGATTGCAAAAATTTTCTCCCATTCTGTAGGTTGCCTGTTCACTGTGATGGTAGTTTCTTTTGCTGTGCAGAAGCTCTTTAGTTTAATTAGATCTAGAGAGGGAAATCTTTAAAGCTATGCTGCAGACAGTCAACATGTGCCCATGTTTCAGACCTCCCAGCCCACTGTTGTCTCTCCTTTCTTGCTCAAAGGTGCACAGCCAATTTAGTGCCAGAACCAGGGCAAGCAGTTTTCACCATTCCAGATCTCATGCTTCTTCAACTATACCTCTTGCTATTTGACAGTATATATTCTTGGCTTTAATGTTGACTGTGTTCTGAAGGGTTACTGGGTGCATTTGTGGATTGTTTTTTGTTCCTCCAGTTGGGCTTGAAGCTCTTTTAGAGCACCTGAGGGCCTGGACTTGGATGGATTAGGTATTCTGAGATGCCTTTCCTTGTAGTGATAGGTTTTAGTAGTTGTTGTTAATATCGTCTATTGGTAAACCTAGAGCAGGGGTAAAGTATGTGGAAAGTAAAGATGTTCTGAATTAGAAATAAGCATTTATTGTTTACCTGGGTGAGTAAGCAGACCTACCATAGCTGAAAATCTTAAGGAAAATTAAGGTCATGCTTTCCTGTTGGTTAGCAACCTTTGTATTAAGGAGAGAGCAGACACTTGAATGGGCATCATGGCAGATCACCTAGAGCCTGGATCTGGACACCCGGGAACTGAGGTTGCACAGTCAGTCTCTTAAGCACCCCCACAGCCTCTAGGCTATGCTAGGCTCTCAGGGATCAACCACACAAACTCTCGTGCTGGCTTTTTCCTGTCTCCCTCCCTTCTCTCAATGAGCTCTTCCTGTTGTACATGGCACAACACTGATCCCTTTTTAGTTTTAAGCAATGTTATTTAACTAAGTGGTTTCCAAACCTGGATAGTTATGCACCAGAATCACTTGGGGAACTTAATTTTTTTTTCTGTCCCCACCCCAGACACTCTGAATCAGAATCTTGGGACCTATTTTTGTATTTCATAACAGTTCCTTAGGTGATTTTGATGACAGGATTTATAGACCTGAGCTCCAGAACCAGACAAATGACTGACTCCAGCTCTGTGACTCGGTTCTGGATTCTGATTGACTCAGTTTGCCAGATGTACACTCCTGGTCTTCTTTCTTTTTTCTTTTCGGCAGAGAGGTTCTTTTATTTTGCACCTTAGCCATGGAGGCTTTGTAGCAATTCTTATGCTATGTTCCTAAAAAGCATTGGTGTTCTGTGAGTTCATGTTAAAATTAAATACTACTGGATGATTTTTCCCAAGTCACATAAAAAATAATTGAACAGAATATTTCAATTTTAGGCAAAGTTTTCCTTTGAACAGATATTCCTAATTTTGACATAACCTATCAATTTTTCCCATTATGACTGTGCTTTTTAGGTCTCGTATGTCCTTAGCAATCCAAATCTATGGTTTAGGCTTAGGACACCATTAGGGAAGGAGTCCAAGGAGAAATTCCTGCAAAGATGTTCTATGGAAATGGAAGAATTGTAGACAGATGAAAGAGAATGAAATAACCTCAGTTTTAATTCTAAGGACTTTTCTACACAGGCAATCAAGTTGTCTGTGAATAGAGACAATCTCGTTTCTTCTTTTTCAGTCCATATTCCTTTTATTTCTTTTTCTTACCTTGTTGCCCTGGCTAGGCTCTCCAGTGTGATTAGAATGATGAGTTCCCTTGCCTTGTTCCCAATCCCAGAGGGAAAGTATTCAGTCTTTCACCATTAAGTATGATGTTAACTGTAGGTTTTTTGTAGATGTCCATTATCAGATTGAGGAAGATCCCCTTGATTTCTAGTTTTCTAAGTTTCTGTCATGAATTTTGTCAAATGCTTTTTTCTTCATCAATTGATGTAATTTGTGATTTTTCTTTATCCTCTTAATATGGTGGATTATATTGATGGGTTTTCAAATACTGAACCAATCTTACATCCCTGGTATAAACCTCTCTGGGTCATTATAAACATGGTTGAATTCTGTCTGCTAATAATTTGTTAAGGACTTTTGTGTCTATATTTGTGAGAGATATTGGTCTGTAGTGTATACCTGACCTCAAGTGATCTGCCTGCCTCAGCATTCCAAAGTGCTGGTATTACAGGCCACTATGCCCATGCCCATGGGCCATGAGCCACCATGCCAAGACCATTCTTTATTCTTATTCTTTATTCTTCTTCTTTTTCTTATTTTTGAGATGGCATCTCACTCTGTCACCTAGGCTGGAGTGCAGTGACCTGATCTTGGCTCACCGCAACCCCTGCCTCTCAGGTTCAAGCAATTCTCCTGCCTCAGCCTCTCGAGTAGCTGGGATTACAGGTGTCCACCAATACTCTCGGCTAATTTTTGTATTTTTAGTAGAGACAGGGTTTCACCATGTTGGCCAGGCTGGTCTTGAACTCCTGACCTCAAGTGATCCATCTGCCTCGGCCTCCCAAAGTGCTGGGATATTATTTTATTTTCCCTTCTGGGATACATGTGCAGGATGTGCAGGTTTGTCACATGGGTAATTGTGTGCCATGGTGGTTTGCTGTACCTGTCAATCCATCACCTAGGTATTAAGCCCCACATGCATTAGCTATTTACCCTGATGCTCTCCCTCT
Organism: Macaca thibetana thibetana; assembly: GCF_024542745.1. Classification (NCBI taxonomy): domain Eukaryota; kingdom Metazoa; phylum Chordata; class Mammalia; order Primates; family Cercopithecidae; genus Macaca; species Macaca thibetana. Next base: position 14,767,013 of record NC_065592.1, read on the forward strand.
GTTTTTGTATTCTTATAAATATTCTTGGGTTTCCTCAGGGGAGTAATCTGAGGCAGTCATAGTCTTACTTCATTCTTTTCCATCTTTCAAGGCATTGGTGCACTTTGTTGCCTAATGTCTTGAAAACCATTGTTTCATATGTTTTGTCTATGTTACTTTGAAATAATGTGTTCCTTCCAAGTCTTGCTTTTTAAGGTTCGTTAAGTGGGATTGGAGTTGTGCTCAGTCTAGGGCTAGACTAGGCAACCTAGAATTTTAGTACCCATTTCTAAGGTAATAGTCTACTGTGTACTCTATCCAATGCACCATGAACTATGAGTTTTCCACTTTGGCTGGGGGCATAGGCATTATTTCTAACCCTGTGTGAGTACCAGCCGCTGCTACCTGTAATCTTTTTTGCACGGTTATTTGTGCAGGCTTAAGTTATTTCCTCACATACTTGTGCTAATCGGTACTTATACTTGAGGGGGCTCTTGCAGACCTCTGGAGTTCTTTCTCTGTGCAGCTCTCTTCACTCTAGCACTCTGTGCTGCAAACTTAACTGCCTTGGTTTCCCTGGATGCTTAGCTCTGTCTCTCAGCTCCAGGTGTTTGCTGGACTTTGCTTAGGTTCCCCCTCCTTGCACCACAGTCTGGAAACTCTCAAAGTGGTGAGCTGGGGCATCAGAGGGCTCAGCTCACTTGTTTACTTCTCTCAGGGATCACTGTGCTTTGTTGTATGTTCTCTAGTCTCTTAAAAAACATTGTTCGAGAGAAGGATGGATGGATCGAGGGACTTTTGGTTGTTTCAGATGGAAGGGTAAATGTGGTCCATGTTACTCCATCTCTGCTGGAAGTGAGATTCCAGTAAATTTGTTATACACTTACTTAAATTTTTGATAGCCTGCTACTGCCTGTATAAGATGGTATTTGATTTAAAACTATTTTATTTATTATTATTAAAGGGTATATTTCAAGGTCTTCTAAAGAGTGTCACGATTTCTAGGTTGTCTGCCATCTTGGCACATCAAGAAGAACTACTGTTCTTTTGTAGTAGTTCCAAAATCCAACTGATCAGAATCACTTGGGAAAATAGATTCATAGATCAATAGATCATCAAAATCACTTTTCAGAAAATAGATACCTAGGCTTTATTTCCCACCTAGTGAATCAGTCTCCAGTGGTAGAACCTGGGAATCTGATTTAAAAAACTTCCTAGGTGATTTGAGACTCTGAGTCAGTATCGCATACGTTACGTTGTTAAGAGCATGAGTTCCATGGTGACTGTGATCTATGATGGCAACTCACTAAGGTCCGAATGGAGCAGTGGCAGAGGGGTAGGCAAGTTCTTGTCAGAAAAGGGAACTCGGGACCATGAAGGAGAGAGGAGCTCAGTGCTTCTGGGAGACATGGGGAAGGCACCACTCTGTAATTCTGGATCTTCCTGAAGTCAGGTTGTGAGCTCTCTGGATGGCTCAAAGGACTACTCAAGCACTGTTGAGAACCTTAACTCACTGTTCTGAAGGCCTTTTCAGTTGCCCTTAGGTGCTAACACAAGAGCCATACACCATGGTTTTTGAAGGGTGCATGGAGGAGAAAAACAATTGGGCCTATAATAAAGTTCATTAAAAAAAAATTAGTGAAATAGGGGTTACATGGGTGTATGCAGTTGCCCAAGTTCCTTGAACTAGACACTTATGAGTGCATTTTAGTGTAGTATATTAGCATACATTTAATTACGAGGTTACAATTATATGTTGGAGGTATAAAGTTGACTTTAAAAATTCAAGAATATAGACTCTAGAGCCACACTCTCTGGGTTCAAATTTCAGCTCTATCTCTTACAAGCTGTGTGAACTTGGACAAGCTTCTAAACTTGTATTTCAGTTTACTCATCTGTAAAATGAGAATGATGGTAATAATAGTTCTTTCGTAGAGTTGTTGGGAAGGTTAAGTGAAATAATACATGAAAAGTGCTTAGAAAAGTATCTGACAAATAGTTAAGTGTTTAGTACATGTTAGCAAGGTTTAGAATTTACTTGGTCTTCTGCAGAACATCTACTCTTATTAGATGGGGTAATGGTAATAACCTTCCTCTCACAGGCTTGGCGGGAGGGTTAAATAAGAAAGAACATAAAAGCAAGTCATCAATGAAACAAGGGGTTCTTGTTGCATAGTTCTCCATAAATAGCTTCATGAAATGAAGTTTTGAAATTTGAAATTTTTATGTTAAAAAAATTCCATTTAAGCACATTTTTTTTCTGGGGAGGTGGTGAAGCTTTTCATGACCTCGTCATACAAGTCTGTGGCCCACCATTCCCCCAGCCACTCTAAACAGATGTGAGTAATTTTTGGACGGGCAACATGGTGTGGTGGAAAAGGCATGGATTTGGGAATCTTAAAACCAAGGTTCTGTTGGAGTTCCACCACTTCCTGGTCTCAGTTTCCCTTTCTGTAAAACAAGGAAAATACTACCATCTTATTATCTGACAAGGTTTTGACAATCAGCTTCAGAAACATATGTGAGTTCTAAGGTAACCATAAAGTATTTTACAGATGTTCACTTTATTACTGACTGAGGGGCATAAGTTGTACATCCATGGACTCTTTTGATTTTTTTTTTTCCCCCGAAATGGAGTTTCACTCTTGTTGCCCAGGCTGGAGTGCAATGGTGCAGTCTTGGCTCACAGCAACCTCTTCCTTCCAGGTTCAAGCGATTCTCCTGCCTCAGCCTCCCAAGTAGCTGGGATTACAGCCATGTGCCACCATGCCTGGCTAATTTTTGTATTTTCATTAGAGACAGGGGTTTCACCATGTTGGCCAGGGTGGTCTTGAACTCCTGACCTCAGGTGATCCGCCTGCCTTGGCCTCCCAAAGAGCTGGAATTACATGTATGAGCCACCACGCCCGGCCTCTCTTGGTTTTTATACATTGCATTTATTCAGCTTTTTTTTTTCCTCTGTAGAGGAGAGACTTTTTCGTCTTCAGTTTTGGTAAAACGTGAATTTCTTTCTGACTGCACAATCAATTCCTTGTTCTTAAAATCCCTTTATTGCCTAGACTAATGTTTCTATTTGGATAGTTCCCTATTTTCTGGATTGCTTTTAGTGACGGTATTTGAAAGCTTAATGGTTTTGAGTCTTTGAAATACACAGTAATACGTGGATTACTTATAAAGCCTATTATTGGTAAGGTGAAGCCATTTTATTTTTATATGATATGTGATAATACCCTTTACATTAGTTTAACACTTTTCAGTTTACAAAGCACTTTCTCGTTTTTCTCTCATTTGATCCCTCAAACAGCTTTTGAGATGCGCAGGGCAGGTATATATCTTGACAGAGGAGGAAGCCGAAAGGTTAAATGGCTTGTCCTAATCCCATAACAAGTAAGGGATCTACCTGGGATTTGAACCCAAGGCAGCTGATGTTTAGTTTGGGGTTCTTTCCGTAGAACCACATGTCATTCCTGTGAGAAAGTCTTGGTAAAAGGAAGGTCAGAGAAATTGGTATTTAATGAATGATTTAAAAAAATATTTTTCCAGGAACTAAAATCTTATAGAAAAGTTGGCAGTACAGTATAAAGAACTTAAAACACACACACACACATACACGTGTGTACACACACACACACACACACACGTGTACACACACACAGTTTAAAGCATGGTATTGACCTGATGCCTCATCACCCTTGACTATTTCAGTGTGCTTCTCCTACAAACAAGGTTATTCTCTCCTCTAACGCAATGCAAACATCAAAATCAGCAATTTGCTACTACGTCTAATCCTAAGACTGCATTAAGGTTTCACTAGTGGTCCCAATAACATCCTTTACAGCAAAAGAATCACACATTGCATTTAGTTGTCATTTCTCTTTAGTTTCCTATAGTCTGGAAGAGATTTTCAGCCTTTCCTTGATTTTCATGACCTTGACACTTTTGAAGATTAAGGCCAGATATTTTCTAGAAGGTCCTTCCACTTGGTTTTGTCTGATGTTTCCTCAAGTGTAGCATCTCCGACAGGAATATCACAGCAGTGATGCTGTGCCCTGCTCTTTGCGGTCCAGCAGTTTCTTCCATTACTGATGGTGATCACTTTGACTTGACTGGGTTTTTGCCAAACTTCTACGTTGAAAGTTACTCTCTCCTCCCTTGTATTCAGTATTTTGTGGGGAGGTACTTTGAAACTGTGTAAATATACCATTTCTCATTAAACTTTTCAATTTATTCCCTTATTTAGATGCCTGTGAACTCATGGCTTCCTGTTTTATTTGATGGGTCTGAATCTGATAATATCCTTACTGATTTGGATGCTCAGACTGCCCCAGATTTTGCCAGTGGAAGCCCTTTCAGGCTTGCTCCCATGTCCTTTTAACATATCCCCATCATTCTTTCAGCACTTCTTTGCTTCCTGGCACAAAAAATGTTCCAAGTTCATCTAGCACATTCCCTGTCTTAGTGCTAGAATCAGCTCTTTCTCCAAGGAGCCCTGGTTCCTTTTAGAGGAGAATTGTATTTAGAAGCCAAGGCCTGGGAGTTAGGTGTGCTCATTGCTGTTGGGGTGTTGCTGCTCCCAGTCCCTCCCAGTAGACAGAGCTGGGAAATATGTGTGCATGTGAAAAGTCAGGTTACATTTACACTTTATTTTCCTATCAAGTTATATATATGTAAACCTTGAGCACATACTCATATCTTCAGTTCAAATCCAACTTTGTAGAAGTCATGTTGGTTTTCTGTTAACTTCAACTGTAACAAACCCGGCTTCCCCATGTCCTCCATGTACCCTTGGGTTCAGATTAGGCACACGGCCCCTTCACCCCCACCCCATGTGCATGCTCGTCTCCTCCTTCACCTTGCTTGGTTCTCCACACACCTCCTGCCCCACTGCACTGCTTGAACTCTGACTCCCCCTCACTCTGGGCAGCCTCCCCCTACCCAACATGGACGATCTCCTCATGCCTGCTTGGGCACTGGCCTCCATTTTCGGGGGCCCTAATGCTTACACATGCTCCTCACCCTCTGCAGCTCTGACACCCTGTGTTGGGATACCATCACATGGGTACCCCCTCATTCTGCCTGTGCTTCAACACCCCAGGCCCAGCTGTGCAGTGTGTGAATACCCTTCCACCCACTCAGGTTCTGACTTCCCACACCAGGTTGTTCCCTGAGTAGATGCCTTCCTCATCCAGTTGGATTGTACATCTTATGCCAGGCCTTCCCTCAGCGTGGACGTTGCCCCTTCATAGGGATACCTTCGTTGCCCTGCCCAGGCTCTGACATCTCACACTGGGCTGTCACCAGCATGAACATCCACCTCACTCTGCCTACCTAACAGGTTTAGGACTAAATTGTTCAGAAAGGGAAGGGGAGGTTTTTATAAGGTCAAAAATGTTTATTGATAATGAGACAAATACCACGTTTGCAAGTGCCCTTAATGGGTAAAGCCTAGATTTTACACTGCAGCTCAGCATATGAGACAGCTTACTAACACTGTGTGTTGTATTGCACATTGCTGAGGGGTGTTCAGGCTTTGTCTCTCTGCTTGGAATGCAGCTAACCCTCCTCCAGTTACCTTGCTTGCACTTAGAGGCTTAAGAATCTTCCCGTAGGGATATAAGGAAGGTAAACCTTTGTGACTCTTTTCATAGCAGTATCTGCGTATCTTCATTAATCTGATCCTGAGAACATTATTAGAAATGAAGAGTTAAGAGTAGTCTTGAAACAACTTGTTTGTGTAATTACACAACTAAGTTAATTTTCTAACAAGTCTCAACAATGACTGCATTCTCCTATGGAGGTGTTAAGTTGTTACGGGTTAGAAAGCACTCTTTGATACAATGTTTTCAGCCTGGAAAAAACGGCTTTAATTTCGGAGTCCAGTGAAACAAATGGAGACTTGTTGGAAATTTTAACACTACCTTTTTGCTTGTTTGTCTAGCTTAAAGGAATCAATGTTTATTAGGTGATGTTTGCTAGTGTGTTCTGAAGTGTATACGGTTTCTTTTGACCATGTTGTCAAGTTTAAGACAGTTCAATTGGTATGAATTTTTAAACACTACACCTCAGCCCCTTCAGCATGTAAGTTTGTAATTAAGGAAACACTGTGCTGAAGCTGGTTTGAAGTGTTTTTTTTCAGGTCTGTAGCTCTAAATTACTCTTAAAAGGACTAGGGCTACAATGGTGGCATGGTTACCATATGCCGCACAGATTCATTTTATGACAAGTTAATGTTACATTTTTCTCCTAATCTTGTATATTGTAATTGGAGAAAAGTAGATCCTAATTAAAAGCTGATGATCCAGCAGAGTGATCAATAGCATGATGCCTTGAAAAAAAGCCATTAAGCTTTGCTGCTGCCTAAATATTGTCAAAGCCTTTGTCTATTTCATGGCTTCAAGCTGAGTGTACTTAATCATTTTGAGAGCATGGTCCTGGCTGGGTGTGGTGGCTAACACCTGTAATCCCAGAACTTTGGGAGGCTGAGGTGGGCAGATCACTTGAGGTCAAGAGTTCAGGACCATCCTGGGCAACATGGTGAAACCCCATCTCTCCTAAAACTACACAAATCCTGGACATGGTGGAGGGTGCCTGTAATCCCAGCTACTCGGGAGGCTGAGACAGGATAATCACTTGAACCCAGGAGGCGGAGGTTGCAGTGAGCTGAGATCTTGCCACTGCACTCCAGCCCAGGCGATAGAATGAGACTATCTCAGAAACAAACAAACAAACAAACAAAAAAAAAAACACAAAAAAACATGGTCCTGAGCACTGAGCATGACCCTTCCGGTGAATCACTGAGAACTGTGTTCAGCAGAGAGATCTAAATAGAAATGCTCTGTTGGCTTACTCTCAGTCTTCATTCTCCCAGAAACAAAAACTGAGCAGACCTCCCTTCTTTCAAAAACGTTTTAGCTGTTTGTGTTTGTCATTTTTCAGTATTTAAGAGCTGAGGCTGTTGTCAGCAGGTGTGACTTATTGAGACCTTTGACCAAAGGAAAACATCTTTACAGAGTAATAGGTGTAAGCAGTGTGTATTCTGTAAATTACCTCCTGTCAGAAAAAGAGAAGTGATTAGTGGGAGTTGGAAACATGTCATATGTTGGAGGAAAACTCATTCATGAAACATTTATTGAGCCAGGTGTTAGACTAGGGTTATGAGAAGATGCAGTTGGTACCCTCAAGGAGCTACCAGTCTAGTGGGGAAGAATATATTGTATTTTATCTGAGACACACCAGTGGTTCTCAACCTTGGCTGTTCTTTGGAATAAGTTTAGGAGTTAAAAAATATCAGTGCCTGGAGATTCTGATTTAATTGATCTGTGATATGGATTGGGCGTCAGGATTTTTTTTTTTTTTTTTTGAGACGGAGTCTCGCTCTGCCGCCCAGGCTGGAGTGCAGTGGCCGGATCTCAGCTCACTGCAAGCTCCGCCCCCCGGGTTCCCGCCATTCTCCTGCCTCAGCCTCCCCAGTAGCTGGGACTACAGGCGCCCGCCACCTCGCCCGGCTAGTTTTTTTTTTGTATTTTTTTAGTAGAGACGGGGTTTCACCATGTTAGCCAGGATGGTCTCGATCTCCTGACCTCGTGATCCGCCCGTCTCGGCCTCCCAAAGTGCTGGGATTACAGGCTTGAGCCACCGCGCCCGGCCCGGGCGTCAGGATTTTTAAAAAGCCCCCCAAGTAATTGTAATTGTACCAGAGTTGAATATGGTGAGAGCATGGAGAGTGGGAAGTACAGGGTGCCTTGGGAGCGTAGAGGTGGGGCAGTTAACCCAGTCTAGGCTGTGAGTGTGTGTGTGTGTGTGTGTGTGTGTGTGTGTGTGTGTGTGCATGTGCATGCACATGCTCACGGGTCAAGGGGGAGGTGGGAGGGTTGTTGAACAATTATACTTCCTAGAGAGGAGGTAGTGCCTGAGCTGAGGCTGGATGAATGAGTTTGTCAAGTGAAAAAGGCTGGAAAGACTGTTCTTGGCAAAAGAGCAATTGAATAATGTAGAATAGTAAAGTGGTTATTGTCTTTGGAGTTAGTTCCATGCTGATTCTGCTGCTTGGTCACTTTGGCCAGTTTATCCTCGGTGAGCTTCAATGTCCTCATCCCTAAACTGGGAGTAATATTACCTGTGAGGTTATTGAAGACTAACTGAGGTAATGCATGTGAAGTGCTTAGGATCATGGCTGGCACATAGGAGCAGTAAGTGGTGTTAGGTGTATGGAAATGGTATAATTGTCATAGAATTAGGGCATGCATGCATGGTTTGCTTAGAGAGCTACAAGTAGATCTGTATGGCTGGATTGTAGGGTACAAGACTGAAGAAGATGGGGGGTGGGAGCCAAAAAAAAAATGCTTGGCAGGTGGGCAGGGTTAGGAGTCTACAGGAGAATGAGGCAATTAATAATGGGATATCATGGCAGAACCAGGACATTTCCATGGTAATATCTTAAGATGTATCATGAAATGTTCTGGGAAAACTTGGGTCCATATTGGAAAATTGGCTCTGAATGTGGCATTCTCAGCATCATTACATGCACCAAATTAGTAGTGAGTGTTAATAGGACAGAAATAGGATTTTCAGTTCCTTTAGCCAAGAAGTTAAAAATATTAAATATCCTGAAGAGTAATGGAGGGATGAGCAATCTCAAGGTGGTCCCAGAGAGCCTCTGGAAATTGTTATAGTCTTAATTGTTTACAGGCTTAATGAAAATTCTAAGTAAGGTGGTTGCTTGGCTGTTTGCATTTAGAGGAGGCACTTTTTTTTTTTTTTTTTTTGATTTGGAGAGAAATAGAGAATGCTTCTATCTGCGTTGGCTTCACTGGCCCTTAAAATAACTGATGTATATTTGTTGGTGTGTTACATAACCTGTCACAACATTAGTCACCACTTCTTCCATAAGGCAACATGGAAATGATCATAGATAAGCATGACTATAATTTATAATTATAGACCAATTTGGTCTTAGCATTTTAGCTCTTTTTTTTTTTTTTTTTGAGACTGTCATAATCCTTGACTCCATGTAATATAATAGAACTATGCCAGCTGTTTGAACTAAGTAAGAATCTTAGGCGGCTTTATTATGACTCATTAGAGTGAGGCAGTCACTACGGATAGTGGTAGAAGAAGAGGAATAACCTTCCTTGTTTCCACAAATGCCTTTTTTCTTTGAAATGTATCTTTTATTGCAAAACCACTATTGAAATAATGGATTATTGTGGTATCCCCTATGTTTATGATGTATATTCTAAATTATTTGGAAGAATTCTACTTAACTGGTAGTTCTTAAAGTATGGTCACGGGTCCAGCAGCATCAGGATGACTTGGAGACTTGTTAGAAATACTAATTCTTGGGTCCTACCTGAGATACTCTGGGGATGGGAACAGAAATCTTTTAGTTAAGCCCTCCAGGTGATTATAGTACATGCTAAAGTTTGAGAATCGTGGAACCGGATGATCACACCCATCATTTATTGAAATCTTTTAGACCTCAGGAAGGCAACTGTATTCTTTTTGCCTTCTACCCAGTATTTAGGTGGCACTGGCTATGTGCCAGTCACTGCCCAGGCACCAGGGAAACACTCCTTGACATGATAGACAAGATCCCTGCTCTCCAGCAGCTTACATTTAGAGAAAGGATACCGACTGTAAACCAAGATTGTGACAGGTATAATGCAGAGAATTAAACTTAGGTGATAGAGTGTGTGTTGGGAAAGGCCTTTCTGAGGAGGTGAAGTATAAGCTGAGTTTTCAGTGCTAACAAGGGCCACCTGTGTGAAGATCACTATAAAGTACTGTAAGATGGGACTTCTCTTTGGTGTGTTTGAGGAGCATAAAGAAGGTCATTGTGGCTGGAGTTGAGTGGGCAAGGGGAGAGAGGTATAAAATGAAGTTGGACAGGTAGGCAGAGGCCAGATCATGTAGGACCTTGTAGGTGTTGCTAAGCACTGCCACCCTCTTTTTTGTTGTTTGTTTGTTTAAATTGTGGTAAATTTCACATAAGACTTCCCATTTTAACCATGTTCAAGTGTACAGTTCAATGGTATTATGTATATTCATATTGTGGGACAATCATTATCAATGTCCAGCTTCAGGACTACAACTTTGACTTGACTTTGTGCGGTGTGGGGAGCTTTTAGGAGATTTGGGCAAAGAAGTGACATAACCTGAACCTCAGAATAAAAGAATTACTGTCTGTTAATGTTGAGATCTGACTCTAGAGGGGCGAGGAAGAAAGCAGGGAGACCCGTCAGGAGGGTGCTGCAGTAATCGAGGTGATATGATGGTGATCTCTCAAGGATGGTTGTATTTGGGGGTGCTAAGAAACTTTGAGATTCAGTATATTTTGATGGTAGAATCAGTAGACTTTTCTGATTGGTTGACTGTGGCATATGAAACAGGGGAGTCAAGGATGACATTAAGTTTTGTTAGTCTCAGCAACTAGTAGAGTTCAGGAGATGCAGGTTTGAGGGAGAAAAATATGATAAGTTAAATTAGAAATGCTTCTTAGATGCCCAGTTGGGATTTTTTTTTTTTTTGGATACAAGGTCTCTCTATGTTGCTTAGGCTGGCCTCAAACTCCTGGCCTCAAACAATCCTCCTGCCTTGGCCTCTCCAGTAACTGGGCATCACCCACCTATGCCTGGCCCAGTGGGGATGTTGAGCAGGTAGCTGGATGAGGGAGTCTGGAGTCAGGGAAGAAGTAGTCAGGTTGGAGATGTGACTGAGGCTTGTATGCTTGGTAATGAAAGCCCAGAGACTGAATGAGATCATCTAAGCAATGAGTCTGGACAGGGACAGTAGGAGAGCTAACCTGAGAAGGGATTAGAAAGGAGTAGCCAGTGAGGTAGGAAGACGACCAATAGAGAGCAACATCCTGAAAGGCAAGGGAAGAAAGACATTCGAGGAGGAGGGCAAATGGATCAACTATCAAAAGCTATTGACAGGCCGAGTAAGATGAGCACTGAGAATTGAGCATTTAAATACATTTTAGCAATGCAGAGGTCTGTGGTTACCTTGACCAAGTTGTTTCAGTGGTGTGGTGGGTTCAGAAGCCTGGTTGGGGTGTGTTAGAGAAAGGAAGAAGCAGCAGAAACAATGAGTATATACATTAGGCCATTTTTCACTTAGATAGCAGGGCTGTACAAAACACCCTGTGGTACAGGATAATGTGTTGGTGTCCCTGTGTTTTAAAGTTTGGATACAACACCTTTGCATGCTCATTTTATTTCAATTTTTAAAATGCATAAAAATAAACTTGAGTAAAAATGTGGGAAGCTCTTTTTTTTTTTTTTTTTTTTTTTTTTTTGAGACGGAGTCTCGCTGTGTCTCCCAGGCTGGAGTGCAGTGGCGTGATCTCGGCTCACTGCAAGCTCCGCCTCCCGGGTTCACGCCATTCTCCCGCCTCAGCCTCCCAAGTAGCTGGGACTACAGGCGCCCACCACCGTGCCCGGCTAATTTTTTGTATTTTTAGTAGAGACGGGGTTTCACCATATTAGCCAGGATAGTCTCGATCTTCTCACCTCGTGATCCACCCGCCTCGGCCTCCCAAAGTGCTGGGATTACAGGCTTGAGCCACCGCGCCCGGCCAAATGTGGGAAGCTCTAAAGAACCTCCATGAAGTCCTAGGATCCTGAAGAACACACTTTGAAGGCTGTTATATTAATAAAGAAGGAATGAAATTCTGAGATGAAATTCAGCCAGTTGCAATCTAGGCTTAAGAAAGACATTTTGAGGTTTCAGAGAGAATCTTCCTGATGCTCTTCAGATTATACTACCTATTACTCATGAAAGATGACCTTAGAACTTCCCTTTCTTTCATCAAATGTTCTACCTTAAGATCTTTTGAATGAAAGGGGTGTTTGCATATGGTATCTTCCACAAATATTGGGTCCCATATGCCAAAGATGCCAAGATCATTTTGTACCCTCTTGCAGGGAAAAAAGAGCACAACAGATTTTTAAGGTCCTCTTGAAACTTCAGTTTACTTAATTTTTTATAAGTAAGATACGGTGACTTAATGTCTGATTTAAAAAATAAGTCTGTTTGACAAGGTATATTTAAATACCTTGAATTTTAGAGCAGCCAACTCTTTGCTACAGACACTTGAAAGCAAAAGCCCATGTTTCTCTTTGGGGAAGAAATGACGATTTTACACCCCTGAAGTAAGTAGATTCCTGATTCACAAAACACACATTTTTCTTTTCCCTCCTAAGGACGTAGAGGGAGTATTACCATTTTTTACTGAGTGTAAAATGTCATTATTTATAACATGAGCCATAATTTAAGGTATTACTAAGAAAGAAAAAAATGCTGGCTCTTAGAATTGTAAAATGCTATCGGTTGTAAGAGATGTGAAAATGTGGGGGAAACAGTTCATGCTAGAATCAAGTGAAATAGGATTTGAGGACCAGGAGGCGTGAGTTCTGGTCCTGGCCATGTTTCTAGACAAGTCACTTTAGACTCCCTTTGCCTGAGGTTGCTCATTTGTACGACTGGAGTAATGCCTGACACACCTATCTCGCAGGATTATGACAATGACGAAATGAGATAACTGAGATTGCTATTTTGAAAAGTTGATACCACTGGGCATATTAAAAGTATTTATTTGATGTAAATAAATCCTTAGACATGATTAGGCAACTCAGAAAGTTTCTTACCTCATCTTTGTTGTCAGATTTAAAATAGAATTAAGTTACAGATATTTGAAAGTACATTTTCTTCTGCTAAATGGTTTTTATTTCATCTGGAAACATCTTTTTATGGTAGTTTTGAAATTAAAGAGAAAATGTTAAAATGGTATAACCACAATGCTCTTATTATCTGCAATTAACCGTTAACATTCTGTTCTGTGATCTTTTAAAAATTTATGAACTATTGGCCGGGTGCAGTGGCTCCCAGCAATTTGGGAGGCCAAGGTGGGCGAATTACTTAAGGTCAGGAGTTTGAGTCCAGCTTGGCCAACATGGTGAAACCACATCTCTACTAAAATACAAAGGATTAGCCAGGTGTGGTGGTGTGTGCCTGTAATCCAAGCTACTTGGGAGGCTGAGGCAGGAGAATCACTTGAACCCGAGAGGCAGAGGTTGCAGTGAGCTGAGATTGTGCCACTGAACTTCAGCCTGGGCAACAGAGTGAGACTCTGTCTCAAAATAAATAAAGAAATTTATGAACTATTATGAAATAAAAAAGTAAAAGAGTATAATAATGAAAATTCATATACTTACCATTGCCAATACAGGTGAAGGCCCATTAGAATCCTGAAGATCATGAACTATCATGAACTACATGGGAACAGTGTCTTACATTTAGATTGGCATCTTGTCTTCACAGTAATCTAGTGAGATACACTGTTCCTCTTGTTTAAGTCTTGAAAACCTGTAAATAAACAAGTTAATCTTGTCATATTTGTGCTTTATCCTGGAATATACTGAGGAGAGGGCTACTTTGTGCTGGTGTTGCCTTGGTCTGAGTTTCCTCATATTTCTACCTCTGGGTTTGGTGATCTAGCTGTGGAAACTGGAAATATGACATCTGTAAAACCATAGTAATAGCTAGCCTATTATGTGCCAGACATCATGCCTAGACAATTTGTGTGTGTGTATGTGTATATATGTGTATATAATTTTATACATATATATGTATATAATTTAATATGTATATAATGTATATGTATATAATTTTATTATTCATTTTTGAGACAGTGTCTCACTCTGTTACCCAAGCTGGAGTGCAGTGGCATGATCTTAACTCACTGCAACCTCCACCTCCTGGGCTCAAGTGATCCTCCTACCTTAGCCTCCCAAGTAGCTTGCATTATAGGTGTGAACTACCATGCCTGGCTGATTTTTGCATTTTTTTTGTAGAGACAGGGTTTTGCTATGTTGCCCAGGCTGGTCTTGAACTCCTGGCCTCAAGTGATCCTCCCACCTTGGCCTCCCAAAGTGCTGGGATTATAGGCATGAGCCACCACACCTGACCTGTATGTGTGTGTATATATATATATATATATATATATATATATATATATATTTAATTTTACAATAATTCTTCTGGCTAGGTGTTTTCATTTTGTAGTTTAGGAAGGCATGGGCTCAGAAAAATAGAGTAGCTGGTCCGAAGTTCCATGGTCATTAAGTTGTGAGCTGATGATTTCCATGAAGGTCTGTTTAATACCACAGCCTACATGTTCTATACCAAGCTGCCTCAATCCTCATCAGTAATCATGATCTGTTTCTTTTGTAGGCAGAATCCAGAGACCACATTTGAAGTATATGTTGAAGTTGCCTATCCCAGGACAGGTGGCACTCTTTCAGGTACTTTGCATGTTTGATTATGATTTGGTATGTTACTTATTGTTTGAGATAGCCATGCACACGAGATAATATTTTAATATGAGTAAATGGTTATTTGTCTCTAAGTATGTTTAAGTGCCTTTTTCCTTTTATTCATGCCCACATTATCCTAGGAAGAATGGAGAACGAACACATAGTGAATAGTCTGAATTAAGAGTTCAAGCATAATAGGCTTGAAGTATGGCTTTATTCATTGTAATCATTGGGTCTTGGTTTGCATCTTTCACAGATGCCTGGAAGTCAACTATTTAGTGTGAAATATTGTCACCTTGCTAATGAGCAGGGCTTCACCTCTAGTCTAGCTTTCTAATGGTATAATTAGATTATAGGATACAAAATAATATAAAGGGAATTCTCTGCCACTAATCTAGAAGGAGATGCTTGGACTTAATTTAGTAAATTTTATGTCTGCTGGCAAAAGAAGGTTGAAAATTAGTTGAAGGAAACACCTCCTCTGGCTTTAGCTTTTGGGCTAATTTGGATATGTGTTCCTGGACAAGAGGGTCCTAGGAAAGACCAGGGTACCTTGTGCAGGCAGCGTGTATCACTTCTTGACCTAAAATCTTTCTTGGTTAATGAGAAAAATAACCATATGATCTAGTATTCTTTTTCTTGGTGCCTAAGAGAGTGATACATTTTGCCAAAGGTATGCTTAGGACTCTTGGTCCACCCACAAAAACACCTGCATATATTAATATTATTATTATTTTTTTGAGACGGAGTTTTGCTCTTGTTGCCCAGTCTGGAGTGCAACGGCGTGATCTCGGCTCACTGCAACCTCTGCCTCCTGGGTTCAAGCGATTCTCCTGCCTCAGCCTCTCAAGTAGCTGGGATTACAGGCATGTGCCACTACGCCCAGCTAATTTTGTATTTTTAATAGAGACAGGATTTCTCCATGTTGGCCAGGCTGATCTCGAACTCCTGACCTCAGGTGATCCCCCCGCCTCGGCCTCCCAAACTGCTGGGATTACAGGCATAAGCAACCGCACCCGGCCTATATTAATATTATTTGAGGTATAGAGATAGTGAATCTACTTGGATTAGAAACTTGGAGTAATCAGGATTCTAATGGTAGTTAGGCTCTTAATTGGCTTTACAGCCTTGGGGATATGTTCTGTTATTTTAATTAGATTGTAATAATTGTAAACATTATTTGCTACCTTTCACTGAGTACCTGTTGTTATTCTATATGCTGGACATATATAGTGTCATTTGTTACAATGCATTTTTAAAGGTAGTTGGGCGGCATCCTCATTATACCTATGAGAAAATAGAATCCCAAGGAGGTGAAGTAACTTACGAAAATCATATAGCTACAGTGTGATAGCCAGGATTTTTGTCTAAGTCCTCTTTGCTCTGCTAAGTTGCCTTCTTGAGGGTAGTGACCATGCTGTACACATCTCTACATGTCACCTGCAGGGCTTTGCACCATGTCACCAATAGTTGTTGATGAAAATGAATGAGTTTTCCTTTATAGCAAATGTGTGAATAACTGTGCTGTACTTTTTGGATTATCTAATGAAGGCCATGAAACACATTACAAATTTATGCTTGTCCTGGAAGTAGAACGTGTGCATCTGTGTTAAGTTATGCCTCTTATTGTACATGGAAACCATTGGGTTTCAAAGGGAATTCTCTGTTCCCAGGTGTGTATATGCAGGAGCACTTCATAGGCTGACTTTACAGAGTTACCATTTGACAGTGGCTGTGATTTAACGATAAACTTAAGGACAAAACATTTTCTTATTTCTATAGTTGCTAATGTTTTTCCCTTTCAGTGCTCTAGGATTTTTTCCCCAAAGTTAAAATTAATTTTTTAATATGAACAAAATCTGAAAGGTACAGATGAAATGGAAGAATGAACAAAGTGAATAGCATTTATACTACTTCCTATTTCAGCCATCTCATTCCTCTCCCTATAGACAACACCTTTGTTTAACTCTACAGTTTAATTTTTAAACTCTTATTTTATGTATTTATTTTCATGAGATGGAGTTGCTCTCTTGTCACCCATGCTGGAGTGCAATGGCGTGATCTCAGTTCACTGCAGCTTCCGCCTCCTGGGTCAAGTAATTCTCTTGCTTCAGCCTTCCAAGTAGCTGGGATTATAGGCATCCGCCACCACTCCCAGCTAATATTTATATTTTTTAGTAGAGATGGGGTTTCACCATGTTGGCCAGGCTGGTCTTGAGCTCCTGACCTCAGGTGATCTACCCACCTTGGCCTCCCGAAGTGCTGGGATTACAGGTATGAGCAACCGTGCCTGGCCTATTTTTTTTAACTTTTTGTTTTGCAAGTATCTTATTTTATTATTACTTTTGAGACGGAGTCTCGCAGTGTCGCCCAGGCTGGAGTACAATGGCGTGATCTCGGCTCACTGCAGCCTCCACCTCCCGGGTGCTAGCGATTCTCCTGCCTCAGCCTCCCAAGTAGCTGGGATTACAGGCGCCCACCACCATGCCCGGCTAATTTTTTGTATTTTTAGTAGAGACAGGGTTTCACTATGTTGGCTAGGCTGGTCTCGAACTCTTGACCTCTTGATCCACCCACCTTGGCCTCCCAAAGTGTTGGGATTACAGACGTGAGCCACTGCACCTGGCTCTTATTTTTTAATTAGTATAAATTTAGGGGGTACAAGAGCAGTTTTGTTACGTGCACATATTGCATAGTGGTGAAGTCTGGGCTTTCAGTGTACCTGTCACCTGAATAGTGTACATTGTACCCATTAAGTAATTTCTCATCCCTCAGTCCCTCCCACTCTTTTGAGTCTCCAGTGTCTATTATTCCACACTCTATGACCATGTGTACACATCATTTAGTTCCCACTTACAGGTGAGAACATGCTGTATTTGACTTTCTATTTCACTTAAAAGAATGGCCTCCAGTTCCATCCATGTTGCTGCAAAAGACATTTTTTCAAATTTCTTTCTTTTTTTTTTTTTTTTTTGAGACGGAGTTTCGCTCTGTCGCCCAGGCTGGAATGCAGTGGCCAGACCTCGGCTCACTGCAAGCTCCGCCTCCCGGGTTCACGCCATTCTCCTGCCTCAGCCTCCCGAGTAGCTGGGACTACAGGCGCCTGCCACCATGCCTGGCTAATTTTTTTGTATTTTTAGTAGAGACGGGGTTTCATCGTGTTAGCCAGGATGGTCTTGATCTCCTGACCTCATGATCCGCCTGCCTCGGCCTCCCAAAGTGCTGGGATTACAGGTGTGAGCCACCACGCCCGGCCCAAAAGACATTTTCTCATTCTTTTTTATGGCTGAGTAGTATTCCACATTTTCTTTATCCAATCACCCATTGCTGGACACTTATATTGATTCTATATCTTTGCTATTGTAAATAGTGCTTCTCTAAACATATGAGTGCAGTTATCTTTTTAATGTGATTTATTTTCCTTTGGGTATATACTTGGTAATGGGATTGCTGGATCAAATGAATTGTTTTGAGACTATTTTAAGAGTTACAAGAACAGTCCAGTGCATATGCTCTTTCCTTAGATTTGCCAGTTGTTATTATTTTGCTGCATTTGCTTTATCACCCCCCCAACGCATACACAGCACATACGTGTGCATGTGCATATACGCACACAGAATTTTTGCTGAATCATTTAAGAGTGAGTTGCAGACATTATGACCCTTCACCCCTGCATATCCAGGAGATATTCTGGATGTATCTCCTAAGAATAAAGACATATTCTTATATACCCCTAGTATAATGATTGAAATCAGAAAATTTAATGTTGATATAATGTCGGTTGCCCATATTTAAATTTAATCAATTGTTATATCATGTCCTTTATAGCATTTTCCCTATGATCCAGAATCCAATCCAGAATCATGCAGTCTATTTAGTTTTCATGTCAGTTTACTTCCTTTCAGCTCAGAATGATTTTTACAGCCTTTCTTTGTCTTTTTTGAGACGTTTTTGAAGAATTTGGGTCTGTTGTTTTGTAGAAAGTTCCTGGATTTGTATCTGTGTGATTGGATCTTCATGGTTAGATGAAGGTTATGGGTTTTTGGTAGAAGTATCTCAAAAGTGATATGTGTCCTTCAGTGCATCCAGTAAGCAGGCACATGATGTCTGTCCTGTTATTTGTGAAAAAGTACATAAAACATATGTATAGTTTAACAAATAAGTATAAAGTGAGTAACCATGTTATTACGATCCAGGTTAAGAAATATAATGTTACCCAGTTCTTCAGAAATACTGGTCCTGGCAAGAGGGACCCCTGACTTGGCCTGCTGCTTTAGAGGGATCTGCTTTGTCCCTCCTCTACCAATGCCCTTTCCACAGGGCAAGGAGTCTCTGGAGCCTACAGAATATGCTCACTTGGAGCCTAGACCCTTCCATCCTAGACCATGCTTTGAGCACCCAGCATCTCAGACCTTCTTGCCCAAATGGCCCTGAGCTTTTTTTCTGGAGCCTGTGTGAGTCTTTCCCCTGGGGTCTGTCCTCCTGGGAGTGGACTATGCTGCTGGTGTATACATCCCTAGGTATAAGGGGCGGTCTAAGGATAGCTGTCAGTGGGGAGTAGAGTATGGGATAGAGCTTGTAGTGCAGGATGGAGAGGGGGCAGTGGGTAGTGAGCCAGTGGCCAATTTGCCCTGCACCACTGCTTTTCTCCATGGAATGCAAATACAAAACTCAATATGAACCTGGTCTTCTTGTTAGTTGTAAAGGTATATTTATTATGGCAGGAGGATAGAAAATATTTAATAGTTTGTATGCTTGTTTTATAACTTTTAAATATGTAAATATTCAGATGTATGGTCTGTAGGTCTCTATTTGAACCCTCGCCTAAGCCCTGTAAATGTTACAGGTGGGTTTGCCCAGCACCCCAGAGGCCCCTCCTCGCTCCCTCCCTCCCTCCCTTTAGAGGTAACTACTAGCCTGACTTTTATGATAATCATCTGTTTGTTTTTCTTCATAGTTTTGCTACATAAGTATACCTTCTTGAAAAATATAATTTAATTGTGCCGCCTTCTGAATTTTATAGAAATGGAATTATTCTGTATGTAGCTTTGCTGCTTTTTTGCTTAATTATGTTTGAAAGGATCTTCCATGTTGTGTGTAACTGCAGTCATTGACTTTCATTGCTGTGTAGTGTACTATAGAATTATTTCAGAATTTAGTTATCCATTCTACTATTGACCTTTGAAGTTGTTCGCAGTTTTTGGCTACTATAAGCCATGCTACTGTGATCTTTCTTATGTATGAATCCTGGCACATGTAAACATACATTTCCATATTGAACATACTTGATTACTGAATCATGCCACACTTTTACAAAATGGATTGTGCTAGTCTGCTCTCACCTGCAGTGTTTGGTAGTTTACACTTACTGCTCTACAACTTCATCAGCCCTTGGTACAGATTTGACTTTTGCCAACCTGATGGTTATGTAGTAGTATCTCCTTGTTGTTTTTAGTTTGCATTTTGTTGAAGATTAATGACATTGAACACCTTCTTATACTCATATTGGCTTCTTACTTGTTTGTTTATTAATTAGAGACAAGGTCTTGCTCCCTTGCCCAGCTGAAGTGCAGTGGTGTGATCATGCAGGTCTCAAACTCCTGGGCTCAAGTGTTCCTCCCACCTCAGCCTCCTTAGTGGATGGTACTAGCCTCCTTAGTAGCTGGTATAGGCTTACTGGCCTCTTGAATATCTTTTATAAAGTGCTCATTCAAGCTACTTGCTCATTTTTAAAATTGAGTTTTCTACCTTTTCCTCATTGGTTTATAAGAAATTGTTTATATACTATGGATATTAATTATCTGGTTATATGTGTTACAGATACCTTCTGTGGTTTGTCTTTCACTCGATGGTATCTTTGACCAAAACATCTTGGTTTTCATATGGTATAAATTTAACAGTATTTTCCTACTCTACAGATATGAAGATATTTCCTATTTTTTCCTTTTTTTTTTTTTTTTTTTTTTTTTTTTTTTGCTTTTTAGATTTTGTGTAGAGATGGGCTCTTACTATGTTGCCCAGGCTGGTATCAAACTCCTGGATCAAGTGATCCTCTCACTTCAGACTCCAAAGTGTTGGGATTATGGATGTGAGCCACCTCTCCAGGCCCAGTATTTTCTTTTAAGAGATAGATAGAGCCAGGCGCGGTGGCTCACGCCTGTAATCCCAGCACTTTGAGAGGTTGAGGCGGGTGGATCACAAGGTCAAGAGTTCGAGACAATCGTAGCCAACATGGTAAAACCCTGTCTCTGTTAAAAATACAAAAACCAGCCAGGCATGGTGGTGCATGCCTGTAGTCGCAGCTACTTGGGAGGCTGAGGCAGGAGGATTGCTTGAACCTGGGAGGTGGGGATTGCAGTGAGCCAAGATTGTGCCACCATGCTCTAGCCTGGGTGACAGAGTGAGACTCCATCTCAAAAAAAAAAAAAAAAAAAAAAAAAAAAGAGATAGATAGCTTTGCCCTTTACATCTAGGTCTTTAATCTACTAGGGATTTTAGTTTTCTATTGGATAATTAATATTCAGAAAAGTTAACCTCTAAATTTGATTCCTTATCAGTGATTTTTAAAAATTGAGAGACTAAATAAAGCTTATTTACTACGATATGCTATGTCTGTACTTAAAACATTTTATAAAGTGATCAGGTACTTCAAACCATACCTAAAACATTACCTAATGATAAAAAGATGTAAGGTGAGAAAGGGTAAACTTTAGGGACAGTTTTTTTTTTTTCCATTGATTGCTTTTAATGTCTACACTAGTGAAGTCATGTATTGTAAACTGTCCCTCCTGTGTTCTGTGCTCTGAAGAGCGTCTCATGACATCTGTGGAAGGGACATGTGATCTGCCAGTTCTACTTAGAAATTGCATTAAGACCCCTAACACTGAATTGGAACACTTTCCAAAGATTGTACAAATAAAATTTGAGTACACAACCTGAACTCCCACATTTTAGGAATTCGTAAAATTTTCTAGTTACTATTTACCAGTGAATAAACTGTCACTTAATATTTGATTTCTGGTATCTTTTGTCTGCTTCTACAACTTTACTTGTTTTTAATGCAACTTATGTTTGTCTTTTTCTAATATATAATGCATTATTTTTGCCATTTTAGATAATTACAAAGAATCTGCTTTAAGATTAGTCTTTGTTCCTGAGATCTGCATCTCTGATCTGTGCCAAAGTATCTGAAAAACTTAGATATAAACCTTACGCTGTACAGTACTAGTGTCTGGGCATAATCTTCCCTTTGAAGTTTGTTTGCATCCCCCTAGAGGGATTAATTCCCTGCTGTGAGAAGGTGGGTTAGAAAGCACTGAAACTACTTTATGGGTCTTTAATTGGAGGATTTACTATACATTTTGTTCTGTAAACTTCTGTGGGAGTTTCATTCTTACAATTTTTCTTATACTGTGATATGTTATGTTTTCATTGTAAATTAAAGTACATATACTCACATTTTTCTTGTTATTTAATGCATACTGACAGATTATCCTGATGTGTGTGTTTTTTTCCATTTGTCTTTAAATTTTTAGTAGCTTGTTTTCAGATTAGTTCTTGAGTATGTGTAAAATTTTAAACTTCTTGGAAATGATGAACAAGAGAAAAATTATCACTCAATAACTACTGTTAATGTTTCAGTATCTTTATTTCCTTATAGTCTTCTTTTGTGTGTGTGTCAGTGTGTGTGTAAATAAAATGTAAAAACTTTTTTTCTGAACTCTCAGCTATATGCTTTTTCCTCACTCTCTCCAATTATTCATTAAGCTTTCCCTAAAATTATTAATGTAGATTTGTAGAAATCATTTTAGTTGCTATGAATTATTACATCATGTTTATGTGCTACATTTACTTATAATGGAATCTTTAGGTTGTTTCCAAAGTTCTGTTATAAATGATGTCAGTGAACATCTTTGTGTATAATGCTTGTCAGTTTATGTATGTAATTTAAATACTTTTAAAAAGTTGTATCATTTTGAGGAGATCTTTGATCTACTTTGTTCTTAATTTTTGTATGCTTATTTTTTTTTTTGCCACTCTTCATTTTGTGACTCCAATTGGTGTATTTGTTCAAGAACCCACCTTTACATAGGGATCCCAGAAAAATCAAGACAGTTAGCTCAAATTGCAAAAACTCTGAAGTCTGAATTCAGCCTGTGCGACCAAAGGTCTCGGAAGAGGGTGCTCTTGTAAGAGAGATCAGCCTGCAAGGTCCCATGATCAGATGGCACTGGCCACGCAAAAACTCTGGAATGCTTTTCAAACCCAAGTGTCTCATTACAGCTGGCATCTTAGCCTGCTGCGGGCACTCTTCTTGGGCAGATGCTTAGCACTGGGAGCGGGGCAGCATCAGGTTTGTCAGAGCTGCTTGGCAGACTAACTTCCTCCTGTGTCTACCCCACTTTCCCCTACCCCAGGCCCCAGCATTTTCAGTGCATTAGCCCAATGGCCACTTTTTAAAAAGAATGGGGTGGTTAGGTTGAAAAACTGTTGGGGAACTCTGAAAGGAATGCCTAAGACATGGTGCTTTGGTTGCTGAGTTTCTCAGATATGTGGGTGTTAAGCAGCAACCTACAAAAAAAAATCTTTGCTTAGAATCTCTTAACTAACTATACACATTTCTATATTAGCAGTATCATGAAGAAAGCTGAGTTTTTGCTGACTTAAAATTTTGAGAGCCAAATTTGTTATTCTGAAGTTTAACTTTCATTTTATAGGACTGTAAATTGTGGTCTAGGAGCTTCACCTGAATATCTGTGATCACAATGGATACTCAAAATTATTAGACATTTTAAAAAAGCTGATTTAAAAAACATGATGTTGGCTGGGGGTAGTGTCCCACACCTGTAATCCTGGCACTTTGGGAGGCTGAGGCAGGTGGATTGCTTGAGCTCAGGAGTTCAAGACCAGTCTGGGCAACATGAGGAAACCCTGTCTTTACTAAACATTACAAAAACACAGCTGGGTATGTGGTGCATGCCTGTGGTCCCAGCTACTCAGGAGGCTGAGGTGTGAGATCACTTGAGTCCAGGAGGTAGATGTTGCAGTGAGCCAAGATTGTGCTGCTGCACTCCAGCCCAGGCAACAGAGCTAGACCCTGTCTCGAAAATAATAATAATAATACAATGAAAAACAACTTGCTGTCTATTGAGAAGTGGTATGGCGGGGGTTGGGGGAGCTCTTTTGAGAGTCAGCTTTTATTCCAGATTAAAATGTTCTAGAGAGATATTAATTAAATTCATCTTATTATTTTCAATAATAATGGCAGTGAATGACAGCAAGATTGAAGAATGGTAATAGAATAGCTAACTTTCCTTGAGTCCTTATTATTCCCCAGGCACTTTTCTTAATATTACTTTCTTAAAGCTCGAACAGTTCTCTAAGATGGCTCTTATGTTTGAGGAAACTGAGACTCAAAGAGGTTTACTTGCCCAGGTTGGACAACCACAAAGTCGTAGAAGCATGAAAAAATAGCTGGTTAGGCCAGCCACGGTGGCTCACACCTGTAATCCCAGCACTTTGGGAGGCCAAGGAGGGCAGATCACGAAGTCAGGAGATCGAGACCATCCTGGTCAACATGTTGAAACCCCGTCTCTACTAAAAATACAAAAATTAGCTGAGTGTGGTGGCATGCACCTGTAATCAAGCTACTCAGGAGACTGAGGCAGGAGAATCGCTTGAACCTGGGAGGCAGAGATTGTGGTGAGCCCAGATTGCACCACTACACTCCAGCCTGGCAACAAAGTGACACTCCATCTAAAAAAAAAAAAAAAAATTAGCTGGGTGTGGTGGTGGGCACTTGTAATCTCAGCTACTCAGGAGGCTGAGGCAGGAAGATGACTTGAACCTGGGAGGTGGAGGTTGCAGTGAGCTGAGATCATGCCACTGTACTCCAGCTGGGGCAGCAGAATGAGACTCCATCTCAAAAAAAAAAAAAAAAAAGCTGGTTAATATTACCTGCATGTGCAGTGGTTAGAACAGTCAGATAAGGTTAATGTGGGGACAGATAAATCAGGATTGTGCAGAAAATCAGGGGATATGTGGTTTTATTCATGAACTATACAAGGAATTCTTGTAGTTGTTTTTTAAGTCAGCACTATTCAGCTATTCTACATTTTTTTATCTTGCATTTTCCAGTGAAAGTGAATCCATCTTATGGAGTATTTGGTCTGGGCCCTGATTCTTTTTTTTTGTTTGTTTGTTTGTTTTTTTGAGACAGAGTCTCGCTCTCATCACCCAGGCACTCTTAAATAACTCTTTCAGTGGCATGATCATGGTTTACTGAAGCTTTGACCTTCCTGGCTCAGGTGATCCACCCACCTCAGCCTCTCCAGTAGCTGGGACTACAGGTGCAGGTCACCACACTCAGCTACTAATTTTTTGTAGAGATAGGGTCTTGCCATGTTGCCCAGGCTGTTCACGAACTCCTGGGCTCAAGAGATCCTCCCACCTCAGCCTCCCAAAGTGTTGGGATTACAGGTGTGAGCCACTGCAACTGGCCTGGACCCTGATTCTTGATACTATAGTTGGGACAAATTGCCACTCAACTCAAAAGACATGGATTATTAAAAACATTTTTCGTAAATTTTCCTGGCTCTAAGTATTTGACTTGCTAGTTAGAAAAAATCTTGCTTGGGATAGAGATGTGGAACTTCATCTAACTGTACTTTTTTCAGCTGATTTTAAAGTCAGGGATAGCTGACTTGTTCAGAAAAATAAAGCTTTACTGAAGATATCACTATGAGCTTGTAATATGCCTTGTCTCTTTTTCTCAAGATTGCTGTAATAATGATTATTTCTTTAAACTAGAGGTGAGCCTAATGAGAGCTCATTGTAATAAAACTTTTGCCCACCGCCTAATGAAGTAAGAAGTATTATTCTAATTATATAGGTAAGAAAAAGAGGGCTCCATGAGCACAGGGATTATGTCTTGCTTGACGTGTGTACTTCGGTAGCTAGAAGAGTGCCTGGCATACAATAGGCCCTCAAGTATTGAATGATTAAATCTTAGAGCTAGGAAGCAACTTGTCCAAACGACAGAGTTGGGATTTGAATTCTAGTGTGACTGTGTTCTTTAAAGAAATTTATGAAAACTATTACACACATTATATAATACATATGTATGTATACAGTTTAAAGAATAAATGAAAATGCACATATCCACCACTTAACTTAGAAAACAGAACATTTTGTATCTTTGAGTACTCCATTTATGCCTCTCTCAATTTGCCTTTCTCTACTGAGATCACATGTTGAATTTTACGTTAATTGTATATCCCTGCTTGAAGCTTGTGCTTTTTATATAGTATGCTGATGCTCTAAATTGGTTGTGTAGAATGAGTTTGAATTGCTGTTCTTAGGAAGTAACAGAAAGTGAGCCATATATTTTCTTTTCTTAATGCTTAGTTATTTGAAGCAGATCCCAGATTTCTTCTTTTTCCTAAAGTGTGCAATTTAGGGACCATCTGGGTATAAATTATGATATAGGGGAGCCTTACAATTTTTGATTTATTCATGACAGTGTGGTTCTTCTTGCTATGTTAGTGGTTCACAATATTAGGCCTCAGGCCTTCTGTGGTGGACCAGGAATTCATTGATTTGCTAAACTTTGAAATCCTTTTGAGCAGTGAGTTTGTTGAATTTTAAAAATTCCCTCCACATGCCAATCTCGGAGTCTCATTTTCTCAACTCTAAAATGGGGCACTAATAGTGCCTATTTTAGTTGAAAGATTAAATGGGAATGCACCATGCATGGGACATGGAAAGTTCTTTATAAATGGGAGCTGTTCGGCCGGGCGCGGTGGCTCAAGCCTGTAATCCCAGCACTTTGGGAGGCCGAGACGGGCGGATCACGAGGTCAGGAGATCGAGACCATCCTGGCTAACACGGTGAAACCCCGTCTCTACTAAAAAATACAAAAAACTAGCCGGGCGAGGTGGTGGGCGCCTGTAGTCCCAGCTACTCAGGAGGCTGAGGCAGGAGAATGGCGCAAACCCGGGAGGCGGAGCTTGCAGTGAGCTGAGATCGCGCCACTGCACTCCAGCCTGGGTGACAGAGCCAGACTCCGTCTCAAAAAAAAAAAAAAAAAATAAAAAAAAATAAATAAATGGGAGCTGTTATTTTAACTTGCTTTTGTTTAAGGCAAAAGTTTATATCTGTGTGGAACTCTGCTACTCAGCAACTGTTATCAAATTGACATAACTGAAAAACAGAAAGTAAAAGTAACTAGACAAAGTAGATTTCTCAGAGTCCATCCATTAAAACTTAAGTTCTTTATTCATAGAAAAGCCCTCTGCTTACGCCCTGAGTGCTTTAGTATGCCAGGAAGATTTCTCTGTGCAATATTGCTCAGCAGTTACTGGTCGTGTCAATGACATTAATCATTGTATTAGTCAAGATCCTTTTCACTGGAAGTGACAGAAACCAAATGAAATCTGACTTGAACAGCAAAGGGAATTTACTGGCTCTTAACACTGAGGAGTCCAGTGGTAAAACTGGCTTTGGGTTTTGCTGGATCTAGGTCTTCTACTCATATTTTCAGAAATTTTCCATATTTCTTGATTCTCTGTCTTCTGTGTTGGGTTCATTTCTGGGCAGGTGCTCCCTATACAGTGGCAAAGATGGTTATGAACAAATCCAAGCTTATGTTCCATCAGTTGAACCACCCAAATAGAAAAAGAGTGTCTTACTGTATTTTGAACCATAGTCCCAAGGCTGATTCTGATAGGCCCTGTTTGGATCATGTATCCATTCATGAACCAATAACCATGACTTTTGAGTTGTTGATTGGAGGATAAGGGAGTGTGCTGGGGGAGCAGGGGGAGAATTGGGGGAGCTGTTCAGGACCACCTGGATCCTATAGCCTGAGAATGGGGCAGGGTAGTTCCTCAGAGGAAAATCTGCGCTATTACTGGAGGAAGGGAGAATGGATGCTGGGCCGCCAAAACAGATGTCCACTGCAGAGATCAAGAAGATGTTTGATTCAAAATATTCTTTCCAGAAAAGCAGTGAGATAATAATGAAACTTGGAAACATTTATAACTAAAATGATTTAAATAAAGTTTTAATGCTTAACAATATTGATCTTCAGGTTTCTTGAAAACTGCTGTGTAAGACTGACTTCCCCAGGAGTCTACATGCCCGAGGTCTTATTATCACACTTCTAATTCATTAATCACCTATTCTTTTAGTGTTCACTTTAGACTGTGCTAGACTCTGTAGAGAGTGGAACGTTCGCCCTATAAAACAGGAACTGGACCTCATGTTTTAAACGCTTAGAAGACTCAAAAAAAAAAAAAACAAAAACCTTTAGGAAGTTATATTCTAGCTTTTGAACTTCTTTTGGTATTATTTCACAACACATTTTGCATTTCCTTCTTTGTGTTACACTGAAAACATGCAGTCCGCTCAAAGCCTTTCATTAGAAAAAGAAAGCTTCACTGAAGATATGACTATGAGCTTGCTTTGCCCAGCAGGAGACTTTAATAAGTTGCTCAATTTAAAGACAGTTTTCTTACCTTTAATGTGTTCTTAGACATTAGAATTTTCTGCTATCACGAAGGCTTATTTGAGGAGAAAATAGATGCAGATAAATTGCTGTCTAGATTATAACAATGTCCTTAAGTATCTTTGAATAATTTGTAATAAAAACAGTATAATGGCCAGTTTGTAGACTTTGAAATCAAACAGACTTAGGTTCAGATTTCTTTTGCCACTCATTAATTGTCTGACCTTGGGAAAGCTATTTAAACTAAATTCTAGTTTGCCCATTGTTTAAATGGGACTTGTATCTACTTGGCAGGTTGTTTTATAAATTAGAGATAATATGTACTAAAATGCTTAAAACAGGAAGTGGTACAAACTAGACATTCTTGTGGTGATGTAATTTAACGTCATCCTTAAGTTAAAAACAAAAGCCCCAAACTCCAAGCCAAAATCAAACAACACAGCTTCCAGAAATTGTACTCTCATTAAGAAATGAAATCTTCTTGTGATAGAATTTATTTAAATTCCTTTTTGAAGGGATTCAAATATTAGAATGATAGTAATTATTACTATATGAAAGATATGACAACTTGATAAAAAGAACACTGCCTGAACTGACTAATTTTCTTTTTCAGAAAATGTAGAATTAGTTCTGAGTTGTTCCCAGAAAAACACACTTTGGGCACATGAATAATTCAACCTATATATTTTTTTCTTCTACTTCTGTGTCACAGTTAAACTTTAACAAGAACGCAGTGATCAATCCTCAGCTACCAGAGTTTTTATTTAAACTGTCTACTTGTGAGAAAGAGCCAGATGCTGAGAAAATAAACTAGGATTAGCTTACTGGAACTCATTTCTGGAATATAGTGTAAAGTTTGTGTGTATTTAGCCCAGTTTTCTGTCCTCAGCAGTAATGATCCTGATACTTAGAATGATAGAACTGACTTCTTGAACATAAAGCACATTTTCCATTGGTTTGTTAGGTTGTGCTTACCATGAAAGGAAAAGTGACAAAAGTATTTGGGAAAGATTTTATATACAGACTGAAATGAAAAATATTTTCATCATGGCCCTCAATGAAGTAGAAAATCACCTAAGTGCTAAGTGGAACATTCATTTCCTCTTTCTAGTATTTCGGTTAACAGAAATACATCCCCTCCAAAATATAGTTAGAGAAATCTGGTTTAGAGGATGGTTTCTAGAGTCAGGTCATGTAGGTCAAAATTCTGGTTCCCCTACTTGAGACACATCCCTGTGTGATTTTGGGCAAATTATTTAATTTCCCTCCTTGTTTTAGTTCCCTATGCTGTAAAATGGGGATAAATGGGGATGATGGTAATATCTCATAGTGTTTGAGGATTCAGAAAAACAGTATTTAAAGAATTAAGCACAGAACATGGCACAGAGTTTTTCTCAGTTCGATCTATCATGAAGAAAAACAAATCGGATTTGTTTGTTTTGATCCTTCAAACTGGAAATTGAGGATCATCAGGAGTCCGCCCTGAGGGGACATCCCCTGATCCTGTCGTGAATGTTCTCATTCTGCACACATGGTGGAGGGGCCCTGGGACTGCCTGGGACCAGTCCTAAGACAGTTCCAGGCCCAGGGCCTTGGGAATGCTGCTTTAGGTTTTTTTTCTTACCTTTAACAGCCCCAGCAAGTCCAGTTTAGGCTTTAAAAAAGTTCTTAATCCCTGGGGTGGACCCTGGAACAAGCTGACCTAATTTCTCTTGTTTTTGCTGAATGGAGATTGAGTTGACTTGGGTTTTATTTAGGCTTCTTGGGGCCTGCTGCAGGATCACAGCTCAGGTCTAGACCCAACTGAAGTTGAGATTTAGATTTAGAGCTGAACACTGCTACATTTTTCACTTCTTGTTTTGAAAACTTTTTTTTTTTTAATTACACAGTTTATTCAGCAATATTTATTAGAAGTGTGAAAGGTGCTGGAGATGGGTGAGGACATTCCAGCAGAAGGAAGAGCACCTGCAAAGCTATAGAGGGATATGGATATTTAATTTTTTTTTATTAATAAAAACTATGATGTTCAGGTTCTGATTAGCATGAAGGGACCCTGGACAATCATGCTGAGTCTAAGAATATCAACTCCAAGAGGGCGAGGATCTTCATTTACTTGGTTCACTGATGTGTCCCCAGCACCTAGAACAGTGACTGGAATGTAACAGGCACTCAGTGTGTATTTGTTGGACCAATAAATGAGTTGACACAATTCCAGCTGATTGCAGATAACCTAGATATTTTGATTCATCTCTGCAGTTTTTATTGTTGATAAATATCTCATTTCCAGTGGGTTGAATGGCTACTCCATTTGCTGTATTTTTTTTTTAATGGAAATTCACGGGTAGATCTAGGGGAAGGGCATTTATATTAGCGGCAGGAGTTCTGCTGCAGTTTTCTCTTTTGCGATTTTTCTGGAAGATGTTATTCTGCCTTTTCTATGAGCAGACGTGCTTAGGACGAAAAGTTTAAAGGAAGGCGCTCTCACATTCGTCTCCCTAGGCGAGGAATGCCTTTTCCTCCCCATTTACCAAGTGTCCATCAGACTTCCCACAGTACAATGAGGCATTTACCCCGGGCCTCGGCGTCAGCCTGTACTTTTTACATTTTAGGCTTTTTCTGCCACCCCTGGGAAACTGCCCTGTGGTCTGGAATCATGGGAATTTGTGTCACTAAAAGCTGTTTCCCCACCCTCTCCTCTAGCAGAAGCAGTGTGTGTATATAGCAGAAGCAGGAAGAGCTTTGGACTTGGGTTTTAATTATGGCTCTGCAACTAATAGTTATCTGACCTTGGGGAAATTATTCATCTTTTTTTGGTTGAATTTTCTCATTTGCAAATAAAACTTGGATAATGCTTATCTTTTAGAGTTACCATGAGGCTTAAATAAAATACTAACCATAAAATAATTAACAGTGCCTGGTTAGTTTTCTTTCTTCTCCTGTCACATCAAATCATTGTTTTCCACTCTTTTAGACTCTTGACACAAAAGGACAGCTATATTATTTTTCATAGCATGGAGGACTATAGAGTCTTTGAAACTCTTGATAATGATTTTTTGTGGGTTTTTTTTTTTTTTTTTGAGTGAAGCAATATGGAATTTTGTTAATATATTTTCAATGACATCGAAACAGTTCTTTAAAAAAAATCTCATATATTTAATTTAAAACTTTTCCAGACTATGAACCTAAAGTCAGAATATTAGGATATAGTTCTTGTGCCCATACTCAGCTTCCTATAGAGGACATAGCATATTTAAGCTTTGGGGAGAGAGAGAAAAATATATGTGTGGTGAAAGAGATATTTTAGCCTGCTTTTGTAACTTTAGCTTTGCTATGCAATGTGCCAAAAGTTATTTCTCCCTAGGGAGTGCCTCTTTCAACAGTTTGCGAAGGCAGCATAAATTCTCACTTGGTGTTCAAGGAAGATGGTAATACAATTTAGTACAACCAAAGTTTTTTTTTTTTTTAACTTGTTAGAAACCAAAATGTGATTGCAGTGGCAAATTTGTCAGCACACTCGAGTTTAACAAGTGTTCGAAGGATTAGTAAAGGAAATGTAGTTTACTCTGCAGCTTTTATGACAAAGAATTTAAAAGGTTTTGCTCTAAGCCCCACCATGTGTTTCTTCCTTTTCTCCAAAACATACCTCTAAATTGAAAAGAGAGATGAATCTCTTAGGGAGAAACTATTAACTCTGGGGGAGTTTATCATTGTTTGAGAGGAAGCAGAGCATTTACATTTGAATCAACTCTGAGTGTAGCTTGTGCCCTAATCTCATTCCTTCTAGAAGTTGGTGAGGAGTTTAAGTACTTCCTACTTTGTGTTCTGGTCCTTGTAGTGCCATCCTAATTTTCCTGGGGATCATACATTTCGTAATTCAAAGTAAGCAAACTGGACACGGTGCCTTGGCTATGCAAAGAAATATTTTCTATAGTTGTCACAGTTCTCTAAGTAGGGCCATTGGCCAGAATTGTCTCATTGTCATTGCACTTATTACCACACTAAAAATACTATAAAAAAGACCAAATACTGCAGAAAGTTTGAAAAAGAGATAAAATATAAGCACTTCCATCATAGTCCTGTTTTCAAGTTTTGAAGAGTCCCATTTGATGTAGTTGCACTTGAGGTACAGTTTAAATGAGAGAAAGCAAGATCTTAATGTTGGCCACAAACATTTTCATCAGTTTTTGATGGCTACATCAGAGTTTTATAGTTTGATCAACCAGCTCCTGATTGTTATACATATAAATCAGCTCCTTTAAAATAAGACCAGTTAACACTACTCTCTTATTTGTGGACTTCTGTGGCCAAATCTTTGGTACTGCCTTTTTTGGAGGGTGAGGGGTGGCGGATGGGAAGGAGGGTAGAGGAACAGAGAGTGGCTGACTGTGCCAAAGATAAACTATGTTACAGATGGAAATGTTTTTTTCTAAGTCCAAAATCTGTAAGAAACCTTAAAGTGAGCCATTTTCTGAGATCAAAAATGTGTAAACTTGTATTAGTGTTTTGCTCTGTGATGAATGAAAGCACCACTACTTTTTAAAAAGCCACATTTATGGGTCTTTAGGTTCTTTTAATACCTGCTTCTATGTTTTACTTTTTAATTTTACCTGAAGAACATGCTTCTGATGGAGGATTTAGGTCATGTTAGCTCAAAGAAAATAGAAACCATCTACCTAAAGACTTGGTGGGAGAAATTCTTTGTATTTGCTCTCATATCTTGTTAGACAGCTGTGTTCCGGACTCAGGACTGGATTTTGCTTTTGTAAAAGCAGCTGTGAGACCCTCACCTTACAAACATAAAATGTTCTTGTTAAAAGTTTATTTCTGTGACTAGGGACCATCATTGAAACCCATCCCAAAGAAATGGGGTGTGTATAATATACTTCATGGGTGTCAGATGAAGAACTCTTGTTGGAGCTATGGTTTAATTAAACCCAATGGCCTTTAAGAATTAAAAAAAAATTTTTTTATTAGGAATTAGTAAGTTAGAGCTTGGAAGTAGCTTATGTTCATTCCTTAGAGGTTGGGACAAGAATTTTGCTTTTGCTGAAAGAGCCTGTGTAGTATGGTACTAGCTTAAAATGATTTGCCTGGCATTTGCACTGGGCATATTTGGAAAGGAAAGCCTCTTTGTGTTGTGCATTTAAAAAAGTGTCTGTAAGTGTGCTTAGAAAATGGCAGCATTTGCTGGTCTTGGCTGTCAATGTCTTGCTGCTCCTAACTGTGTTTAACCAGAAAGGGAAACTCAGAGTAGAAAAAGTCTCACTCCCAAGACTTTACAAGAAAACCCCTCTTTGTTGATTTATATATATATATTTTAAAGGAGCTTGACATCTTCATCAAGTTCACAGTGGGCTTGCTTTGTTTGCTTTCTCTTGAATGCTTGATAAGATTTTTCTTCTATTGTTTTGTGCAGCAAGAACAGATCTTTCCATGGCTGGGGTGGGTTTTTTGTAAATCCACAATATGGTCATTGTCTGGTGGTGAATAATTGTGGCTGCTTTTTGTACAACCAGAACTAAGGCTTTGGCTGTGAACAGATTCCTTCTTAGCGTGAAAAGGGACTAATCCATGTAAATACAGCCCCAAAATAAAGCTTTACAGAAAAAGGGGAAGGCCGCTAAGCAGGAGGGCACAGGTCAGCAATTTAACCTTTAACCTAACAAATAAGAAGCATGAAAGTTCCAGAATTGGTTTACAAAAGAAAGCTCCTGTGATCTGTCAGTTTTTCTTTTCAGGAGGGAACTGGGTGAGAGATCTGACTGACAGCTAGTGCCTTTTAACTGCAGACTGAAATTAACTGCCAAATTGAAACTTGAATATTTGAAGGAGAATTTTTCTTAAATAAATTGAGATGGCAGAATAGGCCTTATAAGCACTGGTCAGGGTCTTACATGGGATTTTTATCCTGGAAGGGGGCTGGGGGAGGAATAGGCATTGGACTGGACTACCTTAAGATCCCTTCCAAGTTTAATAAAGAGAATGTGGTCTGACTCTTACCAGTCAAATTAGACATGAACTTTGCAGTTTAAGGCCAGATGAAACTCTTTCCCCTTCTGTAGTATTATCACTGATTACCCTTTGTAGACTTTTCATGACTTCATAAATTAATTGCAGCCTTTACTAAAGATTTAAGAGCTTTTTGTAAATGTTATTGATGTTTCCACAAAACATTAATTACAAAAAGATAGCCATCTTGAGATTTCACAATATGTACAACTTTTATGGCCCAATGCATTATGAGAAACTCTATTGTGTGGTGCTGAGCACTGTAAAGCAGAGGACATAGGCTTTCTTTCATGTACTGCTGTTTTGTTCCACATGCTTAGGCATTATTAGCAGATAAAACTGAGTAAGCTAAAGCAGCAGAGATGAAGTATAGGTGTTTATTAGGCAATGCACTGGGGAAATGGGAAGCTGTGAAAAATGAGGGACTGCCTTGTCTGTTCTATGGGCTTGAAGAGTTAAGAAAATAAGGTTTGTGTAGCAGGGTAAGTCTTACTTTTGTGCTGTTGTACTCATTTACAAACTTTGCAAACAGTTTGTATTTATTTAATCACAATGGGTAATCCTGTTAATGAGTGTTAGTTTTCGCTTAAAGCATAAGAGATATGATGTCAGCTGTTCTATCATATTATGGAGAATTCTGTAACTGATAGAAATTTTATTACCGATAATCATTCAGATTAAAAAGAAACAATGAATGAATGACTAGAGTAGGCTCCCTATAGAATAATAGAATAATATAAGAATAGTCATTATTTGTGTAACAAAATAAAATGTCAGTGGTGATTCTGTTTTAGTTTTTCAGTTGTCCATGGTATATTTGTCTAGGTTGTCTAAAATTTGTTCTAAGGGCTTATTGGCCTGCCTTAGTTTCCCTAAAGTATTTAGAGACCAGAGACAATGTAATGTTGCAGATTAAAATGAGCATAAAGTTAAGTGGCCACCCTCACTTAGCTCAGGCGTGCACCTTCTCTTTCCTAGCTGATTACCATGGTCTCCTAACTGGCCTTTATGCTTTCCTTCACATCCATATTTAATGCTGTCATCTGAGCGATCTTTTAAAAACACAGCTGAGACCACAGCATTCCCCTTGTAACACCTTTCTGTGGTCCTCTATCACTCCAAGCTAAAGTCAAGCTCATTAGCAGGGCAAATGAGGTCTTCCATGCTCCATCCTTTCCCTATCCAGCTTCATCTTAGCCCACTCCTCTCCTCTCCTTCTAAATATGCATTTCCCAATATGTCTCAACCAAATTTCATACATATTTTTTTAATTTCCATATTATATTTGGCTTCCCCCAAATGTAAGAAGGTCTAATATCTTTAATACGGGAAATTTAATGATGATGGCTTTGAAAATGGCTAGCATTTGTATCGGCTTCACACTTTGTAAGCATTCCCATGTTTTTTTTATTTAATCTTCACAGCAATGATGCAGAATGGGCAATGTTTTCTGGGAGATGCTTGACAAATATTTGAATGGATGGATGAATAAATGAATGAGTGATCCATGGCATCAGAAAACTGGAGTTACAGTCCAAATTTCTTATTAACCATGTAATTTTGAATACCTCTCTGAACCTATTTGCTAATCTGTAAAATTAGGTCTATACCTGCCTTGTCTGTCACACTAGATGGCAAAATAAATAATGTATTGTAAATAGAAATACCATTCAAAATATAAACCCCATGCAAATATTAGTTCCTGTTATTATATTCTTAATTTATTCCAGGTCCTATAAATGAAGATAAAGTGCTCATGGATATAGATAGATTTGTGTTTTAATGACTAAAAGGACAGATTTGTGTTTTAATGACTAAAAGGACATCAGAACTGTTTTATTTATGTAAAAAAGTATAAGCCTATTTTGTTAGCATACAGAAAACTGTATACTCTTATTTTTTTTATAAAGAAAATGTCAGGTTTATACTATTAGTAAGTGCTAACAAAGGAGCACATACTATGTGGTAGATGGATGTTCAAATACAGTATCTGGAGGTTCCTTGCTATGCATTCTTCCTGGGTTGGCTCTCAAGAACCTTAGGGCTATATTTGCCTTCTAGCTCTGTGAACTACACTTGACTATTTTAGTATGTTATTATTTTTGTATGGATTTTTTTGGTATGCATTTTTGTATGCTATTATAATCCCTGGCATAATCTTTCCTCCTTTTATTTTCCCTTTGTCCTTACACCCTCAGTTTACATGTATATTTTTAATCTTTTAACTGTAAGTATTTTGGTAAGTCGTTTCAAATTGTTTATGGAATGTGGTGGATGATAAACTCTCCCAGTAGGAACTCAGTCACACCTTGGTTTCTCCTATTGCCTACAGACTGATCATTTCTCAGCTTGTGTCTTTGGCCGTGACTCCAGAGTGCCAGACCTGGCTCCTCAGCTCTCTGTCCGCAGCTGTCTCTCCATCCTTCATGGGCATCTCAAATTGAATTTAACCTCCTCCCCTCGACCAACCTTTTACCCCCACTGCCAGTCACCTAGCAAAACAAAATGGAAACGCCGATCCTAATCCTAAACTGTTCCTTCTATCCAGGGTCTTGTTGAAGGGCATTTGTACCCACTCACTTACTAATGCCAGAAGCCTGAAAGTCATCCTAGACTCTCACCCTACATCCAATTAAACCTGAGTAATTTTTAAAGTTTTAAAAAAAAGCTTTAGAAAGATTTTAAACAATATCAAAGTTATATAAAAGTTGTAGTTCTACTGCAAATAATTTTTCTTCTGCACAATTTGGGAATAAGTTGCTGATCTCAACCTCGACTACGTCAGTGAG
Organism: Macaca thibetana thibetana; assembly: GCF_024542745.1. Lineage (NCBI taxonomy): Eukaryota > Metazoa > Chordata > Mammalia > Primates > Cercopithecidae > Macaca > Macaca thibetana. Next base: position 14,803,612 of record NC_065592.1, read on the forward strand.
ATTTTACTGCAAACAAGGTGATTCCCCTGCACAACCACAATGTGGTATCAAAGTGAGGAAATTAACATTGATACTGTACTACCATCTAATTCTCAGAGTTTTGGCACTTGTCCCAGTAATGTTCTTTAAAGCAAAAGGATTCTGTTCAGAATCACAAATTGCGTTTAGTTTATTTAATGTTTCTTTTTTTTTTTTTTTTTTTGAGACAGTCTCGCTCTGTCACCCAGGCTGGAGTGCAGTGGTGTGATTTCTGCTCACTGCAAACTCCGCCTCGCAGGTTCACGCCATTCTCCTGCCTCAGCCTCCTGAGTAGCTGGGACTACAGGCGCCTGCCACTATGCCTGGCTAATTTTTTGTATTTTTAGTAGAGACGGGGGTTTCACCGTGATAACCAGGATGGTCTCGATCTCCTGACCTCGTGATCCGCCTGCCTCGGCCTTCCAAAGTCCTGGGATTATAGGCATGAGCCACCGCGCCCAGCCAGTTTAATGTTTCTTTAGTCTCCCTTAGGAAAGGTTCTCAGTCTTTCCTTGACTTTCATGACCTGGACATTTGAAGGTTACAAGCCTCAATTTGGGTTTGTCTGATGTTTCCTTATGATTAGGTTTAGGTTGAACATCTTGAGTGGAAATATAGAAGTGATGATGTGCTCTTCTTGTTATATCACATAATACACAGTTTTGATTTGGCCCTTTACTGGTGATGATCTTTTTCTCGCTTGATTAAAGTATACTGTCTTTGCCAGGCTTGTCTACTGAAAAGTTCCTCCTTACTTACTCCTTTGTAATTAACAATTGTTTTGGGGGAAAGTACTTTAAAATTATGTAAATATTCCATTTCTCTTTAAACTTTCAGTTTATTTGTTTATTTGACTTTGGACTTACTCCTTTCTTATTCAAGGTTGTTATTGAATTGTTCAAATTATTTGAGTGAATTGAATTATTCAGTTTGTTCCAGCTTTCATCATTAGGAGCCAACTTGAAGGGCTCTTGTGTTCTTTTGACCGGTCTTCATCATTCTCTGGGTTCTTCTTTGCTTTCTGGTGCAAGATGTTCTGTACTCATCTTTTACTTTCTTTTCCTTAGCCATGAAATCTGCCATTTTCCCAACGTTCCTTTTGGTGGAGAATGCTATTTAAGAGCCAAAATTTGGATTCTATGTGTGTTCATTGCTGTGGTAGTGTTGCTGCTTCTAGGCCTTCTTGGTGGTCAGGGTCAGAGAGTACCTCTATATGTATTTCTGCATCTATCTGTGTATATTAAAAAGGGTGAGTCCACACCAGTACCAGTTTCAACCAATACCACCAATTCATTCAAGTTTTCTCCCTTTCCATATTTGTAACTTCTCTCTTCAACAGTGAGAAGCCTGGTTCCCATTATCCTTAATATATTAACTTATTTGATTAAGCCCTTGTACATGACTACTCTGTCATCATGGCTGCCACCAATGCCTGCCCAGTGTGGATGTCCTCCTTAACTCAACTGGGGCTCCGATACCCTGTGTCTCTCTGCTGCTTCTGCCTGGATGCCTGCTTCATCCACCTTGGTCTTTGACAAGCCCTGCCAGGCTGGTCCTTCTGTGTGGGTGTCCTCTTCACTTTGGATTTTGACACCCCATGCATGGCTGCCATGCCCTTCCATGTTGTTCCTGCATAATCCTCCTCAGGATCGGACACCCTATCAGGTGGCCCCTGCATGGAAAGTTCCTTGCTCTGCTCAGGTGTTCTGACACCTCACACCAGATCATCTTTTAACAGGGACACGCTTCTCAAACTGCATTGACACTGACACCCCCTGCCATGCAGCTGTTCCCTGTGGATGACTGCGTATCCCTGCTTGGGCTTTTTCTCCCCACACTAGCTCACCCTCCTCTGTGGGCACCCTTGTCACAATTGGGTTCTGATACCCTATGTTAGATTACTTTAGACAGTGTGGGCGCTCTTCTCGCACTGCTTGCACTCTGAGTCCCCACATTGTGCAAGCCCTCCTATGGGATGCCATCCTTACCTATTCTGGACTACTGTGGCTACTTCTCACCAAGTATGGATGTGTACCTCGACTTAAGGATTAAATTGTCAATTAGGAAAAGGAAGTAAAGTCTAATTTCTTGATCTTTTCCTATCTCTTTTTCTCCCTTGTTATCCAATTAATTGCCATTGACTTAGTTCTGGCCTTCCTTATTCTTTCTGGGATTACTGCCACTTAATTGGTTTCCTTTTTTTTTGAGACAGAGTTTCGCTCTTGTTGCCCAGGCTGGAGTGCAATGGCATGATCTCGGCTCACCACAACCTCCGCCTCCCGTGTTCAAGGGATTCTCCTGCCTCAGCCTCCCGAGTAGCTGGGATTACAGGCGCGTGCCACCATGCCTGGCTAATTTTCTATTTTTGGTAGAGATGGGGTTTCTCCACGTTGGTCAGGCTGGTCTCGAACTCCTGACCTCAGGTGATCCGCCCACCTCGGCCTCCCAAAGTGCTGAGATTACAGGCGTGAGCCACCGTGCCTGGCCACTTAATTGGTTTTCTTAGCTGGAGTCTTATCCCTTCAACCCCTCTTCTGTCCTGCTGTCATAATGTGTGTGTTAAACAAATATAATCATGCCAGTCTTCTGCTTAAACCTTATAATGCCTCTTCATTACCTATAGGGTAATGAAGATCTTAGCGTGGCACAGAAGGCTCCTCATCACTTGGCTGACCTCTCTTCCTTTGTCCATCACCACTGCCTGTCATTGACCTTCTGTACTAGCTGAGCCACTTTAGTCTATTTTCTTCCATACCTTAGTGTCTGGTCTTTCTATTTTCTGTACAATACTCTTTCTCCCTGTTTTCCTGGTTTATTTCCATTGTCCTTTGTAACTTAGACAAGGTGCCACCTCTTTTAGGAGGCCTCTAATCCTCCATTTTTTCCCTTACTGCCCCCTCTCTGCCACCCTTCACAGACTTGGTTAGATACCCTCCCTTTTGGCACCCTGCATATTGTATTATAATTGTCTTTTCTGTTATTCTTGAGGGCAGGAATCTTCTTGCTTGAATTCTCCCTTGAAGAATAATCCTATTCAGTAGGTAGCTAGCTAAATGAAGAGATATTAAAAATATCTCATTCAGTGGAATTTGTTATGTCCAAATAAGCAAGGCAATGTTAGTATCAGTTGTTTGTGAGGCTTTTGAAATAGCTCCATTTACATAGAACTGGACATTATAATTGTATTTTTTAGAGTGGGGTTTTACCTATGGTTACATCTACTTCTGGAGTATCTCCAGGGACTTACCTTGTTTTTCTTAGCAAGGTAGAAAAGAGATTTAGAGTATATCAAGGATTGGTTCATTATCTTCTATTTCCCATCCACTGCATTTATTACCACTTTGCATGCAGTAGGCTGTGGCAATGTCTGGTACTGTCTCGGTAGCTGATGAGATAAAGATATATTCGACCACGAGACAGAAGAGGAGAGAGAAACTTCATTTGAACTGGTAACCATTTGCTTAAATTGATTAAATCAGTTGCTTCATTTTTTATTTTATTTAATTTATTTTTATTTTTATTTTTTTTGAGAGACAATCTCACTCTATCACCTAGACCGGAGTGCAGTGGCGTGATCTCGGCTCATTGTACCTTCCATGTCCCGGGTTCAAGTGATTCTCCTGCCTCAGCCTCCCGAGTAGGTGGGACTGCAGGTGCATGCCACCACACCCGGCTAATTTTGTATTTTTAGTAGAGATAGGTTTCACCATGTTGGCCAGGCTGGTCTCAAACTCCTGACCTCAGGTGATCCACCCACGTCAGCCTCCCAAAGTGCTGGGATTACAGACGTGAACTACCATGCCCAGCTTCATTTTTTATTTTTTTATTTTACTTTGCTTTCTGGGTCATTTTGAATTTTATTTTTAAATCTGAGACAAAATATTAAACATCTGGGTCCTATTACATGTAGAAGTTATTCACAAATGTTGTGATTGGGATCAAGGAACAGTCTGAAGTTCCTGGGCAGGAGAATCAGCTGATGGCTAGGATGAATGTTGCCATTTGTGTTGAGATACCAGCAAGGTTGATTTTTGCCAGCAGAAATGTACTAAGAATGATCTTGCTTAAAATGAGATAATGCAGTGGATTAAAAATAGATTTGTAAATGCTTTCATCTGCCTCAGTTATTGCTGCCTAATATTTGTTTCACCCACGGTTTCTCTTTTCCTGCAAATTATATGTACAGTGTGAGTGACTTTCTAAAGGTGATGATATATGCTAATATATACTAATATTCTAAAGGTAATGATATATGTTATTTTTTCCCCATGAAAATATCTTAGAAGTAGGTGTATCCTAATAGTTACCTAAAAGAAATGCTTCTTAATCTGAGAAATTTTCCAGCCCATTGAGAGGAATAGTAGCTTTTTTGAGAGGCTGGCATCTCAAGATAGAAAGATGTCTCTGAGTATTGCCCTGGAGAGCTACTGAATGATTTCTTTACTGGTCTCTACTAGAAATAATAAAATTAGCTGGATGTGGTGGTGTACCCCTGTAATCCCAGTTACTGGAGAGGCTGAGGCAGGGGAATGCCTTTAACCCAGGCAGTGGAGGTTGCAGTGAGCTGAGATCATGCCACTGCGTTCTAGCCTGGGTGACAGAGCAGGATTCCATCTCAAGAGAAAAAAAGAAAAAAAGAAAAACAATTTAAAATGAAAAATATTTGGAGGTTTTTTCTTTCTTTTTAAAAACTAGTTGCACTCTTAGCAGCCAATGCTTTTGAGCTGTGTCAGGCTATTAAAATGCAGGTTTATAGGGTGATGTTTTCAGGATGTTCCTGAGAATCAGTCCTGAGTTTCAGTATTGTCTATGCTGTTGTGGTGGATAAGGTGAACATTCTTTTTTTTTTTTTTTTTTTTTTTTGAGATGGAGTCTTGCTCTGCCGCCCAGGCTGGGGTGCAGTGGCCGGATCTCAGCTCACTGCAAGCTCCGCCTCCCGGGTTTACGCCATTCTCCTGCCTCAGCCTCCCGAGTAGCTGGGACTACAGGCGCCCGCCACCTCACCCGGCTAGTTTTTTGTATTTTTTAGTAGAGACGGGGTTTCACCGTGTTAGCCAGGATGGTCTCGATCTCCTGACCTCGTGATCCGCCCGTCTCGGCCTCCCAAAGTGCTGGGATTACAGGCTTGAGCCACGGCGCCCGGCCGAACATTCTTATTTTTAATTGCCTAGCTTTCCTGAATGTTTAACTGAGGCCCATCGCATAAGTGCACTGGGAATGTGCTGTTATATTCATTAGCATGGCTTTGGATGGCCTGAGTCCATGACAGACTGGCTTTCTTCATATACTTATTCATAAATTCAAACAAGTCTTTGAGGGACTACTTAATGCTATGGATATAAATAAAACACTTTCTTTTAAGGAGTTTACATCTGATGAGGGAAATAAATAATCAACCAGTAGCCATACATTATTTGGGATAAACAGAGACAGGCACGAAGTGCTGTGGGCAGCTCAGCAGAGGGAGCAGGGAGCAAACAGTTTTATACCCAGTTGCTATGGAAATCTATGTATCCTCAACCTCTCCCAAGGCCCCCACAAGTGCCATCCTTACATCAGCAGCTCAGACCCCTCAGTCTCTGGAACTAAATCAGGCTTAGGTGAGGATGAGAAACTTAGATATGACTTCTTAAGTATAGCTTCTCAAGTACAGGCCCTCTCAGTTTGGAAACTAAAGAGAGAAGTTATCTTCTCCCCAGCCCCTCCCACCACCACTCTTCCCCAGCGTATAATGGTGGGACAGGCAGAAGATAACTGCCGAAGACACTGATCGTTTAAAAGGGGGCCAGCAGGAGGCACGTTGGAGCACATAGCACTCCATAGCGGTTCCCAAATACGGCTGGGCAACTGTTGGAAGTTTCCTGATGGAGACTCAGTCCTGCTCTGGCCTGAGAGTGGCTCACCATGGCTCTTAATTGTACCTTCTGGGCTTTTGGATTCTGAATCATCCTTCTTTAAATAAAAGAGAAGCTGTGTTAGCAACTGAGTAGTTTCCTTAGCCTGCTTCTGGAAAGTTTGGTGATTCAACGGCCTATTGTTTTTTCATTTATATTTTCTTTGTTCCTTTCAGTCCAGGCTGGGTGTGTTTCTCCCCATATGAGCCTCTTAAAAACTCCTTTGTTGTCCTGTGAATTTGTTGGCGTTTACTCCTTGACGTGACATTCATACCCACAAATGTCTTTGAGATAAGCCCTCCTTTTCTACTTTGGTTTTCTAGGGAGACTACTGAGGAACAACAGTTGTAAGCTTCTTAGAAGCCCTGTTTTTTAACTGAATGGTTCTCTATGGTACCAACTTAGATCTTTTGGAGGTCTTACAAAGAATTTTAAAATCACCCCCTTAGCTTTTTCTTGTCCTAAGAGTACGCTGGATTTGATCTTTACCCAGAGGCCATTTCTTAATTTTAACACCATTTATTGTCTGGAGAGGCTAGAAATGAGTAAACAAATTGAGTTCTATACATAGAATAATAGTAATAAAAAGGAACAAAGTATTGCTATACTCAACAACATGGATGGATCTCAACATAATTATCTTGAGTGAAAGAAGCTGGACAAAAAGAGTACATACTTTCTGATTCCATTTATATAAAAGCCTAGAAAGTACAAACTAATCTTTAGTGACAGAAAGCACACCAGTGGTTCCCTAGGGATGGGTGGTGGGGAGTGCAGCGGGAGGGATAGATTACAGAGGAGCACAAAGAAACTTTTGGGGTTGATTGATTGTGGTGATGGTTTAAGGGATGTACACATATGTCAGAACTCATCAAATTATACACTTCCATGCTTGTGTTTTCTCATTTTTTTTTTCATTCTTGTGTTGAAGATGTGTCTTTTGAAAGCAATACATAGTTGGATCTTTTAAAATCCAGTCGTCTTACCTGTATTTTTTTTTTTTTTACTGGAAATGCTTTTTGTGCTTTATTTTTTTATTCCTTTCTTTTGGATTATTTAAGCATTTTCATCATTCAATTTTTTCCCCTTTATTATTTGGGACTTAAATACTATTTCTGTGCCTTTAACTAATACACTGAAAATAATGGTGGCTATGACTTAGTAGGGCTTATTCTATACCAGTCATTGTTTTGTATCTTTACCTATATTAACTCATTTAATCCTCACAAAAACCCTATGGGATAGATACTGTTACTGTCTCAGTTTTACAGATGGGGAAACCATGGCATGGTGAGCTTATGTAATCTGTCCAAGGCCACAGAGCTATCAAGTAGTAGAGCTGGGATTTGAACCCAGGTCGTGTGCTTTCAGTGTCCATAATGTTAACTAATACAGGCATACCTCAGGGGTATTGCGGGTTCAGTTTAGTTGCAGACCACAATAAAGTGAGTAGCGCAGTAAAGTGAGTCACAAATTGTTTTGGTTTCCCAATGCATGTAAAGTTATGTTTATACTCTACTATTGTCTATTAATTGTATAATAGCGTTATGTTTAAAAAGGTACATATCATGATTTAAAAATATTGTATTGCTAAAAATTGCTAACAATCAACTTGTAATCTTTTTGATCGCAGAGGATCTTGTCTAAATGTTGATGGCTACCGACTGGTCAGGACGGTGGCTACTGAAGGCTGGGATGGCTGTGGAAATTTTTAAAAATAAGACAGCAATGAAGTTTGCTGCATGGATTGACTCTTCCTTTCACGAAAGATTACTCTGTAGGATGTGATGCTCTTTCATAGCATTTTACCCCCAGTCGAACTCCTTTTAGAATCGGAAACCTCTCAAACGCTCTTTCTGGATTATCAACCAGGTTTGTGTAATATTATAAATCCTTTCTTGTCATTTCAACAATGTTTACAGCATTTTTACCAAGAGTAGTTTCCATCTCAAGAAAGGATATTCCTTGCTCATTTGTAAGAAGCAACTTCTCATGCATTCAGATTTTATCAGGAGATCGCAGCAATTCATTTCCATTTTCAGGTTCTGCTTTTAGTTCTGGTTCTCTTGCAGCTTCTGTCACATCTGCATTACTTCCTCCACTGAAGTCTTAAATACCTCAGTGTCATCCATGAGGGCTGGAATTAGCTTCTTCCAAACTCTTGTTAATGTTGGTATTTTGACCTCCCACAAATCACAGATGTTCTTAATGGCATCTAGAACGGTGAATTCTTTCCAGAAGATTTTCAATTTACTTTGCCCAAACCCATCAGAGGAATTACTCTCTATTGCAGCTATAGCCTTCTGTGTTTCTCAGACTTCAAAGTCAAAATTACTCCTTGATCCAGGGGCTGCAGAATGGATGTTGTGTTAGCAGGCATGACAACAACCTTCATCTCCTTGTATATCTCCATCAGAGCTCTTGGATGACCAGGTGCATTGTCTTTTTTTCTGAGCAGTAGGTTTCAACAGTGGGTTTAAACTATATTATTTTGGTGCAAAACTAATTGGGGTTTATGTCATTACTCAATGGCAAAAACCAGAATAATTTTTGCACCAATCTAAATAGTAATGCATGCTGTAAAATGATGTGCTGTCATCCAGGCTTTGTTGTTCCATTTATAGAGCACAGACAGAGTGGATTTAGCATAATATTATACTTAAGAACTCTAGGATTTTCAGAATGGTCGATGAGCATTGGTTTCAATTTAAAGTCACCAGCTGCATTAGCCCCTAACAAAAGATTTATCCTGTCCTTTGAAACTGGTTTTGACATCTCCTCTCTAGCTATGAAAGTCCTAGATGGCATTTTCTTCTGATATCAGGTGGTTTCATCTACATTGAAAATCTGTTGTTAGTGTAGCCACCTTTATCAGATATCTTAGCTTGAACTTCTGGATAACTTGTTGCAGCTTCTACATCAGGATTTGCAGCTTCGCCTTGCACTTTTTTATATTATGGAGATGGCTTTTTTCCTTAAACCTCGTGAACCAGCCTCTGCTAGTCAAACTCTTCTGCAGCTTCCTCACCTGCCTCAGCCTTCATAGAATTGAAGAGAGTCAGGGCCTTGATGTGGATCAGGCTTTTGTGTAAGGGAATGTTGCGGCTGGTTTGATCTGTCCAGACCACTGAAACTTTAATGTATCAACAATCAGGCTGTTTCACTTCATTATCATTCATGTGTCACTGAAGTAGTACTTTTTATTTCCTTCAAGAACCTTTCCTTGTCATTCACAATTGGGCTGTTTGGTACAAGAAGACTAACTTTGAGCCTATCTTGACTTTCAATATACCTTCCTCACTACTAAGCTCAATTATGTCTAGCTTTTGATTTAAAGACATGCAGCTCCTCCTTTTGTTTGAACACTCAGAGGCCATTGTAGGGTGAATTATTGGCCTAATGTCAATATTATTGTGTCTCAAGGAACAGGGAGGCCCAAGGAAGAGAAAGATGGGAGAATGGCTGGTTGGAGGAACAGTCAGAACACACTCACATTTATTGACGAAGTTTGCCATCTTATATGGGCATGGTTTATGGCACCCCAAAACAATTACAACAGTAACATCAAAGATCGTTGATCACTGATCATCATAACAGATGTAATAATAATTTAAAAAGTTTGAAATATTACAAAAAATTACCAAAATGTGACACAGAGACATGAAATGACTTGCTCTATCCAGGGTTGTCGTACACTTTCAATGTATTAAAAAAAAAAAAAAGCAATATCTATGAAGTGTGCAATAAAACAAAGTATGCCCATACAAATCAACAGTTTCTGAGAAATTTTTGCATGTTTGTGTAACTTTAATTGGCATCTTTACCCTCCTCCTGGACAATACAAGATAGTATATTGTTTTAACTTTAATCATTCCCCTCCTTGTTTATATGTTTTTATTGTTGTGTATTTTACTTTAAACCTGTAAGATAATTATTGATTTTTTTATATAACCAGTGCTTTAGATTTATCTGTGTATTTTCTGTTTTCTTTGTTCTTTATTTTTTATTTTTTTGAGATGAAGTCTCATTCTGTTGCCCAAGCTGGAGTTTAGTGGGGCGATCTCGGCTCACTGCAACCTCCGCCTCCTGGTTCAAACAATTCTCCTGTCTCAGCCTCCCAAGTAGCTGGTATTACAGGCGCATGCCACCACACCCAGCCAATTTCTGTATCTTCAGTAGAGACAGGGTTTTGCCATATTGGTCAGGCTGGTCTCGAACTCCTGCCCTCAAGTGATCTGGCCGCCTTGGCCTCCCAAAGTGCTGGGATTATAGGTGTGAGCCACTGTGCCTGGCCATTTTCTTTGTTCTTTATGTCTTCTTGCATCTCAGAGTTTTTTCATCTGGGCTAATCTTCTTGCTTGAATAACATTCTTTGTTAGTGGCAAATATCTTAGTTTTGTTTATCTGAAAATGTCCTTATTCTAACGTCATATTGGAGATGTCATTTCATTGTCTTCTGACTTCTGATGTTGCTGTCGAAGTCCCTTTCCATTATAATTAATATTTTTGTGTCTTGTTTTCTAGTTTAGCAATGGTATTTGTCTAGCAGTGGAGTTTTCTTCTTATATATCTTGGTTAGGACCAGCTGTTTGAATCTGAGGACTTAGAACTTCTTTTTCTTTTGGAGCTTTGATTACACATATGTCTGACATTCTCTTTTTTTTTTTTTTTTTTTTTTTTTTTTTTTTTGAGACGGAGTCTCCCTGTGTCTCCCAGGCTGGAGTGCAGTGGCGTGATCTCGGCTCACTGCAAGCTCCGCCTCCCGGGTTCACGCCATTCTCCCGCCTCAGCCTCCCAAGTAGCTGAGACTACAGGCGCCCGCCACCACGCCCGGCTAGTTTTTTGTATTTTTAGTAGAGACGGGGTTTCACCATGTTAGCCAGGATAGTCTCGATCTCCTGACCTCGTGATCCACCCGCCTCGGCCTCCCAAAGTGCTGGGATTACAGGCTTGAGCCACCGCGCCCGGCCTGACATTCTCTTTTTGTCCTTTACAGTTTTAAACCATTTTTTTTGGTGTGTTTTCAATCTGTTTCTCTCTGATACATTCAATAACTTCTTCAAGTCTTTCTTCTAGTTTGCTACTTCTCTCTTCAGCTGTGTCTAATTGCTGTTAAAACCATCCATTTATGGCCAGGCACAGTGGCACACCCCTGTAATCCTGGCACTTGGGAAGACCAACGTGAAAGGATTGCTTGAGGCCAGGAATTCGAGATCAGCCTGGGCAAATAGTGAGACCCTGTCTCTACAAAAATGAAAACAAACAACCCATTGATTTAGTGTTTAATTTTAATTATTTTTAATAGGTTTCTTGAGATATAATTAATAAACCACACAATTTGCCCATTAATAAAAGGTATAATTAATGGTTTTGGTGTATTATTTAAATTGTGGAGGTAGATGTGTATATATAAAACAAAATTTGCCATTTTAAATATTTTTAAGTGTAAATTTAGTGGTATTAATTATATTTATACTGTTGTGCAGCCATCACCACTATCTGTTATTAAAATCTTTTCATCACCTCAAATAAAAACTTTGTAATCATTAACAGTAATTTCCCATTTTCCCCTCCTTCCTAACCTCTGGTAACCTCTAACCTACTGTTCTGTCTTGATGAATTTGCCTATTCTAGGTTCCTCATATAAGTGGAATCATATATTATTTATCCTTTTCTGTCTGGTTTATTTCACTTACCCTAATGTTTTCAAGGTTTATTCATGTTGTAGTATGTATCAGAACTTCATTCCTCTTTGTAGCTGAATACTTATCCATTAGATGTATATACTGCATGTTGTTTATCCATTCATCTGTTGATGGACAATTTGGTTGTCTCCACCTTTTGGCAATTGTGAATAATGCTGCAATCAACAATGTCATTCATTGTTGGTATATGTTTGCATTTCTGCTTTCAATTCCTTTGGGTATATACCTAGGAATGGCATTGCTGGATCATACGGTAATTCTGTTTTTTTTTTTTTTTGGAAAACTGCCAAGCTATTTTCCATAACAGCTGCACCATTTTATATAGCCACCAGCAATGTGTGAGGTTCCAATTTCTCCACATTGTTGTCAGCGGATACTGTTGTCTATCTCTTTTATTATAGCCATTCTAGTGGGGATGAAGTGACATATCATTGTTATTTTGATTTGCCTTTCTCTAATGCCTAATTATATTGAGCATCTTTTAGTGTGCTTCTTGTATATTTTCCATGGAGAAATATCTATCCAGTGACTGGGTCTTTTAAAAAATTACCGGTTATAAATGTTCTTTATATATTCTAGATACAAACCTCTTATCAGATATATGACTTGCAGGTACTTTCTCCCACTTTGTAGGTTAACTTTTCTCTTTCTTGATTGTGTCATCTGAAACAGAAGTTTTCATTTCAGTGAAGTCTTAGTTAATATTTCTTTTGTTGTTTGTGCTTTAGCGTGGTACCTAAGAAACCATTGCCCATCCTAAAGTTACAATGATTTATTTCTGTGCTTTCTTCTAAGTTTATTTGTTTGTTTATTTTTTAGGTTTTAGCTCTTACCTTTGGGTCTATAATCCATTCCTTTTTTTTTTTTTTGAGACAGGTTCTCACTTGGTCACCCAGGCTGGAATACAGTGGCATGATCTTAGCTCACTGCAGCCTCAACTTCCCAGGCTCAAACAATCTTCCCGCCTCTGCTTTGCAAGTAGCTGGGACTACAGGTGTATGCCACCACACCCACCTAATTTTTTAGGGGGTGTATAGGGAGAGACGAGGTTTTGCTATGTTGACCAGGCTGGTCTTGAACTCCTGGCCTCAAGCGATTCTTCTGCCTTAGCTTCCCAAAGTGCTGGGATTAAAGGCATGAACCACTATCCCCAGCCTACAATCCAAATCGAGTTGATTTTTATATGTGCTTATAAGGAAGGAGTCTAACTTTATTCTTTCAAATGTAGATGGTCAATTGCCCCTGCACCTTCTGTTGAAAAGTATTAATTCTCCATTGAGTTGTTTTGGTTTCTTTGTTACCCAGGCTGGAGTGTAGTGGCACGACCTTGGCTCACTGCAACCTCTGCCTCCTGGGTTCAAGAGATTCTTGTGTCTCAGCCTCCTGAGTAGCTGGGACTACAGGTATGTGCCAGCATGCCCAACTAACTTTTTGTATTTTTGGTAGAGATGGTGTTTCACCATGTTGGCCAGCCTGGTCTTGCACTACCGGCTTCAAGTGATCTGCCCCCCCCTCAGCCTCCCAGAGTGCTGGGATTACAGGCATAAGCCACCATGCCTGGCATCTTGTTGAAAATTAATTGACAATTGCAAATATTTATTTCTGGACTCTGAATCCTATTCTTTTCCTGATGCTGTACTATGCTGTCTTGATTACTGTAGATTTGTAGTAAATTTAAAGTTGAGAAGTGTAAGTCCTCCAATTTTGTTCTTTTTAAAGATCGTTTGACTATTCTGGGTCCCTTGCATCTCCATATGAATTTTAGTATTAGCTTATCAATTTCTGCAAAAAGCCCAGCTGGGATTTTGGTAGGGATTTAATTGAATCTGTAGATTCATTTGGGGAGGATTGTCAGCTTAACAATATTGTGTTCCAATCCATGAACGTAGGATATCTTTCCATTTATTAAGGTAATGTTTAGGGTTTATTTTCCACATAATGTTTTGTAGTTTTCAGACTATAAGTTTTACAATTCTCTTGTTAGATTTACTCCTATTTTTCTTTTTTTTTTTGAGACGGAGTCTTGCTCTGCCGCCCAGGCTGGAGTGCAGTGGCCGGATCTCAGCTCACTACAAGCTCCGCCTCCCGGGTTCCCGCCATTCTCCTGCCTCAGCCTCCCGAGTAGCTGGGACTACAGGCGCCCGCCACCTCGCCCGGCTAGTTTTTTTTGTATTTTTAGTAGAGACGGGGTTTCACCATGTTAGCCAGGATGGTCTCGATCTCCTGACCTCGTGATCCGCCCGTCTCGGCCTCCCAAAGTGCTGGGATTACAGGCTTGAGCCACCGCGCCCGGCCTCCTATTTTTCTTAATCGATGTTATTGTAAATGGAAACTTTGAATTTCATTTTTGTATTGTTCTTTGTTAGTGTATAGAAATAGAATTGATTTTTAAAAATATTGATCTATTATCCTGCAGATTTGATGAACTGGTTTATTAGTTCTAATAGTTTTTTAGTGAATTTCTTAGGATTTTCTTTGTGTAAGATTACGTAATGTACAAATCAAGATAGTACTACTTCTTCCTTTCCATTCTTGATGACTTTTATTTCTTTTTCATACCTAATTGCCCTGGCTAGAACCTCCAATACAGTGTTGAATAGAAGTAGCAGAAATGAATATTCTTTTCTTTGTCCTCATCTTAAAGAGAAATATTTAGTCTTTTGGCATAATTGTGATATTAATTATAGGTTTTTTAGATGCCCTTTATCAGCTTGATGAAGTTCGGTTTTGTTTCTAGTTTGTTGAATTTTTTTTATTATGAAAGGATGTTGGATTTTGTCAGATGATTTTTCTGTGTCTTTTGAGATGATTGTGTGATTTTTGTTCATCATTCTCTAGGTATGGCTTATTACATTAATCTATTTTTGGATGTTAAACCAACCTTGCATTATTGTTTTTAAAAATTCTATCATAAGTACTTTATTTTAACTAGAAGATACAATCTCCAAGGAATTTCATGGTTTAAAAAGCTACAATTACTTCATGTTGTAACTACATAAAACAGTGCTGTAATGGAACTACTTGACTCTGGTTATATACATTTTTGCACAGCCCTGTGGAATCTATACAAAGGAATATTTTCTCCCTTTGCTCCAATTAATTGTTCTCGTATAGAAATTGCTTTATATTCCAGTATATCCAGAATGGTAAAATAACAAGTCCATCCATGTTGCTAAAGGTTGCTCCAAGCATATGGGCCATACCTGCTATGGTCTTTCTCCACTCAGTGGTATAGGCAGTGCTTCAAGTTATGCTCCTAGAAAACTAGAAATTGTAATGATCTGGAGACTATGCTCCCAAATGGCTGTAACTCCATTTCTACTGAAAACTCTAAGCCATGCTTTTGAGATTTGGTTCTAACAAACATAAGGTACAGTGGTAAAAGTAGACAAAATGACTGCAAATAAAAATGTTTCCAACACCAACTCTATTAGCTCCATATGGAACAAAAATTACATGGAAGGAGAAACAGGACAAAAGAAGGTAGATACAGCATTTCAAAAATCAAGTTACCTTGT
Source organism: Macaca thibetana thibetana (assembly GCF_024542745.1). NCBI lineage: Eukaryota > Metazoa > Chordata > Mammalia > Primates > Cercopithecidae > Macaca > Macaca thibetana. The sequence goes on from NC_065592.1 coordinate 14,818,747, forward strand.
GTGATAATGAACTTTTTAGAGGATGCATTTGGTTTCACTACTAAATATAATACTAGATTGACAGCAGCTACAAAACCAGAACATATGTACAACCATGTCAAGTGTGTTTACAATATTGAGAAGTTCTCCAAGAAGAGTGATGGAATGAAGACACTTAGGATAATTGAAAATATGCATAAAATATGGGTATAAAGTAGTTTTTTGATGTCTTTCTTAGTGTTTTCTTGAGTGGCTATCTCTCTTGCTGAGGAAGGGACCTGGGGAACTACTGCATCCTGCTATCATGGGAAGGGCAGTCCTGGCTCTAATGCAAGCACCCAATTTTGCATTCTTAGGATAAATCTCACTTGGTCATGGTGTGTAATCCTTTTTTTGTGTTGCTAGATTTGGTTTGCTACTATTAATATATTGAGTATTTTTGCATTTTTAGTTTTCTTATATTTGTTTGCTTTTGGTATCAGCATAATACTGGCCTTACAGAATGAATCGGAAAGTTTTTCTTCATATTTTAGTTTTTGAAAGAGTTTATGAAGAATTGGTATTCCTTCTTCTTTAAATGTTTGATAGAATTCTCCAGTAAAGTCATCTGAGTTTGTCTGTTTTGTTGGGAAGTTTTCAAATTAGTAATTCCATCTCTTGCTATAGGTCTATTCAGATTTTCTATTTCTTCTTGACTCAGTTTTAGTAGTTTCTATTTTTCTAGGGATTTGTCCATTTCATATATCTAATTTGTTGGCACACATTTGTTCATAGCATTCTCTCTCTCTCCCTCTCTCTCTTTTTTTTTTTTCCTGGTAAACCAGAAAACCTAGACAAATTCTGAAAGAGCTGTAACATTAATATTCTCTTAATCCTCTGTGTTTCTGCAAATTTGGTCCTCATGGTTTTTTCTTTTACTGCTCACCTCTCATACATTGTACTTGCAGCCACTGCAAAGTAATTGTCATTTTCAGATGCTGTTTCTTTGTCTGAAATGTCTTTTCTCTTTCCCCATTGGAGGAATTGGCATTTATCTTCAAGATAATTTTCTTCATGCTGCCATCTCTGATTGTCCAGACAGACTCAGTCTTTCCTTCCTTTGAATTCCAGTGTACTTCTACACATCTGTCAACTCACTTGTTTCTTTCAAAGGACAGCTGAGCATCCTGTTCACCTTCTTTTCCCTAATGAGAAACATGGGACTTAATACAAATTGTTTCTTGGGAATTGCATGTTGAATAAATGAATGAGGTATGAAAGATTTCTTCTGAGCTCTCAACCTGTTTGGATGCCTGAAAAGTATCTGAAATTCAAAATGTCTGAATTCTAACTCATGATCTGCTCATTAAACTGAATGAAGCTCTGGTCCCCTTCCACTGAGCAGCACATTTAAAAAATCCAGTATGCAAACTAAAAACCTACTGCCTTAATCCTGGTCACCTGTCTTCCTGCTCACCCTCTGTATTCAATATATCAGAAAAATTTGATTGATTTACCTAAATGTCTTTAAAAACTAGGTATTTCTTCTCAACTATCATCATCTTAAACCTTTTTCTCACCTCCCCCCACCTCCCCAAACCAACCTCATTCTCCCATTCCTTCAGGTCTCACTTCAGACATTAAATCATCCTAAGGGGGGAACCTTTTCAGATCCCCAAAGTAAGCTTGTTCTTACACTGTATGGTCTTGTGGCACTTATCATAGCTTATAGTTACGTTACTTGTGCAGTTATTCATTTGAGCTTCTGTACTGGACCTTAAACTCTGTGAGGGTAGAGATCACCCAGTATTTTCTTCACCACTGTATGACCAGATTTCAATATTAAGAAGATTTAGTGAATATTTATGGAATGAACAAACCACTGAAAATTAGGTAATTTATGTGGAAATGCCTTTAAAATGACAATTACTGGAGAAACATTACTTTGATGGTCTCTTAACATTTAAAATAACTGTGATTAGTTTATTGAATTTGTAATTTTTTGTTTGGGTGAAGATAAATTTTAAATTCTCATGGTATTTAAGGGTGGATCATCTTGGATAGATCCACTTATTGCTGATTAGGCTTTGTTTACTGGGATTATGGAATTGGTATAACAATAACAAAGTGTAGGGTAGGGTCTCTCTGGAAAGCACTATACTACTTCCTTAATGACATCACCTTGGTAATGATCACATTTGGTTTAAGATTTCACTTAGCACAAAATGGGATGCAGAAAGTCAAACTCTCGTATATATTCAAGTAAAGGTGATGACTTTCTTCACAATAGAGCAGAGATGAAATAGCTCCCACATTTGTTATTCTGAATGGAGCCTTGGGATGAAATTCCAAGCAGCAGAATGCCACTTAACATTCTGCGTGCTATTTTGCTCTTTAGTAGCATAATTGTAAAATGAGGCAATAAAACCAGAAAAGATATAATATTTATACCTGTGTAGGCACTTCACATGATAAAATGTCACACAGGACTGTTTACTCCATGCTAGTTATTTGGATAATGCCCCACCTGCCTAGTGACAGAAGGTGCTGAGTCTTGCATAAATCTTGGAAAGAAGGTTAGGGTTAATATAGTGAGTTCTTCAGTAGGAAAAAGAATACAGCATATGTGATAATAATAATAATGGTGACTCTTTGATTACTATTTTTGTACCAGCACTGTGCTAGGCCCTTGGGGACAGAGTGTGACAAAGAGGGAGATAATATAAGTGAGTACCTTTCATGTGTCAGCTATTCTGCCATACATTTTACTTACAATATTTGTAAAACTTATAATCACTCTGCCAGGTAGGTGGTGTTATCTCCATGTATATATGACTGATTCTTGTTTATCTCATAAAAAATTCTAACGACCTCATTGGAGTTCTGTTATAATTATCATGTTTAAACTTTGGTGCTTTTTTTAAAGTTTAAATAGTCTGTTTTTTTTTTTTTTGAGACAAAAAAAATTAATGAGAAGAGACAAAGAAACATCAAAGAGCTTTTTCCTCTGATTGCTGTGTTAGAACTTTTGCCTGAAAATAGGTTACATTCCTTCTGTTTTCAGCTGAATCCTCATTAACTTTACATTTTAATGATGTCCAGGGCAAATTACACCATTTATGGTCAGTACCTTAAAGGGATGCTTAAAGGGGACTTAAAAAAATTTTTTTTGAGTGGTGGATGTATTTACTCCAGGAATATAAATTGATCCAGAATTCTTAAAAAAAAAAAAAAAAAAAAAAAACAAAAACCTTTGAAACATGGGGTTGGTGTTCCATTTCTAACTATTATAACAATTTAATTAAAAAGAAATTATTTTCATCTTAAAGTAAATTAATCATTAAAGAACATTTATACTATTTGGGAGTATGCAACTGGAACCAGTGTCCTACATTTATTTTTGAAAATAGTTTCAGTTTCTCTCAATTTTACTGCTTAGCTTCAGAAATAATTCATAGGTGGTAGATGCTCAATAGGAATAAATGAAGACAGCTTCTCCCAGTTATGAAAAAAACAAGGGTGATTGAAATGCTAATATGTTGATAGACAGATTGTATTTGCACAAGAATGAGGGAATCTGCTGTAAGGTGGAACTCTTCATAGGATTCCAAATTATTCAATTTAAAAGAACAATATGAACTGCGGAGCTGTGCTTTCATTGTAAGCTTTGAATACTTAATTATTATTAGATGATAAATTGGAATGAAGTGTCGTGTTGTGTCAAATACTGTTTATTTCCTTAACAATTATTGGATAAGTGGATTAAGGGAAATCGGCCTGTCTGTTGAGGAAACTGTAATTATGAGAATGCCCCATCTAACATCAGGTATTTTATAAGGTTTGTACTCCTGTTTTTTACATGTGTTTAATTGAATCCCTTCTGTGTGCCAGGCAGTGGGCTAATGTCCTTGTTAAGGCATTTTTGAATCCAAGGGGTGGAATTTCACTAAAACTAGCTCAGGAAGGGAGGGATAGAGGTGGAGAGGTCTGTTGTACAGTGAAGAACAGGAAGCAAAACCAGCTGGGCTTCATGAGAACCAACTGGAACCGGAAAGTCATGCTCCAGTGTGGCTTCATCTCTTTCATCATGGCTTTGCCTCTGCTGGCTTCCTTTGTTCACCACTTATCTTGGTAATGGTTCAAAGTGGTCTATATGATCTTTCAAGCTTGGCTTCCCACCGCTAACAGACACTTTTTGTCTGTGCCCAAGGTCGATTCGAGCATGTGACTCAGCCCAGACCTGGATGGTCCCTGTGGCCTCCAGGTGCTCTGCTGCACTGCCCCTTCCGCGTGAGCAGAATGAAACATGTCTGCATGGAAAAGATATGGCTCTTGCCTGTGTGTGGCTTTTTGTGGAGATGATAATACACCTAAAAAGATTGTTTCTACTTAAATGTGCTATGGACTTCCCTATAAATAAAATATTTCCGTTATCTGTGGTATTTGCAAACTGAGGAAACAGTGGGAGGGTTTGGGCACTGCCACTGAGGGAGGGTGAAATGATTTTCTTTTAGAATGAGGTTTTCCTAGGTAGGGCTTCCTGAGGGTCTAAATCCATAATTGGATCCTACTTGCCACTGTACAAGGAAACTGAATGTAGAAGGAAAAAGAAATTTTCTTTGTTAGGTTTTCTTGTCCAGGTATTGCCTTGAATGATTGGCCAACATATCTAATGCAATTTAAGGACATTTGGGAAATCTTTGGGTCTGATCTATTGTGACTAATGATTCTTGATATGGCTATTTTTTTTAACTTGCCCATATTTCAGTTTTCTAAGGATTCAGTTAAAGCACTAGCAGATTCTGCAGTTGCTCCTCAAATATCATCATTTTTGTTGTAACTGAGTATTGAAATGTAGCAAAGCTCGTGACTGTAACTTAACATTTGTTAAGCTTCTATTTGCTTTATATATATATACACATATAATATATATACACACATATATGTACACATACACATACATATATATACAGATGAACAAGTATGTGTGTATTTTTTCTTATTCTTCCTGGACCCCATAAGAGATTAATTATTGTCCTCATTTTATAAGTGTTACAAACCAAGGCACAGAAAGATGAAGTAACTTGCTTTAAGGTAATACAGCTAGTAAGTAGTGGATTGTTGATTCGATTCTAGGCCTGTACTGTGCTGCCTCTGTCTATAGTAGCTCTGCTTAAGGTTAATGGTTAGGCTGTGTTTCTGGAATGCTCAACTTCTCTGTTGGAACAACATTTTGCAATAGTATGGCTTGGTGAAATTCTGGTTCTGGTATAGCCAGTTTATAAGCTGTGTGATGATAGGATGTACAAGCTGTTTCATATTTTTATTTTAAACATGGGATTATTAATGGGTCCCATCATAGAGGTTTCATAGGAGGAATGAAAGAAATAGTACAGTCTTTTTGCCACAACATGTGCAGGAGCAGTGTCAGAATGATGTAGAAATTACATTGGTTTATATGTTTTATGTCATCAGGTTGGATTAGCTGAAGTCAAAGAAGACTAGCACTGTTTTTCTTGGTCTTTACATTTGGGCAGGTTCTCAACTTTCTTAATTTTTTCCTTTTCTTTAAGAAAAGAAGTGCTGACCTTGAGGTTTAGGTTGAGATTGCCATTGATAGAATCAGGGCTCCCAAATTGTGCTTTTAGCCTTTCTTTATATAGTGTTGAACAATAATTTTAAAACAGTTTGGTGTCTCAGTGTTCAGAAAAACTACATATGTATAACATTTTTATTCATACCTTAACCCTGGATAGTAGTATCTGGTTGAACAGTAATTTTAAAGTAGTTTGGTTTTTCAGTTTTCAGAACAACTACATACATATAATGTTTGTGTCCATACCTTACCCCTGGATAGGTATCTGGTTGTTTCTGGGTTATTGCTAATGCAACAAGACTATTCTGAAGTTGTGTTTTCTCCTTTAACTTGACCTGGTTTGTTGAAAGATGCTCGATCCTCTTTGGAGCAGGCAAGGGGGTGCTAATTGTGAAGTATCTTTGTTGAGTGATGAGACACTGGTGTCTGTGAATGTAGCGGAATGGTGGGATCCCTTTGATTATTCTAATTGCAGAGAATCTAGGAACATAGAAAGCAGCATGCAAAACATAAGATATACAGGCTTTATCCTTGGTTGGGAGGAGTTTAAATCCTGACCCTTTCTTGCCCAGTAAACTGACTTGGACAAGGCACTTGACCTTTTTGGATCTCAGTTTTCTCATCAGTAATATGGAATTACTATCCCCTGACTATTTTATTATCTTGAGAATTTAATGGCATAAGAAATGTAATAATATGAGGTATTCAGAGTACTTTCCTCATAGTAGGTATTCAATATATGTTTAGTAGGAGAACTATAGAAGATAACAGAAATGTAGTTGTATTGTAGCCTATTTTATACAATAAATAATCCAAAACATTTTATATTATTATTTTTGTAAATTATTCTCTGTTAAATGAAACAGAAAGGGAATGAACTTCTTTTGAAAAAGTCTGGTAAATTTTGTAATGCGAATAAACAACTTTGATTTGTAAGATAACATTAAAAATGATGTATAAAAATTTGTTATATGCATTAACATTTTAATATTTCCTCAAATTTGAAATGAATAGCATGTGATATTAAGTCACTTAAAAATTCTCTAATATGAAATATTAAAAACTTAGACTCAAACTATAATATATTTTACCTAACCACCTTTTTGGCCACCTTTCTTTCGGTATTTTATTATATATCCTCTCCTTTTTATTTTTGTAAAAAACTATATTAGCTTTTTTCTTCTTAACCACATTTTCCCCTCTATAATTTGATTGAAGAAATGAACTTGTGTTACTTTTTCTCTCATGGTAAGCCAAGTCTGGTGAATAAAATACCCATAGTCAAGAAATTTGTGTGAGCTTGGCTGCACTGTGAACTCCCTGATTTCCTTCAGTCTTGTTAATTCATATGCGAGCCCAGGGGTATTATTGCCCATTAGCCTTTCCTCATAGTTATTTTATGAAAGTGCACAGTTGATGTGAGAGTGTTGTGAAACCTTTGGAGACGGTGCCCTGGACATACTGAGGTAAATTTTGTTCAAGATCAACAGATAGCACCCTACCATAATCTTCCAGCAGCTTGTTTATCTAATTGTCAATAAAATTTCTGGTTCAGGAAAGAGTTTATGTTATCCTGAAACTTAACATACCATGTCCCCAGAACCAAGGAGAAATAATAATAGTAACTGCCAAGCACCTACTGTGTGTCAGACACCCTGCTGGATGCTTTACACATAGATCTTTCATTCTCAAATTCCGAGATAGCCCTTCTTCCTCATTTTATTGAGGGAGGTTAAGAAAATGACCCCTAACCGTCCCACTTTTGCCAGACTTCATAGCTGAAGCTCTCCCCACTTTTATATAGCATATGTACCATATACCACTTTTTACCATATCCTCAGGAAATCCAAAGGACCTAACAGAAGTCAGAATATATTGTGAGGGAAAGTTACTGATTCTTTTCTACTAATTTTTTTCTATCGGAGTGAATGAAGTGTGTGGTGGAAAAGTGTGTTTTGAGAGTTTTTGCAGTAGAAAGGTACTTAGGTTTTTGCAATTTTTTTTTCCTGGAAATCAAGAGGAAAATGCAGATATCCAAGATAAAGAGTTAGGGAAACTAACAGTAGTTTGTGGATCGGGTCTAGATGAACTAGACTTCTGGAAGGATCCTTTGATTTTTGAAGTGTATTATTATGATTGGATAGTTGTGTGTGGTGGTGGTGAGGGCTGTGATGAGTGTGCTTGACCATTATAAAACTACCTTCATTACTAGAGGGACACAGATTCCCCCCACCTCTCCCATGATTGTATTGTTGAAAGCCTTCTTTTATCAATTTGCTGCCATATGTGTTTGTGAAAATCAGCTGCGTTGTAAAAATTCTTACTTCCTGGAAACCAGAAACCCATTCAGCTAGTGTCCCTACCCTGACCACTTCCTCTTCGTTATTTCTAAATGACAGTGCTATTCCGGTAGCATTCCGGGCGTTCATCTAGCTAGGATTCCTTTTTCACGTTTGCTATTTGGTGCATTTTCTCCTGTTTTACTTTGTTTCTTTGTCCTGATTAGTTCACCAAGTATAATAGAAGAGACATTGCTTTGTTTTTTTCCTCTAGAGCAAGTTATTTTAGAGGGAGAGTATACCAGTGGTAAGAACTGTTTATGTCCTAAGCGATTGATTTGTAATTAATGTTGCCTGGGCTCTTGCCTGTTGGCAGAATTGGTAACAGCTTGCAGTATTTTTTAAATTCTCTTTTCTTTTTGGTATTTTGACAATGTCATTCATATCTCATGAAAAACTACCTCAGACAGGTTAAATGTGTTAAAACATGGAACGAAAAGGATGGAAGGAGACCCAGTGCTGCCTAGAAACCTTGATCTTTTGCCAAAGTATTTAAACAATTTAGTGTTTTGGTTTCCTAGCTCCAAGCTGCTTCTCAAATCCCTTGCTAATTAATCCAGTTAATGCTTTGTAGACTTACTATATGCGGTGCTTTGGCTTGCTCGTCTATCATTGAGAAGTCGTTTTGTTTCTTGGAGAAAACCTAAGCTCTGTTCTGGTGCAGAGCTATATACAGGGCTTATGACGTGTGAGTAGTTTGGGGCCTTTAAAATCCCTATGCGTGTGTATATATGTAAGCTTATACACACATGTTCTCTGCATTTCATAGTCCTTAGGCTTAAAATTTTAAAATAAAAAAAGACACAAAGTAGAAAATAGAAATCAGGTATTTCACACCAAACCAGTGAACTGATTGAAAGCTGCCTCTGCTACTTGCTTTGTTAATTGTGCAAATTATTTGTTGTCTCTAAGCCTCAATTTCCTCATCTGTAAAATGGGGGAAAATAATTTATTCCTCCTCATAGTATTGTTGTGAGAATGAAGTGAGTTTCTTATATACTTAGCAAGTGTCCAGAACACAGTAAAGCTCAGTAAATGATGACTGCTTTTATTATTCTTTTGTGACCCTTATGTGTTGAATAAATTAACTTCTTTTGGTGCTTGCTGGATGCGGAGGAGGTAGATTCCTTTTATCTATTTTCTTTTGGCAAAGATATATCAAATGTCTCAATTTGTATCAAGGATTTAAAAATCAAGCGTTTGTTCATTTAACAGTAGTGATAATAAAAAATAGACAACTGTATTCTCTTTGAGCCTGTTTTTTTTGAGACAGAGTCTCGCTGTTTCGCCAGGCTGGAGTGCAGCGGTGGGATCTCGGCTTCCTGCAACCCCCCTGCCTCTCATGTTCAAGCAATTCTCCTGTCAGCCTCCCGAGTAGCTGGGACTATAAGCATGTGCCACCATGCCCAGCTAATTTTTGTATTGTTAGAGATGGGGTTTCAGTGTGTTGGCCAGGATGGTCTCGATCTCTTGATCTTGTGATCTGCCCATCTTGGCCTTCCAAAGTGCTGGGATTATAGGCATGAACCACCGTGCCCGGCCTGAACCTGGTTTTAAGACCCATTGGTGTGAGTTATCGATACAAAAGATATTCCTAAAATCTGAAAAGTGAGTATCTCTCATTTGCTTACTAGAAAGCTTAGGTGCAGAAAAATATATGGGCTATTTCTTTTTCCCAGTGTAATAATTAAATCAAACATGGAGGCAAATTCAGGAATATTTACTGCTAGTGAAGCTCATGATGACTTTTTTTTTTTTACTAACCATTTCTGAAATTCATATATTATGCCTAAAAAAGCTCAGTATGTCCTGGGAATTAGGAATTGGCAGGGTTCTCATTTGATCATTATAGGAAATTTCACATTTTTCCCCCCAAGGAATTTGTGGAGAAAAAAATTGTCTGCCAAAAAGTGTAAAATTCTAATTTTTTCCAGCTGTTTTTGTTTTTATGTTTAGAAAAACTTTTTTATAACATAAAAAAAGGAACAAACAGAAAAATGCACAAATACAAGTTAACAGCTTGATAAATTATCACAAAGTTAAAACATCCAGGTCAAGACGTAGAACATTAATAAGCATCTTGCCAGCCATCCTTATGTGTCTTTCCAAACACCACTCCCTCAATTAGAGAACCATTACCTTTTGTTTTTTTTCTTTCTTTTCCTTTTTTTTTGAGATGAGGTCTCACTGTTGTTCAGACTGGAGTGCAGTGGCACAGACATAGCACACTGTAGCCTCAAACTCCTGGGCTCAGAGAACCCTCCTACTTCAACTTCCTGAGTAGTCGTTACTACAGGCATGCACTGCTCCCCCAGACCCCCAACCTGGCTAATTTCCTGCCGTGCTGCCCAGGCTAGTCTTGAACTCCTGGGCTCAAATGGTCTTCCCATCTCACCCTCCTGAGTAGCTATGATTACAGTGTGAGCCAATGTGCCCAGCTAAAACCATTATCTTAACTTCTAATAACATTGATCATTTTTACCTGTTGTTGAACATATATACATGGAGTTATATAGATGGAGTCATGAGTATATTTAATATTTTACTTGGTTTCTTATGCTCAACAATTATATTTGTGAGATTATCCTTGTTGTGTGCAACTGTGGTTTGCTCCTTTTCATTGCTGTATGCTATTCCATGATATGAATATGCCACAATTGATCCATTCTACTGTCTGTAGACATTTATGTTTCCCCTTTGGTTTTGGTTATTTCAAATAATGCAGCTATGACATTATAGTGAATATATCTGGTGTTTATATACTCCCACTTTTGTTTGGTATGTACATAGGAGTGAAATTTTTGGGTCATAGTGTATGTATATGTTTAGCATAAAATGCCAAGTTTTCCAATGTGGTGGAACTGATTTGCATCCTCATCTGCTGTGTGAGCTCCTCTTGCTCTATATCGTCACCAACACTTACTATTAAAGGTCTTTTTAATTTTAGCCATTCTGAATGAATGTGTAGTATATTTTGCTTTGGTTTTAATTTGCATTTTCCTGATTACCAGTGAAGCTGAACATCTTTTAATGTACCTGCTGGTTATTTGGCTATGTTGTTTTGTTGTTATTTTTAAGGAATTCTTTGTATACTCTAGATACAGTTTATTTGGTTATGTGCTATAATTTATTTTCCACTCTGTGCCTTATCTTTCCACTCTTTTAAAAATTAATATTATTTTTAATTGAGTCATAATTTTATATATTTTATAGAGTACAATGTGATGTTTTGATATATGTGTACAATGTGGAATGATTAAATCAAGTGAATCAACATGTCCATCACCTCACTTATTATTATTATTGTTTTTTTATTTTTATTTTTGGAGATGGAGTCTTACTCCGTCGCCCAGGCTGGAGTACAGTGGCATGGTCTCAGCTCACTGCAACCTCTCGCCTCCAGGGTTCAAGAGATTCTCCTGCCTCAGCCTCCCGAGTAGCTAGAATTACAGTTGCCCACCACCATGCCCGTCTATTTTTTGTACTTTTGAGTAGAGACGGGGTTTCACCATGTTGGCCAGGCTGGTCTTGAACTCCTGACCTCAATTGATCTGCCCACCTCAGCCTCCCGAAGTGCTGGGATTATTATTATTTTGCTATATGAATCTTCAGTAGACATGGCACTATTTATTGCAAAGATCATCCTTTCTCTACTTTTCTGCATTGCCACTTTCATTAATCAAATGTCCATGTATGCAGGGGTCTCTTCCTGGTCTCTTTATTGTACCACTACCAGCTGAATGAATTATTGAAGCTTTATAATGAGTTCTAATATCTAGTAGACTAAGTCTTCCCATTTTGTTATTATTAAAAGTTTTTTCTTGGTTATTATTGGTCTTTGTAGTTTCATATAATTTTTGAATTGGTTTGTTAATTTCCCTTAAAGTGCCTTGCTAAGATTTGTATTGGGATTTCATTGAATTGATATAAATGTGAGTAGATTTGATTATTTACATATTTGGTCTTCACATGAAGACTGTATAATGAACATGACAGATTCCTTTATGTAATTTAGGTCCTTCTGTCATTTCTTTCACTTATTATAGATATTCGTATATAAGTCTTGCTTATTTTCATTATATTTGTTTCTGGGCATTTGGTGTTCTCTGCTATTGTAAATGGTATCTTTGAATTTCATACTCTAAATATTTGTGGATGTGTTGAAATATAGTTAAATTTTGAAACCTGACGTAGTATCCAGCACATTTGCTAAGCTGTCTTGTTGATTCCAATAATTTATCTGTAAATATTGTGTTTTTTCCAGACACAATCATGTTGTCTGCAAATAATAGTTTTATTTCCTCTTTTAATCGTTATGCCTTCCTTTCTTGTTCTCTATTACATGGGCTTAGGACCAGCAGTATAATGTTTAATGGGATTGATGATGGCAGGAATTCCTATTCTTTTCTGTTTTTTTTTTTTTTTTTTTTAATTCATTTTTGAGATGGAATTTCACTCTTGTCACCCAGACTGGAGTGCAGTGGTGTGATCTCGGCTCACTGCAACCTCTGCCTCCCAGGTTCAAGTGATTGTCCTGTCTCAGCCTCCCGAGTAGCTGGGATTACAGGTGTCTGCCACCATGCCTGGCTAATTGTTTTGCATTTTTAGTAGAGATGGGGTTTCACCATGTTGGCCAGGCTGATCTTGAACTCCTGACCTCAGGTGATCTGCCCCCCTCGGCCTCCCAAAGTGCTGGGATTACAGGTGTGAGCCACTGTGCCCGGCCCTGTTTTCTCTGTTTTGAAGGGAAAACTTTCAACATTTCACCTTTCAGTACGATGGTGGCTATAGGTTTTTTAATTGAGTTTTTTGATTGATTTATAATTCACATATAGTAAAATGAACACATCTTAAGCATACAGTTTTAATTTTGAAACATGTATACACCTGTGTAATTAACACCTCAATCAAGATGTAGCTCAGTTTCCCATATACTCTTCTAGTTATTTCCAATTCCTTTACCCCACCAGAGACAACAACTGTTCTGATGTATGTTACCATATATTAGTTTTGCTTTTCTTAAACCTTATAGAAATGGTATTCTATAGCATTTCCTTATAGAAATGGAATTCTCTTGGTTCTGGCTTCTTTCACTCAACATAAAGATTTTTTGAGAATCATCCATATTGCTTCACCTATCAGCAATTTATTCTTTTTATTGGTAAGTAGTATTCCATTGTATAAATATTACAGTTTGCTTATCCATTTTGATGAACATTCAGGTGAGACACAGTTTTTTTAAGATAGATACCCTTTATCAGATTAAGACATCTCCTTTGTGTTATTGGAATAAACTCAAGTTGGTTGTCATGTATTATTCTTTAATATATTGCTGCATTCCTTTTGCTAAAATATTGTTTAGAATTTTCACATCAATGTTTAAATGAGGGATAAATTTCCTTTCTTGCATTGTCCTTAGATTTTAGTATCAAGGTTTTACTGGCCTCATAAAACGAATGATTCCTCTTTCTCTATTCTCTGGAAAATTTGGTGTGATGTTGATATGTGTTGTTCCTTAAAAGGTTGGAAGAACTCACTAATGAAGCCGTAAGAGCTTGTAGTTTTCTTCATTAAACATGTCTTAATTATGTGTTCCCTTTATTTAATAGTTATTATACCTATTCAGGTTTTCTATTTCTTGTATCAGTTTTCTTTTTGTATTTGTTTCCTTGCTTTTGATTTCTTCTTTTGCCCTTTATTATCCATCTGTTTGATTTTCTTTTCCTGTCTTCAATATTTGTCACTTTACTTTGAATCCTTTTTAGCTATTTCCTCAGGATTTTTTGAATTTATATCCTTTTACCTTCTGTTTCTCTTAAGGCATTATCTGTTGTGGGTTGTTGTTGTTGTTACTGTGTTTTCTCTAATTGATTTTCATATTGGAAATGATATTTTTCATTTAAGTCTGACTTTTTTCCCTGAGTTTATCACCTCATTTTTACATTTTTGTAATTTTGATTTGTGTATTATTTCATGTCATGTGTAATTTTCTTAAAGTATTTTAACTAATTTGAAAGGAAGGTTACAGTTTTTATTTTGTGTTGATGTTTGTCTATCATGCTTTCATTGTCTCTAGGGACATTAGTCTGAATCTTATTCTGATTTTTCAGAAAAACTAATTTCACATATAAATGAGCAATAAACAAGTGTTAACTTCCTATAGGATCTTACGTTAACACTTGTTTATTGCTCATTTATATGTGAAATTAGTTTTTCTGAACTTTTAGGAGGAGAAGTAGGTAGCTGTTGTACTTCACTGAGCTATCTCTTGTGAAGGTTTCCTGTGATGCTTAAAATCGTGTAATTTGCGACCTAATCTTGCCTGGCTCTGTTTCCTTCTCCTGCCTTTTCCTGAACTTTTTCTTTACTTCAGTTCTATGGTCTCTATACTGTTCAACTTTGATTTTACTTCCAGAAGCTTCACTTCACTGTAGGTCCTTGTCCTAAAAGAGAGCCCTATCTTTGGGAATTCAGAGTTTTAGAAACTATATGACAGTTCTGAAACCTTCTTGTCAGAATCTCACTTTGGTTTTTGATATTTTCATTGGGTATATAAATCTAGATTGGCATTTACTTTCTTTCAGGATCTTTAAAATACCATTTCATTGTCTTCTGGCTTACATTGTTTCTGCTGGAAAGTCGTCTGTAAGTCTTTTGGGTTCCTTCAATGGTAATTTTGTTTTTTGTGGCTACTTTTAAGTTTTTTGCTTTTCATTTTTTATTTTTAGCAGTTGCGCTATGATTAGTGCAGGTGTTGCTGTCTTTGCATTTGTCCTGCTTGAGGTTTAGAGTGTTTCTTGAATCTGGGATCTGATTTTTTGGTATTAATTTTGGGTATTTCTTACCATTACTTATTATTTCTCGTAAGCCGATTCTCTTTTTACTTTTTTTTCTGGGACTCCAATGACATTCAAGTTAGACCTAGTCACAGTAGTTCGTGTATAACTTACTCTCCCTTCGGTTTTTCAGTGTTATCTCTTTGGGCTTAATCTGGGTATTTTTTTCTGACCTATCTGTTCACTAGTTTTTTTCTTCAACTAATCTAATTTTCTGTGAAACCTGTCCACTGAGTTTTTAATTCATTTTTTTTTTAGTTCTAAAATCTAATTTGTCAGTTTTAATTTTATGCAAAATTCTCAATCGTTTAAAACTTTCTTCCCCTCTGTCTTCCATCTTATCTCCCTCGCTCTCTCCCTTCTACCTCTTTCTTTCTATCTTATGTTGAGCAAAGTTATTTCAGTGTCTGTGTCTGAGGCCAGTGTTATTTGAATCCCTTCTGGGTCTGTTTCTATTGCTTTGAATCTCTGTTGTCACCTTTCTTTTGCCCCTGTTTGCTTGGTGGTTTTTTATTCAGTGCCAATTGTTGTATATTCAAAACTACAGGTATATTTTAAGGTCTAGGGTAATAGTTTCCTCCTCCAGAGAGGATTTATATTAATTTTGTTTTTTAAGGCTAGTCATGCTAGCAATTGTCTCATCCCCTTCTCTATCCATCCTTCCTTCCCAATTAGGGATTTAGGTGATTTGAAGATGGGCTTAGTCTCTGAGGATTCATCTATTTTCTTTTTACCCTTCTCATGAGGTATAATTATTTGAGGTCCAACCCAAAGCCTAAAGCACTTACTGGGACCTCTTCTCTTCTGTGGGTCCTGCAAAAAATTACAGTTTTGTCCTCTTCATCCTGTCGGGGATTTGAAACCTCTGATCCCCTTTGAGCCTCTTAGTTACCTCTTCAGTAATCAGCCCATATCCTTGGGAGAAACATGTTCTTAAATGCCAGAATTTTGTGTCTGTGTGTACGTGTGTGTGTGTGACAGGGTCTCACTCTGGTTGCCCAGGCTGGAGTGCAGTGGCATGATCATGGCTCACTGCATCACCAGCCTCCACCTCCCAGGGTCAGGTGTTCCTCCCACCTCAGCGTCCTGAGTAGTTGGGACTACAGGCGCATGCCACCACATGCAGCTAATTTTCGTATTTTTTGTAGAGATGGGATTTCTTCATGTTGCCCAGGTGGGTCTCGAACTCCTGGGCTCAGGCGATCTGCCCATCTTGGCCTCTCAAAATGATGGGATTATAGGTGTGAGCCAACTGCACCCGGCCTAAAAATTTTTTTTTTTTGAGTTTTATTATTCTGTGCAATTTTCTCTCTCTCTCTGTGTGTGTGTGTGTGTGTGTGTGTGTGTATGTATGTATATATGTATCATATATATATATAAGATATATAATATATTTTTTCAGGGGGGTGTAATGCTTTGTTGCCTTTGAACAGTTGTTTTTATTTATGTGTTCTATTTTTAAAAAATGTGAACAGTGTTATAAATCCTAGTTCACCTTTACTGGAAATGGAAATCCAGCTAGCCTTTTTAGGAAAGAGCCCTCTAGTCAGGCAGTGGTCTGTGTTTGTTATAATAGCTCCTAAACATAACATTCGTTCTGTGAGGAAGATAGTAATATCCCCATTTTCCTTATGAGGTAACTAATGCCTAAATCCATTAATGAAATTATTCAAGATCACAACAAAATCTTTTTCCTAAGGCACTAAATAATCTTATTTTAGTTCTTCTTTTCTTTCAGATTTAGGACTTTAGGCTAACAAGTACCGTAACATTATAAGGCAGATATACAGTAACTATAAGTGAAAGAGAAAAGAGGCCAAATAGGATGCATATGATGTGGGTGTATATGTGTAATGTAGACTACAGAAAACCTATAATTAATTTTAAATGCATGAATAACTGCATATGAATCCGCCCACATAATTAGTTGAGTTGTGTTGAGCTCTTTTTCAATGGAAAAATATTTTTTTCAGGAATTTGTCATACATTACAAGCTTTGATTTTTTTTTTTTTAAGGTCTCTACATGGAGATGTATACTTTTAAATCCACACTGTATAATTAATCATAGGTTTGTTGGAATTATAGAAGTTATTTTCTAGCTTTAAGTTAGGTTTACATTATTATTTCTAGAGTCATACTTTGTATTTCGTTGTCTGTTTCTATAGTGCTTTGTCCCATCATCAGTTTAAAAGAGGAGTTTAAAAAATGCTTTTTGGTAGGCCTCCCACTAAGAGAATCTAGTTGGTGCTTAATCCTCACACCTGATAAATGGGTGAGATGCTTGTCCACAGGGCTGTGCAGAAGTTGCAGGTTTTGGGAACATGGCAGATGGGACAGAGTAGAGAACAGGTTTAATTAGATCGGAAGCCAAGGGAAGATGGTATCTTGAACCATGTCTGAGAGGCAGGGTGAAAAGGGAAGAGCTAATATTGAGAACCTTAGCCAAGAGAATCAAGGGTAGCATGGAATGTGGTGTGAGGAATTGTTTGATACAAGTATTCTGGAAGTAAGGTGAAGGAAAGGAAATGTGTATTGCAGCGGTGGCTGGAAGGGCATGGCGGAGAACATGGTGGCTTATAGGAGTCTTTCTGGCCCAGGACATTAGGAAATACTTTTTATTTATTTTATTTTTATTCTTACAGAGGCAGGACCTCGCTCTGTCATTGTGCTGTAGTGCAGTGGAATGATCACGGTTCACTGCATCCTCCACCTCTCAGGCTCAAGCAGTCCTCTAACCCCAGCCTCCTGAGAAGTTGGGACTATAGGCACAAACCACTGCACCTGGCTAATATTTGTATTTTTTGTGTAAGTAGGGGTCTCACTATGTTGCCCAGGTTGTGGAAATAATTTTTAGAGTCCATAGTTCGTATCAAGGATCTTCTGTATTAGTTAACTTCCCCTAGGTTATGCTGCCTGAAGAAAGTAACAAAAAGGACCCCAGAAATCTCAGGGGACTGAGAAAAACAAAGGTCATTACTTTCCTACAGTACCTTTTGGTTATAGCTCTGCTCTAGGGTCAGCTTTGACCCTCACTCAGGTATCCAAGCTGAAAGAGCAGCCCTCCTCTGGGACATCCTTTTCTCATGGCAGAAGAAAAAGAAAAATGATGGAACCATGTGATAGCTCATAAAGCTTTAGCTGCAAATTGGCACAGTCCACTTGCATTCACATTTCTTTGGCCACTGCTTTCACAGAGAAGGGCACTGTAAGTCACATGCCAACAGGCAAGGGTGTATAATTCTCTCCAGAAAAGAGGAGTGAAAAATTGGATACAAAATTACAGTCAACCACAGCTTCCTTTCTAGATGAAACTTTACATGTGATAAATATACACTCTTACAGAATTAGATACAGTTTACCATTTTATATTGGCTTTTAAGATACGCATTTTCTCCTGGAGTGAAGGTCTGAAATCCTGATGCATCTAACAGTAGATGAGGTCTTATACTGCAAGCCAGGCAGCTGTTGTGATGTCATTGCCTAGGCATGAGAGAACTTGGCTGCTAGTCCTGGTGGTAGGATTGGACACCTGCAACCATTGACATTTCAGGATCATTTGAGAAAGGAATATGAGTCCTGATTTTCATTTGAAAATTTTCTGTTGACACCCCCTAGTAAGATCAGCATCCATTACAGAATGGGTGTCACCAGCTTAAGAAAAAAATCTCAGAGGCAGTAGTGGCGCTTTTCTTCTTTTTTCTTTTCTTTCTTTTCTTTTTTTTTTTTTTTTTAAGAAAAGCCGTGACATCACTGTTCCCAGTAGCACTGAGAACATGAATACTTTCACTAATTGATTGTGCTTATATTTTACTTTTTATGTTTGTGTAGTAGTATTGTATAAAAAATCTAAAGAACTGTATCAATAAGTGTAAGTTAATTTTACATAAGAAACCATGGTAGCAAACTTTAATTGCTCTCTCTTTTTTGTTTTGGTGTTTCATGACTAATGGTGCATTTTACTCTCGGTGGCACTTAGACTCTGAAATATGGTAACTTGCTTCTTGCCCATTTAAAAAATATTCATTATTTATCGGGTAAATTGAGCCGAGCTTTCTTTCTTAGAATGCCTTCTTATAGGACATATTTTAAAATGAACTTTGAACTAACTTTACTCATTCTAGCTTTAAATAAAATTTATAAGAGATAGGTAAAACCTATGTTCTTGAAATGAATTTTATTCTATTGTTTGGTACCACATAATGAAGTTAACCTTTTTCTCCAAAACAGTAAACTTTTAGTAAGGAGATAGGTTTTATTTTATTTTCTAATGATTTAATCTTACACTAGAATAAATAGCTAAAGCTTTTTCTTTTCCAATAAACTAACAGTTTACAGTAGTACTGATGTTATTTAAAAATCAGATGAACTCTATAAACACCCATTTGGAAAAATAGCCGTTTTGACATCTTTCTTTTCTTTACTCTTTGGCTTTCTCAGTTTTGAAGCTACCAGTGTATTTTGAATTTAAATTAGGTATATTATTTAAAAAAAGTTAACAGTATGTAGTCCATTGGTGATTTTCCAAATCAAAAAATTGATTTACCAGCAAGTACTATACATAATCTCTTCACATCACATTCAGCAAACAACTACTGAGATATTCTGTTAGAATTTACAAAGATGAATAGAGCACCACTGCCCCACCTTCAGAGAACTTTCAATCTGTTGTTAGCCAGTGATTGCTAGTTAAAGGTCTTGTTATCCCCACTCTGGAGTTGAGTGGTGCTGTGGTTTACAGTGTAAGAGCATACATTTTGGAGTGTGTCTAGACCTGAGATTAAGTCCTGGTTCTGCTCCTTTGTCAAATTCTCCCTACTTTACCTCTCTGAGCCTCGGTTTCTTCAGTAGGATTACTGTGAATACCTAGCACATTGTAGATGTTTAGTAAATGTTAGCTGGTGCCATACTGTATTCATCTTTATCACCATGATAATTCTCATCTTCATTTCAGTGTTATGAAAGAACTTTGATTTTCATGTCAAATGGACCTGGCCAGATTTCAGTTCTGACGTTTATTAGGTGCGTGATACCACAGTGTCTACTCAATGGCTCTTGTTGACTTTCTTCTCATAGACATCTCAAATTGAACTTAGGATCATTCTCCCAATTTTGCTTATTCTACACGGTTCCCCTCTTAGAGTTTCTTGTGCCAGAAACCTGGGAATTGTTCTCTTCTCCCCCCATCTCTCTTGGTGTCTCTTCTCTCTTACATACTCACCTTTCCCATTCAGTTCTACCATCTTATCTCAAGTCGGTTAACTTCCTTCAGCTCCCACGCCGTCACCTGCATCAAGTCCTGCACCATTTCCCATTCAGGCTACTGTGGCTACCTAACTAATCTTATATTTCATTTTGCCTAATTCCAGTCCATTCTCCACAGAACAGCTAGAGTTATGTTTGGAAGACACATGGGATCTTTTCCCTACCTTTTACTCCTTTTTGCTTAAAATTTCTCAGGGGCTTCCTTTTATACCCGAATGAAGTCCTCAGTCCTTAGTGTGCCCCATGAGACCCTGTGTGACTTGGCACAAGCTTCCTTCTCTGGCCTCATTTCTTACCACTGGCTCCCTTGTGCTCAGTGATCAACATATTGGGCTTCTGTTCTTTCTCCTTTTGACCCACATTCCTTCCTGCCTCAAGTCTGCCTATAGTCAGTGCTGTTCCGTCTGCCCAGACCACCTTCCTTTTCCTACTTTTGCCTGTCCAATTCCTTTGCATCCGTCAAGCGTAGTTGTGGGATAATTCGTGGGGAAGCCTTTTAATTCTTCTCAAAGTTGAATCTCTTTGTTATGTATTTTTATAAAGCATGCTGTGCTTTTTCTTTTTTGCGTTTACCTCCCATTTAATGTTTTCCTTCCATACACTAGTTTTTTGAGGGTATAGACTATGTTTGATTCACTGCTCAGTTGTTCCCGAGTTCAGCACCGTACCTGACACATAGTAAGTATGCAATAAGTATTTGTTGAAAGGATGAATACATAAACGAGCATTACTTGCCTCATAGGGTTGACGTGAGACTTAAATTGGGACACAAAAGGTGTCTTACTATATATTAGATAGCACATAGTGGGTTTGTAATACTCTTTTCTTTTCTCCCTGCCCCGCCCCACCCCCATCCTAAGTGTCAAGAAAGGCCCACAAGTAGTTGCTAAACAATAGGTTGTGACCTGCTGGTGGGTAATAAAGCCAGTTTAGTGGGTCTTGAAGTGAATTTCTAAAAATGAAATGGAATAAAACAGCAATTATCAGGGAAAATAGTAAGGACAAGTATAGTTTTCTGAAACTTTCTGTGTGCGTATGTGTTTATGTAGTAGGCGTCGTATGTGTCTTAATGTGGGCAATGGATAAAAAAGTTTGAAAGCCACCATTGTAACAAATAGCTCAGTGTCATGTAGCCCTTAGGCAATCCTGTGTTTGAGTTAGTGCAGCTAAATGAGGGTATATCCCATTTTTAAAGAAATGTAATTCCACCTTTGCTGACTTAGTACAAGGTTCAGGATCCTAGAATCCTCCTTAGTTGTAAATGCATCTGCAAAAGCTCCTGCGATTACTAATTTCCCCTCTTCTATAGAGGCTGTATCCATTTCTAACCTGTATATTTTCAAAGTATTTTTACTTCTATATGTTGTATACCATGGCCTTTTCCACTATGTCGAAAAGATATCTTCAATATTGTTAATATTTAGTATTGGGACCTGTCTCATATAAAGTATATAGTGATGGTAGTAACATTATATTGTGTTTGTCATAATGAAATCTCTGATAGCTCAAATTATTGCTCTTATTAAATTTTATTGCATTAGTGATTTTATAAGCTTTAGTATTATCAGTTTGATAGAAAGCCAGTGCTATACAGATATATAAAAACTCAGATTATACATGGGGACATAGAAAGCCAGACCCAGACAAAAGGAAGCCAAAACGTGTAAGGATTAAGACAATAATAGTTATGATTGTGGTAGCTTGGTAAGTGATTTCATTTTTCAGTTAATTCTTTACATCAGGTTGGTAAACATTTGTGTTACTGAACTATGATTTTCTTCTTTAAGGCCAGTGGTCAGTTCAAAACCTTTGATGCTGTTGACTTTCTCAGCATTAATCATTGTTTTATACTCCAGTCTCCAAGGATGCATAAATTATGATAATGGCAACAAGGGGAGGGCTGGAGCCGGGTGGTTGCTGCTGCATTATTGTGTCCACAGGGATGGTATTTGTGTGCTTGTCCTCTGCATATTGTTGGACTGAGAAACTAGATCCTGCCCTCCGCAAAGCTGGAGACAACAGTGAATTATAAACAGCATCAGAAAGCAGTCCTGTTAAGTGGTCTATATGAAACTGTTAGAGTTGATGGAGTAACATTATTCTGGGGCTCTTACGAAATCTCATGAAAGCTTAGATTGTCTCGTTTCTTATAGTTAATCTGTTTTGTAGACATTAGTGGCAAATGTTCAAATAATACAGATTGTTACCTCTAATCCACCATAAGGAAAGATTGTGGTCAAGTCACATAATTCAGTTTTCACATTTTCTTATAACTGGTTTCTGTTAGCCATGACAGACTAGTAAGCTAGATGCTGTCGTATTCCTAGAACAGAAGCTACACAATGGTTTCTTGTTTATTCTTCACATAATTTTTTTTTTCATTTTGAAAATGACATTTATTTTGGAAAATTTAGAAAATAAAAAATGTAAGATATATGTATATATATATATAAAATTTTCCAACACTCAGATATTTCCTGTTACTTTATTATGCATATTTCAGTCTATTGTCTATTTATACGTAAGATAATACTGCATATTTTTTCTGATGAATTTGAGATGAAATGAATATTTTTAGGGAAAATACACATTAGTCAAGTTAACTCAAAAAGAGATTTAAAAAAACTTACCTGGAACAATATTCATGGAAGAATTTGATAAAGTTGTCAAAACAGTATTCCTAAAAAGTTGCCAGTTCCAGATGGTTTAGCTTGTCAGTATTCACATCTTTGCAGATAATGCCTGTGCTATTCAAACTGTTCTAAAATATTTTTTTCAATGGTATGCTTCTTCATTTTACTAAGTTGTAACCCAAATATGAAAATGTTAAGGCAAAAGGTAAGACAGAAAAGAAAGTGCAGGCCAGTCTTAATTATGACAAGGGGACTGACATGGATAAGCAGTGATCGTGCTATTGCTCCAATGATTTTTTGAAGCTCCACAAGAAAATCAATTTGTGTATTTTGAATATATGAACAATTGCTTTTACATTATTTGCTGTGGATAAAAATGACACAAATTAAAACTTTAATCCTACAAAAGATGATCACATGTAAGATATGGGAAATAAAACAATTTAATTTTTAGTTATCAGTACCTAAAAAGAAAAAAAGCACCCCAAAACTCAGTGACTTAACACAACAATGATATATTATCTCTCATGCTTCTATGGATTGGCTGCTACCTTGGGTGGTTCTGATCCATGAGATGTAAGCTAGGGCCAGTCATTCAGCAGGGAGCTTGCATGTCCAAGATGGATTCAGCTCACACGTTTCATACTTCACCTGGGTGCCTGGAACAGTAGGACTCTGGTCTGGGCCTTTCATTGTCCATGTGGCCTCTCTGCATTCAGAAGTCCAGCCTGAGACACACAGCAGCCAGACTCTAAAAGGATGAAAGCAGAAGTTGCCAAGTCTCTAAAGTCCTGTGCCCAAGAATGACTTGGCATAATTCCTGCTGTATTCTATGGTTCAAAGCAAGTCACGAAGTCAGCCCCCCTTGAAGAAGACTGGAAACAGACTCCATGGCTTGATGGGAGAATTGGCATATGCCATAGAGATGGGACTAATGTTAGTGACATTTTTGAAGGCAACCTATCATACTAGCTTACACAGAACATTACTAAGCCTGAAGCCCTCTATGTGCCCCTTTCTGCCCTCCTTTTGTCCCTCACTTTTACCCCCAGATCATCACTGTCCCCTCTCAATATGTTTTTTCCTCCCAATATTGTTTCATCATTTTCTTGCTTTCCATTATTTTTTTTTTTAACCATATATGTAGGTATCTCTAAATAATGTCATTTAGTTTGACATGATTGATATGCATTTATTTCTTAAAATTTTAAGTTTCAATTTAGAATAATTATATATTTGAAGATTATTTATAAAATTCAGAAAAGTAGAAGAGAAAAATTAAAATATCTTCTAATCCTAACTGGCCGCGGTGGCTCACACCTGTAAGCCCACCACTCTGGGATCCGAGGCGGGCTGATCACCTGAGGCCAGGAGTTTGAGACCAGCGTGGACAACATGGTGAAACCCTGTCTCTACTAAAAGTACAAAACTTAGCCAGTCACGGTGGCATGGACCTGTAGTCCTAGCTACTTGGGAGGCCGAGGCAGGAGAACTGCTTGAACCCAGGAGGTGGAGGTTGCAGTGAGCCGAGATTGTGCCACTGAACTCCAGTCACTGAACTCCAGCCTGGGCAACAGAGTGAGACCCTGTCTCAAAAATAAAAAAATAAAATATTTTTTAATCCCAATCTTTAGGATAGAATCATTGGTAATATTCTGGGATATGTTAATACCCGTGCACCCACCCCAAATTCATATCATATATCTGTTCTCTGAATCTCTTTCAGTGGCAAGGGCTGTCACATTATCTGGATCTATAGTATTCAGTTTCTGAATTTTGGATTATACATAGCAAGAATTCGGATTTGTGAGGGATTCAGCCAAACATTTGACTCTGTTAGGATGGTGAGAGTTTGGATAGTGAAGGTTACTTTTGTGTGTGTGCATGAGTTTGTATGGTGTGTAATGTTAAGAAAAGGAGGTAGAGTATTATATGGGAACATTCCTTTTAAAAATTTAGAATGGAAAACAGTATCAGTAGATTGTTGTTAAATACTCTGCAATGTTCCAAAACTTTACCATGCATGATAATCACCTGAAGAGCTTGTTGAAGCCCAACTTCCTGGACCCCATGCCCAGAGATGGATTAAGTAGGTCTTGTGTGGGCCTAAGAATTTGTGTTTTTAATAAGTTTGTAGGTGATGCTGAATTGCTGGCCTAGGGAAGATACTTTGAGAACTTCTGTTCTACAGTATGACTTTTCATGGATATAGTGTGGTTTATCACATAAATTCATCATAATTTGTTTAATCAGTCCCTTATAAGACACTCAATAGTCTAAATAGTTTTGTTATTACAGGTTGAACATCACTATTCTAAAAATTTGAAATCCAAAATGCTCCAAAATGCTGCCGAATCTGAAGCCTTATGGTGCTGACATGATGCCACAAGTGGATGATTCCACACATACATACTTAACATAAACTTTGTTTTGTGTACAAAATTATTAAAAATATATGAAATTACCTTCGGGCTATGTGTGTAAGGTATGTATGAAACGTAAATGAATTTTGTGTTTAGACTTGGGTGCCTTTCCAAGATCATATATATGCAAATATTCCAAAATCCAAAACAATCTGAAATCTGAATCACTTCTGATCTTAAGCATTTCGGATAAGGGATACTCAACCTGTATTTACAATACTATAATGACCAATAAATTATACACATTTATTTGCATTTTCTTATAGTATATTTCTTTTTCTTTTTGTTTTTAAATGGAGTCTCACTCTGTCAGCCAGGCTGGAGTGCAATGGCGTGATCTCAGCTCACTGCAACCTCTGCCTCCCAGGTTGAAGTGATTCTCCTGCCTCAGCCTCCCTAGTAGCTGGGATTACAGGCGCCCACCACCAAGTCCAGCTGATTTTTGTGTTTTTAGTATAGATGAAGTTTCACCATGTTGGCCAGGCTGGTCTCGAACTCCTGACCTCAGGTGATCCACCCGCCTCGGCCTCCCAAAGTGCTGGGATTACAGGTGTGAGCCACTGCACCCAGCCAGCATTTTCTTTTAGTATATTTCTCAAAGTTGAATTACCTGGTCAAAGGGTTAGTACATGTTTATAATGTAATACCTAATCATATTCCAGAGGGCCATATCCTTTATATTCTGACTAGGAAAACATGAGAAATTTGAGTTAACATTCTGAAGTCTCTGAGGGAAGTTTTCAAAAGGGGACTTCCAAAATAATTTAACATTGAAATATGTGCATTGGCTCATAAAGGTTATTATCTTGTGAGGGCAATACTCATTTGCATGTAAAAATTCTAATATATTAAAGAGTTGGTTGCCTTATCTTACAGTTATACCTTGCACGTGGATCATTAACATTTTTAAGTGTTCAGATAAAAGTATCTATTTTTCCTTAACCCCCACCCAGCATGTGGACCAACATGTTTATCTTTTTTAACCTCCTACAGTGAAATCCCACTGAAATTTTACATTGCCTATTGTAATTTGGAATAAAGACGAGTCATCTTTCATAGGGCTCAAAACAGTTCTAGGGAAGGTAATAATTTCTGATCTTGAGGGACAAAGATTGGGTACAAATCTTGTCCCTTTTCACTTATTTTTTGACCTTGGAGATCATCTAGGCTTTAAACCTCAATTTTACCATCTTTGAAATGATGATAATAACCTGGGGTTATTATAGAGAGGTTGGGTATTACTGGAGCAGAATGTTATTTCCTTTTTGGAGCCCATGGAATTCTGCCAGGAAGTGACCTGCTTCTTCTGGCCTTGAGAAGGGACTGCAGATAAGAGGCTAGTTAGCTGTCTATGGGTCCTTACCTTCTAGTGGCTGTATTTTTGCCCCTGAGAAGGTACAGGGATGGAGTTAGCCCTGGGACTGGCAGGTACAGGTCTGCATTTACAGTGCCTCTCTGTTTTCCTCTTTTATGTATCTACTATGTTCCTTTAACCATTTCAATGGAGTTTTTGGAGGACTTTATGAATTCTAAAGAATATGAAAGAGCTTGGAAAGTTGTACAGAGTTTTGTGAATTCAAAATGACATTGCATTTGGTCCTATTCAAGACATTATTGAAATGACTTACTCATTGGCCCTCAAGAGTAGTGTGAGAGGACCAGGTAATTATTTTTCCAAACTAATTTCTAATATTTGTTAGTGAACTCACAGATTTGTGTTCTTTCAAACATTCCCATTTTAAGAAAGGATCATGTTGTATTATAATAAGTTTGTAAAACTATTTGGAAGTTGATTTATTAACCTCCCTTAAAACTTGATCCACAGCATTTAACCTTTCCGGCTAGACCAGGAAGACTATATCACCCATTTTATTGTGGGGAGAACTTGGTGCAGATGAAAGTTTGAAATTTGGAATCATACAAACCTGAGATTAAATCCTCACTCAGACACTTAATAGATGCGTGACCTTGGGGAAATCAGTGAACTTGGAAGATTTGGTTTCAGCTGGGTGCGGTGGCTCATACCTGTAACCCCAGGACTTTGGGACACCAAGGCCGGCAGATCACTTGAACCCAGGAGTTCAAGACCAGCCTGACAAACATGGCGAAACCCCATTTCTACAAAAAAATAAAAAAATGAGTCGGGTGTGGTGGCGCAAGCCTTTGGCCCCAGCTACATAGGAGGCTGAAGTGGGAGGACTGCTTGAGCCCAGGAGGTCGAGGCTACGGTGAGCCAAGATTGTGCCACTGCACTCCAGCCTGGGTGATAGAGTGAGACACTGTTTCAAAAAAAAAAAAAAAAAAAAAAAAAAAAAAAAAAAAAAAAAAAAGTATAGTCACTTTGGGGGCCCATGCCAAACAGGTTCTTGATAATTGTTGTTTCTTTTTCTGCTTACTCTCTTTGAACATGTAGCTGTAAGTTTTCTGTTCTTTTTGAGTTATTATAGCAGTTGGGTTGTATTTTGTACAGACTTCTAGATTGTCCTGAAATATTAAATTACAGATATGTTTTAGCCTCCTTACATTGTAGAATGTTATACATAAAGAAGAATATGGTCAGTTTGGAAAATTACGTAGATCATAATGTGTATTTTTAGGAATTTTCTTAGAAAATGTGATTTTAGTACACTAAAACTGTTTAGTTTTAAGTAATAAAGTAAATGTTAAATTAATATTTTTACCCCTTCCTTTCCTAGCTATCTATTAGAACTTAACTTATTGAGAATATAATTTTTTTAACAGTATTTCTTTGCAAATGTTATAGTGCAAGTGCTATATAATTATCTTTCAGGCTGCAAATTTTTTGAAGGGGGCTTATTAAAAGTTATTTCTCGTCTATAGCACAGTGGCTGTTTGCAGTGACAGACTTTCTGATCCTTTTTGAGTAGAATTTGTTTAGTGTGTTAAAGTTGTTTGTAGTCATGTGAATTTATTGAGATAATTCTGTGGTCTAATGTGTATTTTGCGGGGGGATGTCAGACTTTACACGTTTGCTGATTAGTTAGGAATACTGCTGGTCAGTGGTTCCTGCTGATTTAAAAACAAAAGGTGCATCTGTAGACAATGCTTAGATTGTATAAATTCAGTTGCATTAGCATCTGACACTGCAGGAGAGCAAATTATATCTTGAACAAATAATTGTAAAGAATACAGCTGTTTGTGATATCTTTATTATGAAGGTACTGTTTTATTTCCACCCGCAATTTGAGTAAGATTTAATTTCCCGCCTAACTACATCTTTTTTTTTTTTCTAGTGGGATTTTGTCTTTGTAGGTTGAATTGTTTTTAGTTTTATATTTTAATGAAGAAGATTGTCAGCATTAGGAATTCCTTTAATTTCATTTGCTTTCAGCAAACTTTGTAATTATTGTTAAACTCTCAAAACTATCATTCAGTGAATAATATCTAATTGATCTGTTCTAAAAACATTTTATTAGTATTGATGCTATTCCAATGATTGCATCTTTAGCTTTCCTTGTTTAAGTATTTTCTAGGTAGCATCACTTGGACACAGGAAACTAGAGTGCATTTTTCCATTAATAAAGAAGTGGTTCTCAGATTTGATTGTTTGGATTGTGTGAATTGGAGAGTAATGTTTTTTTAGCATGACACTTTGAGAACTGCTACTTGGTTAGGATACTTTTGTTCCAAGGTCTCTTTAAGTCAGTTCCTATTAAAAGTGAAATGTGACAAGCTATATAACAATGAGAATATTTGAACAATACAATACTTGTATTATTATTGTATGGCTTTGAGGAAAACCTCATACTGTGTCTAATTGAATTTATTATGCTTAATGATTTTTTTTGAACTAAAGAGTACCTTTTTTGTTTACTTGACCATTGAGTTTACATTTTTAAGTATATATAAAATATGCTATAAAATATGTAGAATGCTGAAAATTTGCAGCCTGAAAGATAATTATAGAGCAGCTACAGTATAACATTTGCAAAGAAATGCTGTTAAAAATGATATTCTCAATAAGTTAGGTTCTAATAGATGGCTGGATGACAAAGGGGTAAAAATATTAAATTAACATTTGCTTTTATTAAGAGTTCCTATGAATTTTTATAATAGAAGTGATCACAATGAATTTATTTGGTAAATTATTAATGTCCGTGTTACATACCCCCTTAAGAATACCTTATAGTGTCATATTCAGAAACATATTATTAACCTAAAATGGTGTTCTTTTTCAAGAGAACAAAGAATTCAAATTTAGCTGCTTGATACTAGTTACATTATGTAAATTGTTATGGTAAATGTAACATTATGTAAAAATCTGTAAGTAGTTATACAGGATTTATATCAGTGAAATAATTTTTGTTAGTTTATGCAAGAATATCACAATGAAATTTAGTGATGATTGCAGTAGTATCAGCTAGGCATTTCTCTTATTAATGCTGTAACTATTGAGATAAGCATTTTCCTAAGTGGCCTTTTTCTAAATCTAAGCTTTGGCAAGGAGTGGAAAACTGATGTGAGATTGTGAATTTTGAGGGCTAGGTAAAAAGTTTGTTTGTGTGTCTCCATGAAACTCTTAAAACTTGGTATGAGTATTAAAAAAGCTGGTAGAAATGTCTGTTTTACTTTTGCCTAATTTTTTTTTTTACTTATTAGACAATCCAGTATCTGTTTGGATTCATTGTGCTTTTCTGTTGGATAATGGTGAATGCAGGTCTTTTTTTTTGGGTCTGAGTAAAGTTGACTCAGTATATTCTGGTATGGTCTGTCCTACCAAATGTCATTAGTTATGACTTGTCATATTTAAGTATTAAATAGTATACCTTTTCCCTAATTTTTTTTTTTTTTTTTTTTTTTTTTTTTTTTTTTAAATGAGAAGGGCTTTGCCAGCTGCTTAGGAGTTAGGAATAAAAAGATTATCACTAGGCAGTTCTTCTATTTGAGAGAGAATTGACTGGTCATTTGGGAAAAAAAAAAAAGTCCTATTCACAGCCTTGATACAAATAAGTTACAACTAAAGACGTACATTAAAAAACAGAAGTTCATAGAAAATGTGAAAATATTTTTAGAAGTCTTAGGTAGGAAAGGATTTCTTGACTAAGATATAAAAAAGCACAAACAAAGCCGGATACAGTGGCTCACACCTGTAATCCCACATATTGGGAGGCTGAGGCAGGAAGATTGCTTGAGTTCAGGAGTTTGAGACCAGCCTGGACAACATAGTGAGATCCCTGTCTCTACAGAAAACCAAAAAAATTGGCTGAGACCACAGGTGCACGTGGTGGCATGTGCCTGTGGTCCCAGCTACTGGGGAGGCTGAGGTGGGAGGATCCCTTGAGTCTGGAGATCGAGGCTGCAGTGAACCGTGATCATGCCACTGCCCTCCAGCCTGAGTGACAGAGTGAGACCCTTTCCAAAAACCACAAAGAAACACCACAAACCATGATGAAAAAGACTTGACTCTTGATATGAGTACACTAAAATTTGAAACTTTGGTATGGAAAAAAAAAAAACTATTAACAAAATAAAAAGACAGTTGTTAGATTGAAAATTTTTGCAAGCCTTAGGATCCAGAATACATAAGGTACTTGAAAGAAAGAAGTATTTTCGATAGGCAAAAAATATTAGGTGAAATAATAAAATAAATCCAAGTAGTTAAGAGTCATATAAAAAGATTATGATTCTATCACTAAAATGAAAGAAATATAAATTAAAATCCTGAGATAGTATTTTATACATGAGTGGCAGAAAATGTAACAAATCGACTAGTACCAGTATTGATAAGAATATGGAAGGGCAAAAACTCTATGTGCTTTGATAGTATCTGGTGAAGTGGAAGGGGCTCACGTCCTAGCAACCACTCATTCCACTCACTGTATATTGCAGTGAAATTCTCATTTGTGTACAAAGTGACATAATCAAGAATGTTCATAACATTTTTTTGTAACTGAAAAATCCTGAAAAATGATCATCAACAGGGAAAAATGGATAAATTATGACATTAATATAGAATAAAGAATTATATACCTGAATAGAAGAATTTTATAGCAATTAAAAGGAATGGATCCAGTCTACTTGAAGCAACATGAGTAATTCTCAAAAACGTAATTTTGAATTAGAAAAATAGGCTAAAATACTATCTGCAAAATATCAGATATATAAATGTTAAAAATACAAAACAACTTTGTTTCATAATGGGTGCATTTATATATATTAAAAGTACAACAGTATGGATGGAAAGACTGCATGCCAACCTTAAAAAATGGTTACTTCTGGAAAGGGAAGGAGGAGGATAATGGGATCAGGGGTGGAAGGTGGTGCTTTAACTATACCATATAGCATAGATGTATAGTAGATTATACCATTCTAAGCTTGTTAAGTACATTCTATGATATTCACATAATGACAGCATTGTCTAATGATACATTTCTCAGGGTGCATTCTCATTGTTAAGTGACACATCACTGTATTTCAGAGGTCCAGTTACAAATTATTAAAAAGGGCAACTTTCCATGTCATTTATAGTTCTAAATCACTTTATTTTAAAAATATATTGATGGATGTTTGGCAAAGAGGTAAACCCACAAATCTTAAATGTACACCTTGGTGAATGTATACATGTGTGTAACCCCTACCCAGACAGAGATCATTTGTGGCACCCTAGAAGGCTGTCTTGTTCTCCCTCCTAGTCAGTATCCTATCCCGTCCTCCTGCATCCGGAGAGGTAACTACTGTTTTGATTGTTATCACCATATATTAGTTTTAGTTGTTCTTGAACTTCATTTAAATGGGGTCATTTAGTTTGTTTTATTCAAAAATATGTCTGTGAGATTTATTCATGTTGTTGCATGTGTTCTTTCTAATTGCTATATAGTATTCCACTGTATGAATATAGCACAATGTATTCATCCTTCTTTAGATCGGCACTTTTGTTTTACTATTTTCAATAAAGCTATAATGAGTAGTTTTGTACCTGTCTTTTGGTAAACAAATGCACTTATTTCTTTCGGGTATATACCTAAGAGTGGACATGCTGGGTCACAAGGTGGATATATGTTTAATTTGTTAGATACTGTCAAATAGTTTCCTAAAGTGGCTATACCAATTTATTGTTCCTCTAGCAGTGTATGAGAATTCCAGTTTCACATCCTCCTAAATCCATCCTAATGACTATAATATTTTCATGTATGTATTTATCATAATTTAATTAACTATTGCCTTATTGATTGAAATTTATGTGGTTTCGTATTTTCACTGCTTTGAACAACACTGCAATGAACTTCTTTGTAGAAGACCATGACCTTCCTGAGTTTTGTGGATGCTGTCTTAGAAGTAAAATTGGTGGATTACAAGGCATGGAAATTTAAAATTCATTCTATTTGTGCTGCAGAAAATTGTAGCAAATTACTTTACATCCAACCATACTCTTAGTTATCAATTATAGGAGACTGCTTATTTCCCCAGATGCTTCAGTCTCCAGATGTTTACCACACTTCTAACCTTTGCTAGTCTTATGGGGAAAAATGACATGAGTTACAGGATTATAAAACTTAAGCACCTATTTGCATCCCTTTTTTGGCATCTTTCAAGATGGCAAAGTGTTGAGTCTGGTGTTCATCGTTTTGAGAATTGTGCTCAACTTTGGAGGCTGTGATTAGGAGAGGGCAGATTGAATGTATAACGGGGTTTAGTCCAGGCTTCAAGCAAGATGGATAAAAAGGTTCAGGGATTCGGCCGGGCGTGGTGGCTCATGCCTGTAATCCCAGCACTTTAGGAGGCTGAGGTAGGCGGATCACTTGAGCAAGCTCAGAAGTTAGAGACCAGCCTGGCCAACATGGTGAAAACCCATATCTAGTAAAAATACAGAAATTAGCTGGGCAGGGTGGCGCACGCCTGTAATCCCAGCTACTCTGGAGGCTGAGGCACGAGATTTGCTAGAACCCAGCCGGTGGAGGTTGCAGTGATCTGAGATCATGCCACTGCACTCCAGCCTGGGCGACAGAGCAAGACTCCGTCTCAAGACCAGAAAAAAAGAAATTCTCATTGTCATGTCAGGTGTGTAGGTCTAGTTGAGGACAATTACCAGGCTAATTACTTCTTACTGGGAAATGCTTATTTCAGTGTTCACACTTCCTAAATTCCTAATTTAAGAAAGCATAAATAGAATGACATTTAAGTAGCCACTGCTGCTTAAATTTAGAATTTTTCTCCATTGAAAGAACTTTAATATTGTTTTCTTTCTTTTGTGAGAGGATTGTTACCTTTACGGAGTCTTTGGCTACACAGAAAACCAGAAAGAAGTTCTTTTCCTCAGGGCCATTTTCCTTTATAGGATACTTACAGGCATTGATATTTTACCAAAGCAATGAGTTGTCTCAGGCTTTTAGATCATAGAATGATAGAATTTTAGAGTCAAGAAAACTCAGTAAACATTTTTAGTTTATATGTGAGAGAATTCAGGTTCAGAGATGTATTTAAGATCAGATAGTGGCAGACTCTAGGTCTGCTGATTCCAGTCCAACATTTTAAGATTCATGCCAAATCTTTTAAATATTATAATGGCTATTGTGATTTTCTAAAAACTTACTAAAAATGATTGTGTGCTATGAGTCTAATATTGTTCTAGGCATAGTGGATAGGAAAATAAATAAATACTCAGAGGAACATGCAGGGGGCGCATCAGTCATGGCCCAGCTGAAGATAATAGAAACTGTTGTGCTGTTCCTTCTAGGTTTGTATCAGAAAAATGGGTTCCTCCTGTTGCCTCCTGTCTCCCCACGTCCCTGAGCTTTCAAGTCTCATTAGGTGGATCTGATTGGCAGAACCTAAATCATACCCGGGATCTTAGTTGCAGGGGCTTTTGGGAAATAGTTTGTAGCTTTCCAGCTTCTGTGATACTGGAGGGCCCACAGAATGTTGTGAGAGAGAGAGAGAGCGAGCCAGTCTGCAGAACGCTTAGGGTTAACACATAGGAGGGGCACTGAACCTGCCAGTGTGGGGTGGTTGGCTTGAGAACTTTCACTGGGAAGTATTATAGAACCTGAGCTGAGACTAGAAGGATGGAGTCGAAGATGTTTCACCTTTTCTAAGGAACTTTGATGAGTGGATTCCTATTGCTAGTTTGTTTTTTTTTTTAACAAGTCTGTGTAACAGTAATTCTCAAAACGTAGTCCCCCAGACCAGTAGCATCAACATCACCTGGGAACTTCTTAGAAATGCAAAGTAGGCAGGCAGCTTGCTTGATCTCAGGTGTTTGAGACTAGCCTGGGCAACATGGCAAAACCTTGCCTCTACAAAAAAAAATTACAAATATTAGCCAGGCATGGTGGCATTTGCCTGTAGGTCCAGCTACTTGGGAGACTGAGGCAGGAGGATCGCTTGAGCCCAGGAGGTTGAGGTTGCAGTGAACTGTGATCCTGCCACTGCATTCCAGCTTGGGTGACAGAGTGAGACTGTCTCAAAAAAAAAAAAAGCAAATTATTGGACACTATTTTAGACTTACTGAAACAGAAACTGATCAAGCCTATCAGGTGACTTTGATCCATGCTAAAGGCTGATAACCTCTGCCATGTAAGCATAACGATTAAGATTATAGGTTTTAATGAGATCACATGGACACAGGAAGGGGAACATCACACACCGGGGCCTATTGTTGGGAGGGGGCATAGGGGAGGGATAGCATTAGGAGATATACCTAATGTAAATGACGAGTTAATGGATGCAGCACACCAAACATGGCACGTGTATACATATGTAACAAACCTGCACATTGTGCACATGTACACTAGAACTTAAAGTATAATAATAATAATAAAAAGATTATAGGTTTTTTGGTGTTTGTTTTTGTTGTTGTTGGAGATGGAGTTTTGCTCTTGTCACCTAGGCTGGGGTGCAATGGCATGATCTCAGCTCACTGCAACCTCTGACCCCTGAGTTCAAGCAATTCTCCTGCCTCAGCCTCCTGAGTAGTTGGGATTACAGGTGCCCACCACCACGCCTGGCTAATTTTTGTGTTTTTAGTAGAGACGTGGTTTCACCATGTTGGGCAGGCTGGTCTTGAATTCCTGACCTCAAGGGATCCTCCCACCTCGGCCTCCCAAAGTGCTGGGATTACAGGCGTGAGCCACTGTGCCCAGCCAAGAGTATAGGTTTTAGAGTTTAATCTGAGTTTGAATCTTAGCTTTTGCATTTACCATTGGTATGAGTATGAGCCAGGAATTTCATCTCTCCTGATCTTCTGGGGATAACAATACTTACCTTGTAGAGTTGTAGAGTTGTGAAGCTTAAGTGGCATGGCATGGACTGTGCTTATCACAGTGTGTGACACAGAGTAGGCACAGAGTAGTCTTTTGAAGGAGAGTTGGCTGGAAGTGCCCCTGAATTAATCTACCCCAGGAAATTTAATAAGGGCAATTCAGATAGAATTCAATTCAGCAAGCATGTATGGAAGGCAGCCTACTCTGTGCTGTGCACTGTGCTTGAAGTCTGGTGCCTTTATCTGTGGGAAGAGCACAGATGGTAAGGAGACATGGGTTCTGGTCATTGGAGTGGCTTATTTTACTTACTGGGGAGACAAGTACTTAAATGAAAGAATTAACAGTCTAAGATAGGAAATGATTAGGTGCATAATCAGTGCTTAGTCATTTATTATGCTGCCAAAGTAGCGAATATTATAGAAGCTTAGTGAGGAGACCAGTCAAGTGTGGGCTGACGTAGTCAGGGATGGATTCCTGAAAGAGGCAGATGGGGACATTATAAACTGTTGTAATGTAAATCTAATTTCCCAGGAACATATTTATTTGCAAAGTTCATTTAAAAAATTTATGAATCTTATTAAAAATATAGAAAATTCAGAAGATAAGGCCAAAAAAAATCACCAATAATCCTACAACTCACTCATGGCTAGACATTTTGATGAGTTAATTTTAGTCTGGATTTAAAACATTAAAAAATGATAATTGCTATTACAGTATGATAAATCTTTGTATTTTGAGTTAATTCTTCATAATGCAATGATGTATTTCCACGTCATTGTGATGTAAATATTGCATCACTTGAACTTATTAACACTTTTTCAATTTTTGCAATGATGCTTGAAAAAAATTTTAAAAAGTACCTACATTTCAGACTATTTCCTTCAGATAGATTTTGAGGTGCGGAATTACTAGGGTGTAGAGTGTGGACATTGATAGTGCTTTTGATACATGTTGCCAAAAGAGGTATTTGAGAAGAAAGGGTATTACTCCCTTTATTCCTTCATTCCTTCTTTTGTTCATTCAGTTGCTAGGCCCTTTTTCTAGGTGCTGAGGATATAGTAGTGAACAAAATAAGCAAAGATCCTTGCCTTTATAAAGCATATAATTTAGTAGGGGAAAACAGATAATAAGGACAGGTTAAGCATCCCTAATCTGAAAATCCAAAATGCTCCAAAATCTAAAACTTTCTGAGTGCTGATGTGATGTCACAAGTTACTCTGAACATGTTATTTTTTCACTCTATTAACAGTATGTCAGGGCTGGGCATGGTGGCTCACGCCTGTAATCCCAGCACTTGGGAGACTGAGGCAGGCAGATCACCTGAGGTCAGGAGTTCGAGACCAGCCTGGCCAACATGGTGACACCCCATCTCTACTAAAAATACAAAAATTAGCTGGGCATAGTGACGGGCACCTGTAATCCTAACTACTCGGGAGGCCGAGGCGGGAGAATCGCTTGAACCCAGGAGGCAGAGGTTGCAGTGAGCCAAGATCACGCCACTGCACTCCAGCCTGGGTGACAGAGCGAGACTTTGTCTCAATAAAGCAACAAACAGTATGTTGGCCAGGCATGGTGGCCATAATCCCAGCACTTTGGGAGGCTGAGGCGGGCGGATCCCTTGAGGTCAGGAGTTCGAGACCAGCGTGGCCAACATGGCGAAACCCTGTCTCTACGAAAAATACAAAAATTAGCCAGGCATGGTGGCGGGTGCTTGTAATCCCAGCTACTTGGGAGGCTAAGGCAGGAGAATCACTTGAACCTTTCAGGTCAGGTTGCAGTGAGGAGAGATAGTGCCACTGCACTCCAGCCTGGGTGATAGAGCTAGACTCTGTCTGGAAACAAAAAACAACCCCCCAAAACCAGTATGTCATATTTTTTACTGTTAGGTACTTATATGTAAATAGGTACAAGAAAATAATTGCTTATTGGTAGCATATAAATTAATAGGTGGGAATGATGGTGATGCCAAACCACAGATTGTCCACATGGGTGGCTAAGACAGTGACATCTTTGCTTTCTGATGGTTCATTGTACAAAGTTTGTTTCATGCACACAGTTATTAGAATATTATATAGGATGGTGCAGTGGCTCCCACCTGTAATCCCAGTGCTTTGGGAGGCCAAGTGGGCAGATCACTTGAGGTCAGGAGTTCGAGACCAGCCTGGCCAACACGCTGAAACCCCAACTCTACTAATAATTCAAAAATTAGCTGGGCGTGGCGGCGGGTGCCTGTAATCCCAACTACTTGGGAGGCTGAGGCAGAAGAATCGCTTGAACCCAGGAGGCACAGGTTGCAGTGAGCTGAGATCATGCCATTACACTCCAGGTTGGGTGACAGAGTGAGACTCCGTCTCAAAAAAAAAAAAAAAAAGTATAAATTACCTTCAGGCTATGTGTATAAGGTATATATGAAATATAAATTTTGCATTTAGACTTGGGGCCCATCCCCAAGATATCTCATTATGTATATGAAATGTTACAAAATCTGAAAAAAATCTGAAAAAACACTTCTAGTCCCAAGCATTTTGAAAAAAAGAAGATACTCAACCTGTATATAGTATGTTGCATGGTGAAATGCACTGAAGAGAAACATAACCCAGGAAAATGGAATGAGGAATGGTGAGGATAGGAAAATTATAAATTTAAATAAGGTGGTTGGGGAAGGCCTCATTGGGAAACTAACTTGTGAATAAAGTCTGATAGCACATGCCTTATTCCTTGATATTTTATCAGACAGAGTGAATTGTCAGGATATAGGCCATGAAGTGGAAGCATGGCATGTGTGTTTCAGGAGCAGCAAGCAGACGGTGGGAACAAAGTTAGGAGAGGAGAGTTAGGAAGTGAGTGCAGAGGTATGCTGGTGAAGGGAGGACGTTATAGAGGAGGCCCTGAATTGAGTTTTACAGGATTCCTCTAGCTGCTATTTGAGAACGGACTACAGGAAATTGGAACCAGAAGCAGGAAGACCTGTTAGGAGGCTATTGGTAGTTAATCCAGGTAGAAAATGATGGTGGCTTAAATCAGGGTGGTAGTGGTGGAGATGGAGTGAAATGGTCAGAATTTGAATATATTTTGAAGGTTTAGTTGGCAGGAGTGGCTGATACATTGGCTCTGGGATGTGAGAGAAAGATCAGGAGTTCTGTTTTGGATATGTTAAATTTGAGATGTCAAGTGGAGATGTTGAGTAGACAGTTAGATAAATGAGTCTGGAATTGGAAGAGATAGGAGCTGGAGAAATAAATGTAAAGTTAATAGTGCGTATTTGAAGTGATGGGACTGAAAGAGGACCAGCAAAGGAAAGAAAGTCAAGTCCAAAGACTGAGTTCTGGGGCTCTTCAATAGGGAGAGATCAACAAGGAGCCTGCAGAAGCCAGTGAGGCAGGAGAGTGGGATGCTCTGGAAGCCTCCTGAAGAAAGAAAGTGACTCCAGGAGTGTATTAGTCCATTTTCACACTACTAATAAAGACACACCTGAGACTGGGCAATTTACAAAAGAAAGAGGTTAATGAGACTTACAGTTCCACATGCCTGGGGAGGCCTCACAATCACGGTAGAAGGCAAGGAGGAACAAGTCACATATTACATGGATGGCAGCAGGCAAAGACAGAGCTTGTGCACAGAAATTCCCATTTTTAATACCATGAGATCTCATGAGACTCACTCACTATCAGGAGAACAGCGCAGGAAAGACCCACCCCTATAAATCAATCACCTTCCTCCAGGTTCCTCCCATAACACATGGAAACTGTGGGAGTTAACAATTCAAGATGAGATTTGGGTGGGGACACAGCCAAACTATATCAAGGAGGAAGCAATCATGGGTGCGAAATGGTGCTTGTAGATCAGGACTAAAGGTTGATAATTGATGTTATCAGTGAAAGAAGGTCATTGGTGTGGCTGTTGGTATGTGAGTAGTTTCGGAGAAGTGGTGAGATGAAAGCTTGGTTGTCATGGGTCCATGAGAGTAGGAGGAGACAGGAGACAAAGTGGTGACTGTGAGTATAGACACTGTTTCAAAGAATATAGCTAAAAAGAAAAGGAGAAAAATGGGGTGGTAACTGTTGGAAAGTGGGCTTGACCTTTTAAAAAATATCTGTAGAAATAACAGCATGTTTCTATGCTGATGGGAAAGATCCTATAGAGAGGTAAAATGAATAAAACAGGAGGATTGGTAGAGCTCTGTCTGAGTTGGAAAGAGTGGATGGGATCCTCCTTCACAAGTGGACAAAGGACCTTTGCAAGGGGCACATGTAATAAGACGAAGGCAGAGTCTGTGGGGCAGAGGTGGTGGGAGAATAGAGGTGGTGATAGGGCTTGTGGGAGTTCTCTTCTGATTCCTCTGTTTTCTCAGGGAAGTGGCAAGTAAGGGAATGAGTGGCAATTGAGGTTGGAGAAGGTTTGAGGTTGGAGGGAAGAGGAGAAAGTATAAAATAGCCGCCAGGAGACAGAGAAAGTGAATGAAGGAAAAAGTGGTATAATTACTGAGTTGCATTAAAGCTCACAGTTACTAACCACAGATTTAAGGTGAGATTAGTCAGCATCGCTGTGTGTTTTTGTCCAGCCACATGCCTTAAACTATAAGGTGTCAGGAGTTTCCAAGTAGACATGGAACAGTTATGAAAATGGACCCCCTCTGAGCTATATGGGTGCAGGCGGATAGTTGGATTTAACAAGGACTGGAGTTTGCCAAGAGAGGATGACAAAGAGGCACAAGTCAGTTGAGAATGTGTTTAAAGGAACAGTTATAACAATAGAATTTAAGCTATGTAAGGAGAATGGTGTAGACCTGAGGTTGATAAAAGGCAGTGAAAAGGGCTGAGCACGGTGGCTCATGCCTGTAATCCCAGCACTTTGGGAGGCTGAGGTGGGCGGATCACCTGAGGTTGGGAGTTAGAAACCAGCCTGTCCAACATAGAGAGACCCCGACTCTACTAAAAATACAAAATTAGCCGGGCGTGGTGGCACATGATTGTAATCCCAGCTACTCGGGCGACTGAGGCAGGAGAATCGCTTGAACCCGGGAGGCAGAGGTTGCGGTGAGCCTAGATTGTGCCATTGAACTCCAGCCTGGGCAAGAAGCGTGAAACTCTGTTTCCAAAAAAAAAAAAAAAAAAAAAAAAAAAAAAGGGCAATGAAAACATGGATAGAGTATATGCTCCTGTGGGATAGAAGAAGGAAGAGTGCTACAGGGGATGAATGGAAACAGAGGAAGTGGATCATGGTTGGAGA
This sequence comes from Macaca thibetana thibetana, assembly GCF_024542745.1. Lineage (NCBI taxonomy): Eukaryota > Metazoa > Chordata > Mammalia > Primates > Cercopithecidae > Macaca > Macaca thibetana. The sequence continues at coordinate 14,859,244 of NC_065592.1, forward strand.
CTGAGATGCTTGCAACTTGCGATTGCTACAGGGGTTTCAATTATTGGTAGTGGTAGAGTTTAGGGTGTGACCGTAGGAGTAGAGGGTGAGATTGTTGGGGGGAGTGGCCTAGGAATCAAGAGTTCCGGGATTTGGAAGGATCATCTGTGTGACTAGTAACATCGGGAAGACTGTGGTGGGAGTGGTGGTAGAGTCAGTGGCAATGCAGTATGACCCACAAGATTCAAGGATGAGGAATAACCCTGGAATTAGTAGGCGACAACAAAGCAGAGTGGTGATGGTGGCGGTGTTGGTGGTGGTAGGGAGGAGGGCATGGTCTGGTGACCAGAAGTAAAAATCTAGGGTTTTGGAGAGTGAGGAAGGTGAATGGCCTGTAAGTGACTCTAATGAACAGAGGCTGTCTATCCCACCTCCAGGCCAGTGGGAGGAGAGGTAGGGAAGAAACATCCAACTCTTCAAAGGACCCCAGAGGAAGCGAGCATTCAGTTGCAGTAAGAAGATAAAGATGTAAAGGGAGCTTAGAAGAGGTTGCACGTTTTGCTTTTGGCTGACCAGGAGTGCCCAAAGCAAGTTAGTTTCGTGAGTTGGAGAGCCATGGACATGAGTGTGCCAGTTTTGCTGTTCCTGTGGCAACCTCATTAAAAATTCAGTGCACTTTTGATGGAGGACATAGTTCTTTGTCTTTTGAATTTTTAAAAAGTGTTGGTATGATTGACTGTTAATTCATATAAGAATATACAATTTGCCACATTTATGAGTGATGCCCAAGTGCATCTTTTGAAAGATTTGGATAGTGGGAAGATGAGAAAGGTGAACAGAGCATGTCAAGTTTTACAGGAAAGTTAAATGACTAAGCTGGCCAGGTCTAGAGATTTATATTGCAGACACAGAGATGAAATGGGCTGGGTTGGTCTTAATGTCTGCACTAAGGATTGTAGGCTGTTATGATAGCTTTCCTACCTAAAGGTCTTAAAACATTAAAAATGGTAAAGGTCCCCAAAAATTTAATGTAGAATTATTATATGATACAGTAATTTGACTTGTGGATATATACGCAAAAGAAGTGAAAGCAGGACTTGAATAGACATTTGTACACACATGTTCATAGCAGCATTATTCACAATAGCCAGAAGGTGGAAATAACCCATATGTCCATTGACGGAATGATAAACAATGTGATATCTACATACAACGGAATGTTACTCATTTGTAAAAAGGAAGGAAATTCTGACACATGTGACATCATGAATGAACCCTGAAGATATTATGCTAAGTGATTTCACTTATATCAGGTAACTAGAGTAGTCAAATTCATAGAGACAGAAAGTAGATTGGTGGTTGCCAGGGGCTGGGAGAAGGGGATAATGAAGAGTTGGTGTTTAATGGGTTCCAGGTTTCTGTTGGGGAATATGAGAAATTTCTGGAAATGGATAGTGGTGATTGTGGCACAACAATGTGAATGTACTTAATGTCACAACATGGTACTTAAAGATGGTCAAAATAGTAAATTGTGTGTATATTTTACAACAACAAAAGTCTCAAAGGACATAGGCACTGCTTCTCTAATGGTACAGATAAGGGCTAGGCAGCAGTGGCTTGTTCCCTGGAAGCAGGGTGGAGTGGGGAAGGCAGGGTTTTGGTATAAGGAAGGCTCTGTTTGATGGGTATGTGCTTCCCCTGCAGAGATGTCCGCGTTGTCTCTCCTGTATGAATGGGAACTCCGGCACTGGGGTTCTCATTGTGGTTTAGAGGTACTCGGGAACATGTTTTCTTAAGTAGGAAGACATTTTCTCTGTGTTCTTATTTACTCTATTTGTTTAGCAAATTTTTTTTCATAGATGAGATAAGGATAACTCTAGCCTTCAAAATCATTCTAAGTTTTTCGTATGAATTCATCTTTTAAATATTGTATTTACTAGTTGAATAGAGTGCTAGTTACTTTGGAGTCATTTTATTTATATCCTTAACTTGGCAAAGGACTATAAATAAAGAAATTGGAAAGCTCTCATTCATAATCTGCTAAGGCCTATTTCATGACAGCATGTTGTAGTTATTTGTCCAGATGTATTCTTATTGTTGAGTCACAGTAATGACTAGAAGACAGATCAACAGGAGGACGTAAATAAATAAAGCCAAAAAGGAAAGCCAGTGTTGGATTCTTTGGAGCCTGATGGATTCAGGCTGAATCTCAGCTCTGTTACTTAACTCTGTGAATTTGTTCATTGTGAGCCTCACTCTTCTTATTTATTAAATAGAGAACTTCTACTTACCTGGAAGAGTCATTATGATTAAATAGGATAATAAATTAAGCCACCTATGGCAATGGTTGGTATACCTAAGCATTCAATAAGAGGTTGCTGGTAGTATTATAATTGTTACTGCAAAAATGTTTAGTGGGACTCTGTTTCTGAAACCCAGTATGCAAACTTAGAAAGCAAAAGAATTAGCAGAACGGTCCTTCAATTTATACAGATTCACCTCAGGGTTTCTGTAAATCTGGGAGAGTCCCTAGTGTATTTGATGTTTACAGATCATTAGCAAAACAGATGCCAGGAGGCAAATAAACTGTAGCTTAAGGATTTTGGAACTACTGACAATGTAGAGAAAATCAGTTTCTGATAAAGTTATAATGTTTCTAAGTAAGCAGTAGAAGGCAATGGGAAATTTTTAATTGGGTTTATAAAAGTTTATTTCAGGAACACATGTATTTCCAATTTGAGGCACACCTATACATCTGTAGTCATCGAATTTATAGTGCTTGCTTATTTCTCCATTGGGGTTAATAATATAACAACAACTAATATTTATTGTGTGCTTACGACATGCCAGTGTGATCTTTAGGAAGTCTGTAGCATTCAAAGGCTTGTTTTCATTTGGATGTTTGGAAATTGGCCTTTTATCCACTTGGAGACACAGGGTGTTTAATGAGTTTTTTTTGTTCTATTAATTCTATTACACTCCAAATATTTGTTCGGTATTTATAACAGTTAAGACATTTTGTAGGAGACAAAGTTAAGTAAGACATGGAACTTGGCCTCACAACAGACCTATTCACTATATTGTATATGCTTCAGAAGTGTGTCATGGGATGAGCCCTGATCTAGTCCTGGACTCTACCCCGGCTCTACTACTTCTTCGTGGAACCTTTTTCTGCTCCCTTAGGACAAGGCCAGATGCCCCTGTGCTAACTAATTCCTAGTATCACACTTACCAAGCCCCGTGGTACCTGCTTGTTTAATTCTCTGTGTTCTCCATTAGGGCTAGACTGTAAACTCCTGGAGGGTGAGGACTGTGGCTTATTGATCAGCACGGTCAGCCACAGCAGAGCATTTGTTCTACAAGTGACTACTAATTTTCTAACTTTGGACAAGTGATAACCTATTGCTTTCTTTAACTATGATAAAATTGATTTAATAGTCTCTATAGCATAGCTTTGTCAGGAAGGTAAAATCAGAAATTTTCTATAAAATGCCTATCACGGTGCCTGGCAAATAGTGGGTGTTCCATCAATAGTTTTTTATATTTGAGTAAATAAGTTATCTCTTTTCACCAAATTTGACAGATACGATATATCTATTTATGAAGACCATATGGAGTGATGTCATATTTGTAATACATAAAGGGCACAGCTGTCGTTTAGGCAAAGTATAAAGTAATTATTCATACTGGCATAAAAATGTGATACTTCAGGTTACTCATTCAAAAAAGTGGGATAAAATGAATCCTAACTCATAGAGAAATTACATGGAAGCCTGAGATTATAATCATAAAAAAACTCATCTATAATTATCTATCAACTTGATAGATTTTAGGAATTGTTTCCAATAATTTTGAAGTAATTTTTAAGAATTCCAAATATTTAAATTTAAGTAATAATGAAAGTTGAAAACTAAGATATTCAGTAGAGAAAAAGGTAAATGTAAGTGAACATATTCTTTTTATTTATTTTTTATTTATTTATTTATTTTTGCCTCCAGCATACCCTACCCTTCCTTTTGCATTTTAAAGCTCCCTTTGGAATTTCACTTATGTTTGAGTTTTGGATTCACGTAGCATAAATTTGGTTAAAGATCAGACTTATATTCCTTTTGTAGATGAAGTTATGAAAAATATTTCAAACTATCAGTAAGTAGTGGCTTTTGCTAGTTAAAATCCTTCCGTATTCTTCGGAAAGAAAGATGAAACTCCTAGATTTTACTGTATAATGTCAATGGACTCATTATTTGTACAACAGCTGATGCATTTAGGACTTGTTGATTCACTTAATTGGTAACTGTACTACATTCATAACTTCAACAACTGAAAACAATAGGTCAGTGTCTGCTGTTTATGCATAAATAGTCACATCGGAGCAGGATATGTCTGAAAGGCAGAATATGTTAGTCTGAGGAGGAATCTGGCATGTGAATGGCTCCATTGCTTGCCATACTGAGGTGGGTTTTTGCTCTCTTTCCTTGAATAATGTTATTTGTGTTTTTATTATGGATATTGATGGTTAACTGTTCCTATGTTACCAGGCTGGCCGCTGTGAAATTGCATTTGATTATATTTTAAATGCCAGTGTTGGGGGAAAATGCTAGACTAGACTCATGGTTAAAAATTGGGATGATTTAAAGTTTTTATGTCTTACAGCCTTCATGTGCTAAAGCAAAAAGTTATACCTAGAATACATTTTTTTAGAGTAACAAATTTCATTTGTACATGGAATCCAAATAAATGTTCATTTATAGTACTTCAAAATGATTTTTTTCTCTAATTTGTGAATTGCATGTCTTTCAAATTTTAGAGTCAGATCTGCATTTTAGAATCAATATTTTTTGGAAAAGACTGATTTTTAATTAAAAAAATTTAAAAGGAAAAACAACCTAAACCTTTATGTTTCATTGTCAAAAAAAGGAAAACATGCTGGTGATTTTTAAACTCTATAAAACATTTCAAACATTCTTTTCAAAAATATATTATTTGTAACAAGTAAATTTTAACAATCAAACAATATAATTTACTAGAATAATTATGTTTAGTTATTACAAAATGCTAACCTAATGAGTCAGGTATTTTACAATGTAAAATAAATGAAGCTGAGTTTTTGTAGCTTTAGTAAGTTTACTAGTGTCCTTGAAATGCTATATTTAATGCAGTCCAGTTTGCAGTCATCTTATCAAGAAACTTTAATTTTGTGTAATACAAACAAATTTTCTTTTTGAGGATTAAAAGAAAGCTTATTTCTGAGTGTATTTAGGGGAGAATTTGAGCTTGTTCTCAAACTATACAACTTCTTAGACTATTTTCTGAAAGTCTACATTTTTAGTGTATAAAATTTGGAAATGTCATTAGTGAAAGAGCAGTGTAGTGGACTGTTATCCTGTTTGCAGCATATTCCCATCTTCTCATCTGGAAAATTAAATCTGATTACAGCTTGGATTAACATTTATGGTTGTGGGGAGAGGAAGATAGTATCTTAAACTCCATGAAATTGAACAATGAGATTATATGGTTTATAGCTGATGTTAAAGTCCTGCTTCTTTAAAGGGCAGATTTTGTAATTGTAAGCTTTAAATATGTTCAATATTTTGTCTCTTATTGACTGAAATATCCTAGAGATAATGATTGGGTAAATTCAGCGGGCATTAAATGTAATGTTTTCTGCCTTGAAATCCTAACATGTTAAAAGTGAAAGCAGTGTAGATTCCCGTGTTAACTGCTACATTTGCAGCTTCTCTTAAATTTCCTAGAAGAGGTCCTATTATAGGAGATAATGGCTTTTGGTTAGTATGCAGTTGTTATGTGTTTTGTACAAAATGAAGTCAGTGTATTTTTTAATCAGTTTAAAAATATGTCATGACTCTTTAAATGAAGTCATTGGTATGACAAAGGGAAACAGGAAAATAATTTGGTAAGGTGTGTGTGTGTGTACACATACGAGTTACCAATGTACAAATGAGCCCTCATACATAACCACAGCACTTTTATGAATTATTTTGCATTTCTGTTGTAAAAGATCTGTCTACCACGTTTTCTAGGAACTTTAAGCCTAAGGCAGAACTCAGGGTTTTTGGAGCCTGTGTAAAATAATTTATAGCACCTTTCCAGTAAGTCTTGCCCACACTCTTATTCTATTAATTAAACATTCTGTGGCAATCTGGTATATCTTAAAGATTTAAAAGTATGTATAGGAGAAGACTGGAAAACATAGACTGTTGAGGTGGAAGCAGATTAGCCTTTCTTAAAAGAAAAAATGTTAGACATGTTTGTTTAGGAGATCAGTTTTTTCCTGCTGTGAAGACATAGCTTTTTAAGCATGGTCATGTTCTGTGCCTGAGTGAGATTGTGCTTTTGGGAGTCCTATACTGTGAAATGTGTGTGTTTAAATATGGAAATGCTTCAGTGAAAGTGATGCACACGTTTCTGTGGGGACAGCCTCTTTGATGGCCATGGTGCTGTGACATCACAATGACATGATATGAAACCTTGTCTGAGAGCCACCTGCCTCTTTGGTTAAGAGATGCATGGACTTTATTAGAGTGTACGTATTATTAGCAAGATTTTTAAATACAATATTTTTTTCGTGTTGAAAAGTATTTTCCTGGGAGTTGATGACACTGATTTTTTTAAGTTTGTAAGTTATCTATTGCCTAAAGTAGAAGAAAGTTATTGAGAGAAAAGGATAAGGAAAGAAGGGTGTGCTATGTACCACTAGATTCTTAATTTTCTGTCAGCGGGACAATTCTTGGGGAAAAAGCTTGACATACGCTGATTACTCTATTCTTACTGCCAATTGCCTAAGCAAATTATGTTACTTTCTTCTGTGGTAGTACTCTTCCCTGCAGATTTTTGTGTTGAAAGTTAGCTGTTTGGTGACACTACATTTGATGGTGAGCTTATGAATGTGAGAAGGTGTTTTGGAACATAAGCAATTATAGCATTGAATGGTGGATAAAGAAATAGATATATAAATATTAGACCGATGCAGTTTTCCAGTGTATGTTATTTTCCATATAAAGATATAGAACATTTCATAAAATGTTCCCAGACCATTTAAAACTCAAAGAAATGCAGCTGACGCAATGAAATACATAGAGTACTTGTAAAAACATACAGACACGCAAGTGGATTGCTGCCAGACAGAAAATTTAAAGGCGGTTTGCTTAACTGCAGGGTGCTAGGTTTTGTACATGTGCCATGCTGAAACTGTTAGTAGGGCGGGTGTTGTGTTGCTTGAGAAAAGCAGATTGTATTTGGACCTTTTTAACTCAGATGTTTCCAATGTCGATATTTTGGTGACATTATGGCATTGCGATTGACTCAATGTGAAAAAAGATTTCAGCCTCCTGTGTTAAATAGACATTTTAAGAAAATTCAAATAAATTATTTGCAGTTTTTGTGTTAATCTTTCCAAAATGGCTTTCGTAGTTTTATGAACTATCGGACTGAATCTTCTAGCTGATTGAATGGAACTTTATAGGTTGACTTGGTTTTAAAAAGCATTGCTTTTCTTCCTTTCTTTCAAAAAATGTATTATATTGCTTTGGTGAATGTTAAAGACCTATGAAGTTTGTTTTTTTGTAAATGTTAGAGGCCTTAATGAAAAGAACCCAAAAGTTGTATGCTTGAATCATAGTAACTAATAATGCATGTATTATCTTGGAACGTTATTCTGTTAAAACCTGGTAATTTCATTTTAGAGAGTCTTAGGGCAATTGAAGGAATTTAATTGATGGTGTTTATGTTGCTTTCCATTGAGGCAGTATTTGGAATAATACAGTTTGAATGGCCTCCTTTTTGGCATTCCGTGGTCATCTTTATCTTCAATGTGTTAAGATAGGTTGATTTTTTTTTCTTTTCATTGATTTTCCCATGCTTTTTTCAATTCTATGTTGTATATGTTAATAAAAAATATTTTTATATGAATTTTTTTGTTATGATTTCTTATTAATATAGTTGACTGAAAAGATTTAAGAACCATCTGCCACCTGTGAATAAGAATGGTATTTTTAAAAATTGAAGAATATACTACAAATTTTGGTTTCGGACATATAGTCTTTCACAAAAAGGTGATAGAAAAGTAATCTTTGGTTTTGTTTTCATGGGTATTTTGTAGTTCCCAAGAAGCACAAATTACTGCAAGAAAGAGGGCATGATAGTAACGATTGGCATGAGAGTAATTTTTGTATGAAGTTTGGTAGTTAAAGAATAAGTGTTAAACCACATATCAGTTGGAAGAAAAAGAATAAGCCTTAGATGATTTAGTGGCTTTCCCAACCTCTGTTTTATTATGTCCCTCAGTGGCTTAGAGCTGCATTTTTTGGGTCTCTGTACCAAATTTTAAGTTATTTATGTATGTTTTAGAAATTATAGCCACTGCCCTCTTTTTTAGGCCCCTTGTTCCCTTTGTTCACCCCCTTTTCCCCTCACTGCACACTGGTAGAGGATTGTTGGGCAGCAGGCTGCCCCTTTGTCTCCTGCTGGTGAATTCTTCACTGCTGGCCTAGTCCTTTTCCTGCCACACTCTTGGTGCCCGCTGGCCTCCTCTCTCACAAGGGCTGAGTCCTTGAGCAGTTTCAGTCCTTGGGGCCAAAGACGGGTCAAGTGAAGAAGCTGCTGCCTACCAGGGAAGCCCTGAATTGGTACTGCAGGGGCATTACTCCAGAGTTCTCTAGTTGGTCTAGACACATCGATTCCTTCCCAGTAGTTGAAGATGAGGGTGAAGAAAGAAATTGATTCCCAGCTTTTAAGCCAACCAAAAGACACGTAAAGATTTGAAATCACTTGCAGATAGTTTCAACTTTTTGGCACCACTCAACAACAAAAGCAGGAATATTCAAAAGGTTTTGGTGTAACCTTTTGAATATTCCTGCTTTTGTTGTTAGTCTTGGGTTTTAAAAAATAATACACATTGGCTGTAATGACTTGAAAACTGGTATTTCTAGGATCCTAGTAGTTTGTGAATAGGCCCTTAGTTTTTTCCCTTCTTGATTATTCACTGCAGAAATGGACTGCAGTGAACTTTTACATGGATTCACTTTCACAGGGATGTAAATTAGTGTTTTAGTGTTGTATTTAAAGGTAGCCATGGGTAGCATATATCGTGATCATTGTTAGACGGGAGACCCTCAAATCTGTGATTTTCCATAAGCCTCTGAATTGATATATGATTTCTCAAATAGATATTATTCTGACCTCTGATCACTTTCCTTAACATGTCTCCAAGGAATCAGATCTTTTCCTTATTAGAAATGATTGAATGTTTTCCTAATCGATAGTAAATGGAATGCTAATAGCTTTTAATTTTTTCACTTCTGTATTGACTTACAGAAGATGGCATTGAATCATCTTGCTTATGATTTAAGAATAAAGTGATCTCTTTAGTAACTCCATTTTAAATAGGTGGTCATAAAAGGTATTTTCCCCTGTGTATTTGTATAGTTTCTGGGCAAGTTTGATTATGTCAGCTGGAACATAATTTTTTCATGATATTTTGTTTATACTGACAAGCCAAAAGCATTGGTTCTCTTCTGAAGAAAACTTCCATCTAGTTTTATCTGCCTTTTCATAAGAGTGTATAAGCATTTTGAGAAGGATAGATTTCATTTATTAAAGCAATGAGTTTTGCATTTATTCCTTGAAAAAATTCTCTCGCTCCCCCTTTCTCCCCAGTCTGAACCAGTGCTTAAGGTGGTTTATCAAGCCCACATCTGTAACTATGCAAAGGAGGCTTCTGATTAGAGAAGAAAAGTCAAGCAGGTTTAAGACTCGTTTTCTCTGGAAAAATATATTGAGGGCAATTTGCAGCTGGCAAGATTTTTGCATTAGGTAATAGTCTAAAGTTAACAGTAGCATCAGGTCTTTAAAATTTTTCTTTTTTATATTTCTGGAGGAGGGTAATGGGAGTGCCTTGCCGAGTCCTTCCTTGTGCTCATCAACATAGCAGCCTCAGCTGCCCCCCTTGGATCCCCTGCCAGGGCTGCTATCATCTTCTGATCAAATATTAATGTGTGATCCTCTGCTTGCTCACTAATCCAAAGCCAATTAATATTATCTGTCAATTATTTACAGATCCTGAGGTGCAGAGGCAATTCCCGGAGGACTACAGTGACCAGGTTCGGAATGCGTAATTAATTTTTTACATGACAAAATTTATTTCAGAGTTGTTCAACATATTATTACTGTTCTTTTTACTGAAAGAGATAAATGAATTTTTAGAAGGGAAGAAAAGCAGTAATTAGGAACCAAAGACAAAAACTAAAATGTATTGAAGTAGGACGGAAAATATTGGTGCTAGATTTGGGGTGTTACCTTTGGGGAGAAAATGAACACAAAATAAGGAAGAAAACCTATCAGAAATTATATTCTTCACTTTGAGGTATGCTACAGTCTGCACTTCATTAGGAAATCCTTTTTGGATTGCCTGTGAACTTTTAAAAAAAATGCTATTTCAGGAGTCAAGAAGCAGTGTAACAAAAAAGAGGGAAGAGGGAAGTTTATAACATTTCCTGGAATTTGAAATAGATGATGAAATTATGTGTTATGGTAGTACCTGAAGGAGAAGATGCACGTGCAGAAATGGACTTAAGGATGAGGGTGGTGCTGATGAAGGTAGTGAGTTAAGGTTGGCCAGTTGGCTCTACCATCTTGAGTTGACAGCATTCTGCAAGCATAGAATGGGGTAGAAGGAACGATTTCACTCACAAGGTAGTGCTGAAGTTCTGATGTTGCTGTATTTTTTATAATTAGTTCTAGGTTATACATTCAGGATTCTAGTTTCTATCTTGAGAGATATTGAAGATGTTTTGTAGCTTTTTTGGGGCACCTTATATTTTTAGTTCAAATATGCAGTTTGGTATACTTTTA